>NC_059184.1:9066475-9666475 GCF_020631705.1 Daphnia magna
GTACAAGTTAGTTTTTTTACAACCATAGAAAACCCTTTCTTCGCAGATATTTAATATTAGAAGACTATAACAAATAATAAAAAAGGTTTGAAGCAGGCTATATCCAAGTTGATTCCTTACAAAACAACATTTAGCACTAGTAGTACATAAGCAATTGGCCCATAAATACAAACCTAATATAAAATTTAAGTGTAGCTTATTTCTGAAATTGGTGTAATTGATCAATGCGAAATCAGTAAGAAATACAGCTGAATTTCTGAATTTAAAACTTAGAAAAGAAATGCAGGTTCAAGTAAGATATATCAATTTACATAGGGGTTGTAACTCAGAGGTAGAGTGTTCGCTTCGCATGTGAAAAGCCCGGAGTTCAATCCTCCGCAACTCCAGTTTAATCATAAAAAGTATAAATATACATTAACACAATGTAATAATTCGGAATCATAATTTACTACTTCGTATGAAAGGTATAAATTAAGACATAAGAACCAGCAATATCGACAGCAGTCTATAAAGTCTTCATTGAATTTGAATTCGGAATCAGGATTATCCATATTGATACAGTAGGTACTATTCCAGTGAATGCATGTATAATAATAAACACAATCGCTGTTAAAAAATTTCGCAAATTAAAAAAATCTATCAAAAAAGTCAAGCTATGGATCAATTTAACAAGAGGAATAGAAACATTGAACTTTATTTCAACAACAGGAATTGAAACTTTAGATTTCTTAACTGAAGGTCAAACAAAAAACATTCAGTTAGTAAATGATTTAATAACACAGGGGTTGTAACTCAGTGGTAGAGTGTTCGCTTTGCATGCGAAAAGCCCGGAGTTCAATCCTCCGCAACTCCAAGTCGGTAATTTGTTATTCAAATCAGTTGCACTTGAAATTAGTAAACAGTACAAGTTAGTTTTTTTACAACCATAGAAAACCCTTTCTTCGCAGATATTTATATTAGAAGACTATACAAATAATAAAAAAAGGTTTGAAGCAGGCTATATCCAAGTTGATTCCTTACAAAACAACATTTAGCACTAGTAGTACATAAGCAATTGGCCCATAAATACAAACCTAATATAAAATTTAAGTGTAGCTTATTTCTGAAATTGGTGTAATTGATCAATGCGAAATCAGTAAGAAATACAGCTGAATTTCTGAATTTAAAACTTAGAAAAGAAATGCAGGTTCAAGTAAGATATATCAATTTACATAGGGGTTGTAACTCAGAGGTAGAGTGTTCGCTTCGCATGTGAAAAGCCCGGAGTTCAATCCTCCGCAACTCCAGTTTAATCATAAAAAGTATAAATATACATTAACACAATGTAATAATTCGGAATCATAATTTACTACTTCGTATGAAAGGTATAAATTAAGACATAAGAACCAGCAATATCGACAGCAGTCTATAAAGTCTTCATTGAATTTGAATTCGGAATCAGGATTATCCATATTGATACAGTAGGTACTATTCCAGTGAATGCATGTATAATAATAAACACAATCGCTGTTAAAAAATTTCGCAAATTAAAAAAATCTATCAAAAAAAGTCAAGCTATGGATCAATTTAACAAGAGGAATAGAAACATTGAACTTTATTTCAACAACAGGAATTGAAACTTTAGATTTCTTAACTGAAGGTCAAACAAAAAACATTCAGTTAGTAAATGATTTAATAACACAGGGTTTGTAACTCAGTGGTAGAGTGTTCGCTTTGCATGCGAAAAGCCCGGAGTTCAATCCTCCGCAACTCCAAGTCGGTAATTTGTTATTCAAATCAGTTGCACTTGAAATTAGTAAACAGTACAAGTTAGTTTTTTTACAACCATAGAAAACCCTTTCTTCGCAGATATTTATATTAGAAGACTATACAAATAATAAAAAAAGGTTTGAAGCAGGCTATATCCAAGTTGATTCCTTACAAAACAACATTTAGCACTAGTAGTACATAAGCAATTGGCCCATAAATACAAACCTAATATAAAATTTAAGTGTAGCTTATTTCTGAAATTGGTGTAATTGATCAATGCGAAATCAGTAAGAAATACAGCTGAATTTCTGAATTTAAAACTTAGAAAAGAAATGCAGGTTCAAGTAAGATATATCAATTTACATAGGGGTTGTAACTCAGAGGTAGAGTGTTCGCTTCGCATGTGAAAAGCCCGGAGTTCAATCCTCCGCAACTCCAGTTTAATCATAAAAAGTATAAATATACATTAACACAATGTAATAATTCGGAATCATAATTTACTACTTCGTATGAAAGGTATAAATTAAGACATAAGAACCAGCAATATCGACAGCAGTCTATAAAGTCTTCATTGAATTTGAATTCGGAATCAGGATTATCCATATTGATACAGTAGGTACTATTCCAGTGAATGCATGTATAATAATAAACACAATCGCTGTTAAAAAATTTCGCAAATTAAAAAAATCTATCAAAAAAGTCAAGCTATGGATCAATTTAACAAGAGGAATAGAAACATTGAACTTTATTTCAACAACAGGAATTGAAACTTTAGATTTCTTAACTGAAGGTCAAACAAAAAACATTCAGTTAGTAAATGATTTAATAACACAGGGGTTGTAACTCAGTGGTAGAGTGTTCGCTTTGCATGCGAAAAGCCCGGAGTTCAATCCTCCGCAACTCCAAGTCGGTAATTTGTTATTCAAATCAGTTGCACTTGAAATTAGTAAACAGTACAAGTTAGTTTTTTTACAACCATAGAAAACCCTTTCTTCGCAGATATTAATATTAGAAGACTATACAAATAATAAAAAAAGGTTTGAAGCAGGCTATATCCAAGTTGATTCCTTACAAAACAACATTTAGCACTAGTAGTACATAAGCAATTGGCCCATAAATACAAACCTAATATAAAATTTAAGTGTAGCTTATTTCTGAAATTGGTGTAATTGATCAATGCGAAATCAGTAAGAAATACAGCTGAATTTCTGAATTTAAAACTTAGAAAAGAAATGCAGGTTCAAGTAAGATATATCAATTTACATAGGGGTTGTAACTCAGAGGTAGAGTGTTCGCTTCGCATGTGAAAAGCCCGGAGTTCAATCCTCCGCAACTCCAGTTTAATCATAAAAAGTATAAATATACATTAACACAATGTAATAATTCGGAATCATAATTTACTACTTCGTATGAAAGGTATAAATTAAGACATAAGAACCAGCAATATCGACAGCAGTCTATAAAGTCTTCATTGAATTTGAATTCGGAATCAGGATTATCCATATTGATACAGTAGGTACTATTCCAGTGAATGCATGTATAATAATAAACACAATCGCTGTTAAAAAATTTCGCAAATTAAAAAAATCTATCAAAAAAGTCAAGCTATGGATCAATTTAACAAGAGGAATAGAAACATTGAACTTTATTTCAACAACAGGAATTGAAACTTTAGATTTCTTAACTGAAGGTCAAACAAAAAACATTCAGTTAGTAAATGATTTAATAACACAGGGGTTGTAACTCAGTGGTAGAGTGTTCGCTTTGCATGCGAAAAGCCCGGAGTTCAATCCTCCGCAACTCCAAGTCGGTAATTTGTTATTCAAATCAGTTGCACTTGAAATTAGTAAACAGTACAAGTTAGTTTTTTTACAACCATAGAAAACCCTTTCTTCGCAGATATTTATATTAGAAGACTATACAAATAATAAAAAAAGGTTTGAAGCAGGCTATATCCAAGTTGATTCCTTACAAAACAACATTTAGCACTAGTAGTACATAAGCAATTGGCCCATAAATACAAACCTAATATAAAATTTAAGTGTAGCTTATTTCTGAAATTGGTGTAATTGATCAATGCGAAATCAGTAAGAAATACAGCTGAATTTCTGAATTTAAAACTTAGAAAAGAAATGCAGGTTCAAGTAAGATATATCAATTTACATAGGGGTTGTAACTCAGAGGTAGAGTGTTCGCTTCGCATGTGAAAAGCCCGGAGTTCAATCCTCCGCAACTCCAGTTTAATCATAAAAAGTATAAATATACATTAACACAATGTAATAATTCGGAATCATAATTTACTACTTCGTATGAAAGGTATAAATTAAGACATAAGAACCAGCAATATCGACAGCAGTCTATAAAGTCTTCATTGAATTTGAATTCGGAATCAGGATTATCCATATTGATACAGTAGGTACTATTCCAGTGAATGCATGTATAATAATAAACACAATCGCTGTTAAAAAATTTCGCAAATTAAAAAAATCTATCAAAAAAGTCAAGCTATGGATCAATTTAACAAGAGGAATAGAAACATTGAACTTTATTTCAACAACAGGAATTGAAACTTTAGATTTCTTAACTGAAGGTCAAACAAAAAACATTCAGTTAGTAAATGATTTAATAACACAGGGGTTGTAACTCAGTGGTAGAGTGTTCGCTTTGCATGCGAAAAGCCCGGAGTTCAATCCTCCGCAACTCCAAGTCGGTAATTTGTTATTCAAATCAGTTGCACTTGAAATTAGTAAACAGTACAAGTTAGTTTTTTTACAACCATAGAAAACCCTTTCTTCGCAGATATTTATATTAGAAGACTATACAAATAATAAAAAAAGGTTTGAAGCAGGCTATATCCAAGTTGATTCCTTACAAAACAACATTTAGCACTAGTAGTACATAAGCAATTGGCCCATAAATACAAACCTAATATAAAATTTAAGTGTAGCTTATTTCTGAAATTGGTGTAATTGATCAATGCGAAATCAGTAAGAAATACAGCTGAATTTCTGAATTTAAAACTTAGAAAAGAAATGCAGGTTCAAGTAAGATATATCAATTTACATAGGGGTTGTAACTCAGAGGTAGAGTGTTCGCTTCGCATGTGAAAAGCCCGGAGTTCAATCCTCCGCAACTCCAGTTTAATCATAAAAAGTATAAATATACATTAACACAATGTAATAATTCGGAATCATAATTTACTACTTCGTATGAAAGGTATAAATTAAGACATAAGAACCAGCAATATCGACAGCAGTCTATAAAGTCTTCATTGAATTTGAATTCGGAATCAGGATTATCCATATTGATACAGTAGGTACTATTCCAGTGAATGCATGTATAATAATAAACACAATCGCTGTTAAAAAATTTCGCAAATTAAAAAAATCTATCAAAAAAGTCAAGCTATGGATCAATTTAACAAGAGGAATAGAAACATTGAACTTTATTTCAACAACAGGAATTGAAACTTTAGATTTCTTAACTGAAGGTCAAACAAAAAACATTCAGTTAGTAAATGATTTAATAACACAGGGGTTGTAACTCAGTGGTAGAGTGTTCGCTTTGCATGCGAAAAGCCCGGAGTTCAATCCTCCGCAACTCCAAGTCGGTAATTTGTTATTCAAATCAGTTGCACTTGAAATTAGTAAACAGTACAAGTTAGTTTTTTTACAACCATAGAAAACCCTTTCTTCGCAGATATTTATATTAGAAGACTATACAAATAATAAAAAAAGGTTTGAAGCAGGCTATATCCAAGTTGATTCCTTACAAAACAACATTTAGCACTAGTAGTACATAAGCAATTGGCCCATAAATACAAACCTAATATAAAATTTAAGTGTAGCTTATTTCTGAAATTGGTGTAATTGATCAATGCGAAATCAGTAAGAAATACAGCTGAATTTCTGAATTTAAAACTTAGAAAAGAAATGCAGGTTCAAGTAAGATATATCAATTTACATAGGGGTTGTAACTCAGAGGTAGAGTGTTCGCTTCGCATGTGAAAAGCCCGGAGTTCAATCCTCCGCAACTCCAGTTTAATCATAAAAAGTATAAATATACATTAACACAATGTAATAATTCGGAATCATAATTTACTACTTCGTATGAAAGGTATAAATTAAGACATAAGAACCAGCAATATCGACAGCAGTCTATAAAGTCTTCATTGAATTTGAATTCGGAATCAGGATTATCCATATTGATACAGTAGGTACTATTCCAGTGAATGCATGTATAATAATAAACACAATCGCTGTTAAAAAATTTCGCAAATTAAAAAAATCTATCAAAAAAGTCAAGCTATGGATCAATTTAACAAGAGGAATAGAAACATTGAACTTTATTTCAACAACAGGAATTGAAACTTTAGATTTCTTAACTGAAGGTCAAACAAAAAACATTCAGTTAGTAAATGATTTAATAACACAGGGGTTGTAACTCAGTGGTAGAGTGTTCGCTTTGCATGCGAAAAGCCCGGAGTTCAATCCTCCGCAACTCCAAGTCGGTAATTTGTTATTCAAATCAGTTGCACTTGAAATTAGTAAACAGTACAAGTTAGTTTTTTTACAACCATAGAAAACCCTTTCTTCGCAGATATTAATATTAGAAGACTATACAAATAATAAAAAAAGGTTTGAAGCAGGCTATATCCAAGTTGATTCCTTACAAAACAACATTTAGCACTAGTAGTACATAAGCAATTGGCCCATAAATACAAACCTAATATAAAATTTAAGTGTAGCTTATTTCTGAAATTGGTGTAATTGATCAATGCGAAATCAGTAAGAAATACAGCTGAATTTCTGAATTTAAAACTTAGAAAAGAAATGCAGGTTCAAGTAAGATATATCAATTTACATAGGGGTTGTAACTCAGAGGTAGAGTGTTCGCTTCGCATGTGAAAAGCCCGGAGTTCAATCCTCCGCAACTCCAGTTTAATCATAAAAAGTATAAATATACATTAACACAATGTAATAATTCGGAATCATAATTTACTACTTCGTATGAAAGGTATAAATTAAGACATAAGAACCAGCAATATCGACAGCAGTCTATAAAGTCTTCATTGAATTTGAATTCGGAATCAGGATTATCCATATTGATACAGTAGGTACTATTCCAGTGAATGCATGTATAATAATAAACACAATCGCTGTTAAAAAATTTCGCAAATTAAAAAAATCTATCAAAAAAGTCAAGCTATGGATCAATTTAACAAGAGGAATAGAAACATTGAACTTTATTTCAACAACAGGAATTGAAACTTTAGATTTCTTAACTGAAGGTCAAACAAAAAACATTCAGTTAGTAAATGATTTAATAACACAGGGGTTGTAACTCAGTGGTAGAGTGTTCGCTTTGCATGCGAAAAGCCCGGAGTTCAATCCTCCGCAACTCCAAGTCGGTAATTTGTTATTCAAATCAGTTGCACTTGAAATTAGTAAACAGTACAAGTTAGTTTTTTTACAACCATAGAAAACCCTTTCTTCGCAGATATTAATATTAGAAGACTATACAAATAATAAAAAAAGGTTTGAAGCAGGCTATATCCAAGTTGATTTCCTTACAAAACAACATTTAGCACTAGTAGTACATAAGCAATTGGCCCATAAATACAAACCTAATATAAAATTTAAGTGTAGCTTATTTCTGAAATTGGTGTAATTGATCAATGCGAAATCAGTAAGAAATACAGCTGAATTTCTGAATTTAAAACTTAGAAAAGAAATGCAGGTTCAAGTAAGATATATCAATTTACATAGGGGTTGTAACTCAGAGGTAGAGTGTTCGCTTCGCATGTGAAAAGCCCGGAGTTCAATCCTCCGCAACTCCAGTTTAATCATAAAAAGTATAAATATACATTAACACAATGTAATAATTCGGAATCATAATTTACTACTTCGTATGAAAGGTATAAATTAAGACATAAGAACCAGCAATATCGACAGCAGTCTATAAAGTCTTCATTGAATTTGAATTCGGAATCAGGATTATCCATATTGATACAGTAGGTACTATTCCAGTGAATGCATGTATAATAATAAACACAATCGCTGTTAAAAAATTTCGCAAATTAAAAAAATCTATCAAAAAAAGTCAAGCTATGGATCAATTTAACAAGAGGAATAGAAACATTGAACTTTATTTCAACAACAGGAATTGAAACTTTAGATTTCTTAACTGAAGGTCAAACAAAAAACATTCAGTTAGTAAATGATTTAATAACACAGGGGTTGTAACTCAGTGGTAGAGTGTTCGCTTTGCATGCGAAAAGCCCGGAGTTCAATCCTCCGCAACTCCAAGTCGGTAATTTGTTATTCAAATCAGTTGCACTTGAAATTAGTAAACAGTACAAGTTAGTTTTTTTACAACCATAGAAAACCCTTTCTTCGCAGATATTAATATTAGAAGACTATACAAATAATAAAAAAAGGTTTGAAGCAGGCTATATCCAAGTTGATTCCTTACAAAACAACATTTAGCACTAGTAGTACATAAGCAATTGGCCCATAAATACAAACCTAATATAAAATTTAAGTGTAGCTTATTTCTGAAATTGGTGTAATTGATCAATGCGAAATCAGTAAGAAATACAGCTGAATTTCTGAATTTAAAACTTAGAAAAGAAATGCAGGTTCAAGTAAGATATATCAATTTACATAGGGGTTGTAACTCAGAGGTAGAGTGTTCGCTTCGCATGTGAAAAGCCCGGAGTTCAATCCTCCGCAACTCCAGTTTAATCATAAAAAGTATAAATATACATTAACACAATGTAATAATTCGGAATCATAATTTACTACTTCGTATGAAAGGTATAAATTAAGACATAAGAACCAGCAATATCGACAGCAGTCTATAAAGTCTTCATTGAATTTGAATTCGGAATCAGGATTATCCATATTGATACAGTAGGTACTATTCCAGTGAATGCATGTATAATAATAAACACAATCGCTGTTAAAAAATTTCGCAAATTAAAAAAATCTATCAAAAAAAGTCAAGCTATGGATCAATTTAACAAGAGGAATAGAAACATTGAACTTTATTTCAACAACAGGAATTGAAACTTTAGATTTCTTAACTGAAGGTCAAACAAAAAACATTCAGTTAGTAAATGATTTAATAACACAGGGGTTGTAACTCAGTGGTAGAGTGTTCGCTTTGCATGCGAAAAGCCCGGAGTTCAATCCTCCGCAACTCCAAGTCGGTAATTTGTTATTCAAATCAGTTGCACTTGAAATTAGTAAACAGTACAAGTTAGTTTTTTTACAACCATAGAAAACCCTTTCTTCGCAGATATTTATATTAGAAGACTATACAAATAATAAAAAAAGGTTTGAAGCAGGCTATATCCAAGTTGATTCCTTACAAAACAACATTTAGCACTAGTAGTACATAAGCAATTGGCCCATAAATACAAACCTAATATAAAATTTAAGTGTAGCTTATTTCTGAAATTGGTGTAATTGATCAATGCGAAATCAGTAAGAAATACAGCTGAATTTCTGAATTTAAAACTTAGAAAAGAAATGCAGGTTCAAGTAAGATATATCAATTTACATAGGGGTTGTAACTCAGAGGTAGAGTGTTCGCTTCGCATGTGAAAAGCCCGGAGTTCAATCCTCCGCAACTCCAGTTTAATCATAAAAAGTATAAATATACATTAACACAATGTAATAATTCGGAATCATAATTTACTACTTCGTATGAAAGGTATAAATTAAGACATAAGAACCAGCAATATCGACAGCAGTCTATAAAGTCTTCATTGAATTTGAATTCGGAATCAGGATTATCCATATTGATACAGTAGGTACTATTCCAGTGAATGCATGTATAATAATAAACACAATCGCTGTTAAAAAATTTCGCAAATTAAAAAAATCTATCAAAAAAAGTCAAGCTATGGATCAATTTAACAAGAGGAATAGAAACATTGAACTTTATTTCAACAACAGGAATTGAAACTTTAGATTTCTTAACTGAAGGTCAAACAAAAAACATTCAGTTAGTAAATGATTTAATAACACAGGGGTTGTAACTCAGTGGTAGAGTGTTCGCTTTGCATGCGAAAAGCCCGGAGTTCAATCCTCCGCAACTCCAAGTCGGTAATTTGTTATTCAAATCAGTTGCACTTGAAATTAGTAAACAGTACAAGTTAGTTTTTTTACAACCATAGAAAACCCTTTCTTCGCAGATATTAATATTAGAAGACTATACAAATAATAAAAAAAGGTTTGAAGCAGGCTATATCCAAGTTGATTCCTTACAAAACAACATTTAGCACTAGTAGTACATAAGCAATTGGCCCATAAATACAAACCTAATATAAAATTTAAGTGTAGCTTATTTCTGAAATTGGTGTAATTGATCAATGCGAAATCAGTAAGAAATACAGCTGAATTTCTGAATTTAAAACTTAGAAAAGAAATGCAGGTTCAAGTAAGATATATCAATTTACATAGGGGTTGTAACTCAGAGGTAGAGTGTTCGCTTCGCATGTGAAAAGCCCGGAGTTCAATCCTCCGCAACTCCAG
The DNA here is from genome assembly GCF_020631705.1 of Daphnia magna. Classification (NCBI taxonomy): domain Eukaryota; kingdom Metazoa; phylum Arthropoda; class Branchiopoda; order Diplostraca; family Daphniidae; genus Daphnia; species Daphnia magna. Next base: position 9,076,768 of record NC_059184.1, read on the forward strand.
TTTAATCATAAAAAGTATAAATATACATTAACACAATGTAATAATTCGGAATCATAATTTACTACTTCGTATGAAAGGTATAAATTAAGACATAAGAACCAGCAATATCGACAGCAGTCTATAAAGTCTTCATTGAATTTGAATTCGGAATCAGGATTATCCATATTGATACAGTAGGTACTATTCCAGTGAATGCATGTATAATAATAAACACAATCGCTGTTAAAAAATTTCGCAAATTAAAAAAATCTATCAAAAAAGTCAAGCTATGGATCAATTTAACAAGAGGAATAGAAACATTGAACTTTATTTCAACAACAGGAATTGAAACTTTAGATTTCTTAACTGAAGGTCAAACAAAAAACATTCAGTTAGTAAATGATTTAATAACACAGGGGTTGTAACTCAGTGGTAGAGTGTTCGCTTTGCATGCGAAAAGCCCGGAGTTCAATCCTCCGCAACTCCAAGTCGGTAATTTGTTATTCAAATCAGTTGCACTTGAAATTAGTAAACAGTACAAGTTAGTTTTTTTACAACCATAGAAAACCCTTTCTTCGCAGATATTAATATTAGAAGACTATACAAATAATAAAAAAAGGTTTGAAGCAGGCTATATCCAAGTTGATTCCTTACAAAACAACATTTAGCACTAGTAGTACATAAGCAATTGGCCCATAAATACAAACCTAATATAAAATTTAAGTGTAGCTTATTTCTGAAATTGGTGTAATTGATCAATGCGAAATCAGTAAGAAATACAGCTGAATTTCTGAATTTAAAACTTAGAAAAGAAATGCAGGTTCAAGTAAGATATATCAATTTACATAGGGGTTGTAACTCAGAGGTAGAGTGTTCGCTTCGCATGTGAAAAGCCCGGAGTTCAATCCTCCGCAACTCCAGTTTAATCATAAAAAGTATAAATATACATTAACACAATGTAATAATTCGGAATCATAATTTACTACTTCGTATGAAAGGTATAAATTAAGACATAAGAACCAGCAATATCGACAGCAGTCTATAAAGTCTTCATTGAATTTGAATTCGGAATCAGGATTATCCATATTGATACAGTAGGTACTATTCCAGTGAATGCATGTATAATAATAAACACAATCGCTGTTAAAAAATTTCGCAAATTAAAAAAATCTATCAAAAAAGTCAAGCTATGGATCAATTTAACAAGAGGAATAGAAACATTGAACTTTATTTCAACAACAGGAATTGAAACTTTAGATTTCTTAACTGAAGGTCAAACAAAAAACATTCAGTTAGTAAATGATTTAATAACACAGGGGTTGTAACTCAGTGGTAGAGTGTTCGCTTTGCATGCGAAAAGCCCGGAGTTCAATCCTCCGCAACTCCAAGTCGGTAATTTGTTATTCAAATCAGTTGCACTTGAAATTAGTAAACAGTACAAGTTAGTTTTTTTACAACCATAGAAAACCCTTTCTTCGCAGATATTAATATTAGAAGACTATACAAATAATAAAAAAAGGTTTGAAGCAGGCTATATCCAAGTTGATTCCTTACAAAACAACATTTAGCACTAGTAGTACATAAGCAATTGGCCCATAAATACAAACCTAATATAAAATTTAAGTGTAGCTTATTTCTGAAATTGGTGTAATTGATCAATGCGAAATCAGTAAGAAATACAGCTGAATTTCTGAATTTAAAACTTAGAAAAGAAATGCAGGTTCAAGTAAGATATATCAATTTACATAGGGGTTGTAACTCAGAGGTAGAGTGTTCGCTTCGCATGTGAAAAGCCCGGAGTTCAATCCTCCGCAACTCCAGTTTAATCATAAAAAGTATAAATATACATTAACACAATGTAATAATTCGGAATCATAATTTACTACTTCGTATGAAAGGTATAAATTAAGACATAAGAACCAGCAATATCGACAGCAGTCTATAAAGTCTTCATTGAATTTGAATTCGGAATCAGGATTATCCATATTGATACAGTAGGTACTATTCCAGTGAATGCATGTATAATAATAAACACAATCGCTGTTAAAAAATTTCGCAAATTAAAAAAATCTATCAAAAAAAGTCAAGCTATGGATCAATTTAACAAGAGGAATAGAAACATTGAACTTTATTTCAACAACAGGAATTGAAACTTTAGATTTCTTAACTGAAGGTCAAACAAAAAACATTCAGTTAGTAAATGATTTAATAACACAGGGGTTGTAACTCAGTGGTAGAGTGTTCGCTTTGCATGCGAAAAGCCCGGAGTTCAATCCTCCGCAACTCCAAGTCGGTAATTTGTTATTCAAATCAGTTGCACTTGAAATTAGTAAACAGTACAAGTTAGTTTTTTTACAACCATAGAAAACCCTTTCTTCGCAGATATTAATATTAGAAGACTATACAAATAATAAAAAAAGGTTTGAAGCAGGCTATATCCAAGTTGATTCCTTACAAAACAACATTTAGCACTAGTAGTACATAAGCAATTGGCCCATAAATACAAACCTAATATAAAATTTAAGTGTAGCTTATTTCTGAAATTGGTGTAATTGATCAATGCGAAATCAGTAAGAAATACAGCTGAATTTCTGAATTTAAAACTTAGAAAAGAAATGCAGGTTCAAGTAAGATATATCAATTTACATAGGGGTTGTAACTCAGAGGTAGAGTGTTCGCTTCGCATGTGAAAAGCCCGGAGTTCAATCCTCCGCAACTCCAGTTTAATCATAAAAAGTATAAATATACATTAACACAATGTAATAATTCGGAATCATAATTTACTACTTCGTATGAAAGGTATAAATTAAGACATAAGAACCAGCAATATCGACAGCAGTCTATAAAGTCTTCATTGAATTTGAATTCGGAATCAGGATTATCCATATTGATACAGTAGGTACTATTCCAGTGAATGCATGTATAATAATAAACACAATCGCTGTTAAAAAATTTCGCAAATTAAAAAAATCTATCAAAAAAGTCAAGCTATGGATCAATTTAACAAGAGGAATAGAAACATTGAACTTTATTTCAACAACAGGAATTGAAACTTTAGATTTCTTAACTGAAGGTCAAACAAAAAACATTCAGTTAGTAAATGATTTAATAACACAGGGGTTGTAACTCAGTGGTAGAGTGTTCGCTTTGCATGCGAAAAGCCCGGAGTTCAATCCTCCGCAACTCCAAGTCGGTAATTTGTTATTCAAATCAGTTGCACTTGAAATTAGTAAACAGTACAAGTTAGTTTTTTTACAACCATAGAAAACCCTTTCTTCGCAGATATTAATATTAGAAGACTATACAAATAATAAAAAAAGGTTTGAAGCAGGCTATATCCAAGTTGATTCCTTACAAAACAACATTTAGCACTAGTAGTACATAAGCAATTGGCCCATAAATACAAACCTAATATAAAATTTAAGTGTAGCTTATTTCTGAAATTGGTGTAATTGATCAATGCGAAATCAGTAAGAAATACAGCTGAATTTCTGAATTTAAAACTTAGAAAAGAAATGCAGGTTCAAGTAAGATATATCAATTTACATAGGGGTTGTAACTCAGAGGTAGAGTGTTCGCTTCGCATGTGAAAAGCCCGGAGTTCAATCCTCCGCAACTCCAGTTTAATCATAAAAAGTATAAATATACATTAACACAATGTAATAATTCGGAATCATAATTTACTACTTCGTATGAAAGGTATAAATTAAGACATAAGAACCAGCAATATCGACAGCAGTCTATAAAGTCTTCATTGAATTTGAATTCGGAATCAGGATTATCCATATTGATACAGTAGGTACTATTCCAGTGAATGCATGTATAATAATAAACACAATCGCTGTTAAAAAATTTCGCAAATTAAAAAAATCTATCAAAAAAGTCAAGCTATGGATCAATTTAACAAGAGGAATAGAAACATTGAACTTTATTTCAACAACAGGAATTGAAACTTTAGATTTCTTAACTGAAGGTCAAACAAAAAACATTCAGTTAGTAAATGATTTAATAACACAGGGGTTGTAACTCAGTGGTAGAGTGTTCGCTTTGCATGCGAAAAGCCCGGAGTTCAATCCTCCGCAACTCCAAGTCGGTAATTTGTTATTCAAATCAGTTGCACTTGAAATTAGTAAACAGTACAAGTTAGTTTTTTTACAACCATAGAAAACCCTTTCTTCGCAGATATTAATATTAGAAGACTATACAAATAATAAAAAAAGGTTTGAAGCAGGCTATATCCAAGTTGATTCCTTACAAAACAACATTTAGCACTAGTAGTACATAAGCAATTGGCCCATAAATACAAACCTAATATAAAATTTAAGTGTAGCTTATTTCTGAAATTGGTGTAATTGATCAATGCGAAATCAGTAAGAAATACAGCTGAATTTCTGAATTTAAAACTTAGAAAAGAAATGCAGGTTCAAGTAAGATATATCAATTTACATAGGGGTTGTAACTCAGAGGTAGAGTGTTCGCTTCGCATGTGAAAAGCCCGGAGTTCAATCCTCCGCAACTCCAGTTTAATCATAAAAAGTATAAATATACATTAACACAATGTAATAATTCGGAATCATAATTTACTACTTCGTATGAAAGGTATAAATTAAGACATAAGAACCAGCAATATCGACAGCAGTCTATAAAGTCTTCATTGAATTTGAATTCGGAATCAGGATTATCCATATTGATACAGTAGGTACTATTCCAGTGAATGCATGTATAATAATAAACACAATCGCTGTTAAAAAATTTCGCAAATTAAAAAAATCTATCAAAAAAAGTCAAGCTATGGATCAATTTAACAAGAGGAATAGAAACATTGAACTTTATTTCAACAACAGGAATTGAAACTTTAGATTTCTTAACTGAAGGTCAAACAAAAACATTCAGTTAGTAAATGATTTAATAACACAGGGGTTGTAACTCAGTGGTAGAGTGTTCGCTTTGCATGCGAAAAGCCCGGAGTTCAATCCTCCGCAACTCCAAGTCGGTAATTTGTTATTCAAATCAGTTGCACTTGAAATTAGTAAACAGTACAAGTTAGTTTTTTTACAACCATAGAAAACCCTTTCTTCGCAGATATTAATATTAGAAGACTATACAAATAATAAAAAAAGGTTTGAAGCAGGCTATATCCAAGTTGATTCCTTACAAAACAACATTTAGCACTAGTAGTACATAAGCAATTGGCCCATAAATACAAACCTAATATAAAATTTAAGTGTAGCTTATTTCTGAAATTGGTGTAATTGATCAATGCGAAATCAGTAAGAAATACAGCTGAATTTCTGAATTTAAAACTTAGAAAAGAAATGCAGGTTCAAGTAAGATATATCAATTTACATAGGGGTTGTAACTCAGAGGTAGAGTGTTCGCTTCGCATGTGAAAAGCCCGGAGTTCAATCCTCCGCAACTCCAGTTTAATCATAAAAAGTATAAATATACATTAACACAATGTAATAATTCGGAATCATAATTTACTACTTCGTATGAAAGGTATAAATTAAGACATAAGAACCAGCAATATCGACAGCAGTCTATAAAGTCTTCATTGAATTTGAATTCGGAATCAGGATTATCCATATTGATACAGTAGGTACTATTCCAGTGAATGCATGTATAATAATAAACACAATCGCTGTTAAAAAATTTCGCAAATTAAAAAAATCTATCAAAAAAGTCAAGCTATGGATCAATTTAACAAGAGGAATAGAAACATTGAACTTTATTTCAACAACAGGAATTGAAACTTTAGATTTCTTAACTGAAGGTCAAACAAAAAACATTCAGTTAGTAAATGATTTAATAACACAGGGGTTGTAACTCAGTGGTAGAGTGTTCGCTTTGCATGCGAAAAGCCCGGAGTTCAATCCTCCGCAACTCCAAGTCGGTAATTTGTTATTCAAATCAGTTGCACTTGAAATTAGTAAACAGTACAAGTTAGTTTTTTTACAACCATAGAAAACCCTTTCTTCGCAGATATTAATATTAGAAGACTATACAAATAATAAAAAAAGGTTTGAAGCAGGCTATATCCAAGTTGATTCCTTACAAAACAACATTTAGCACTAGTAGTACATAAGCAATTGGCCCATAAATACAAACCTAATATAAAATTTAAGTGTAGCTTATTTCTGAAATTGGTGTAATTGATCAATGCGAAATCAGTAAGAAATACAGCTGAATTTCTGAATTTAAAACTTAGAAAAGAAATGCAGGTTCAAGTAAGATATATCAATTTACATAGGGGTTGTAACTCAGAGGTAGAGTGTTCGCTTCGCATGTGAAAAGCCCGGAGTTCAATCCTCCGCAACTCCAGTTTAATCATAAAAAGTATAAATATACATTAACACAATGTAATAATTCGGAATCATAATTTACTACTTCGTATGAAAGGTATAAATTAAGACATAAGAACCAGCAATATCGACAGCAGTCTATAAAGTCTTCATTGAATTTGAATTCGGAATCAGGATTATCCATATTGATACAGTAGGTACTATTCCAGTGAATGCATGTATAATAATAAACACAATCGCTGTTAAAAAATTTCGCAAATTAAAAAAATCTATCAAAAAAGTCAAGCTATGGATCAATTTAACAAGAGGAATAGAAACATTGAACTTTATTTCAACAACAGGAATTGAAACTTTAGATTTCTTAACTGAAGGTCAAACAAAAAACATTCAGTTAGTAAATGATTTAATAACACAGGGGTTGTAACTCAGTGGTAGAGTGTTCGCTTTGCATGCGAAAAGCCCGGAGTTCAATCCTCCGCAACTCCAAGTCGGTAATTTGTTATTCAAATCAGTTGCACTTGAAATTAGTAAACAGTACAAGTTAGTTTTTTTACAACCATAGAAAACCCTTTCTTCGCAGATATTAATATTAGAAGACTATACAAATAATAAAAAAAGGTTTGAAGCAGGCTATATCCAAGTTGATTCCTTACAAAACAACATTTAGCACTAGTAGTACATAAGCAATTGGCCCATAAATACAAACCTAATATAAAATTTAAGTGTAGCTTATTTCTGAAATTGGTGTAATTGATCAATGCGAAATCAGTAAGAAATACAGCTGAATTTCTGAATTTAAAACTTAGAAAAGAAATGCAGGTTCAAGTAAGATATATCAATTTACATAGGGGTTGTAACTCAGAGGTAGAGTGTTCGCTTCGCATGTGAAAAGCCCGGAGTTCAATCCTCCGCAACTCCAGTTTAATCATAAAAAGTATAAATATACATTAACACAATGTAATAATTCGGAATCATAATTTACTACTTCGTATGAAAGGTATAAATTAAGACATAAGAACCAGCAATATCGACAGCAGTCTATAAAGTCTTCATTGAATTTGAATTTGGAATCAGGATTATCCATATTGATACAGTAGGTACTATTCCAGTGAATGCATGTATAATAATAAACACAATCGCTGTTAAAAAATTTCGCAAATTAAAAAAATCTATCAAAAAAAGTCAAGCTATGGATCAATTTAACAAGAGGAATAGAAACATTGAACTTTATTTCAACAACAGGAATTGAAACTTTAGATTTCTTAACTGAAGGTCAAACAAAAAACATTCAGTTAGTAAATGATTTAATAACACAGGGGTTGTAACTCAGTGGTAGAGTGTTCGCTTTGCATGCGAAAAGCCCGGAGTTCAATCCTCCGCAACTCCAAGTCGGTAATTTGTTATTCAAATCAGTTGCACTTGAAATTAGTAAACAGTACAAGTTAGTTTTTTTTACAACCATAGAAAACCCTTTCTTCGCAGATATTAATATTAGAAGACTATACAAATAATAAAAAAAAGGTTTGAAGCAGGCTATATCCAAGTTGATTCCTTACAAAACAACATTTAGCACTAGTAGTACATAAGCAATTGGCCCATAAATACAAACCTAATATAAAATTTAAGTGTAGCTTATTTCTGAAATTGGTGTAATTGATCAATGCGAAATCAGTAAGAAATACAGCTGAATTTCTGAATTTAAAACTTAGAAAAGAAATGCAGGTTCAAGTAAGATATATCAATTTACATAGGGGTTGTAACTCAGAGGTAGAGTGTTCGCTTCGCATGTGAAAAGCCCGGAGTTCAATCCTCCGCAACTCCAGTTTAATCATAAAAAGTATAAATATACATTAACACAATGTTATAATTCGGAATCATAATTTACTACTTCGTATGAAAGGTATAAATTAAGACATAAGAACCAGCAATATCGACAGCAGTCTATAAAGTCTTTGTAAAATACGCCCACTCTACTGGGGAAGGTAATAATGACCAACACGTGTTGAAGGGGCAGAATTTCCAGGTTTTATTTCTTGAGAAAAGACACTCACGAAAATTACACACTTTCGACTTTCAATCCTTTTTTCGACCTCAATGCCCCTCCGCTGTCGTCTGCTTCTCTTCTCTTGCCCCCCTATCGCCTCCTGGTGACGGTTCACCACAGTCCGGGCCGGCCGACGATGGAATTACTCGCGAGAACCTGAAATGAAGCAAAGTTTGACAACAGGGCGGGTTAGTTCAGAACGTTCAGTTTTTACGGTTGCCGCGCGGACAATTCCGTCGCTTCCGGGCAACACTTTCGTAACGCTCCCTATCAACCAATCGCCCCTTCTGCTATTCTCGTCCATAATCATGACGACGTCACCAACTCTGATCGGACGGACAGTTCTTTCCCATTTTTTTCGCTCGATGAGAGTCGGAAGGTATTCTTTCATCCAGCGTCTCCAATACTGGTCCACAATGAACTGGGCCTGCTTCCACTTCCGCCGCGTGAGGCCATCGAATGCTTCTTCAGTATCAGGCGCTCGGTGAGGTTGGGGGGTACCGAGAATAAAGTGATACGGAGTGAGCGGCTCTGGCTCTGACGGATCAGTTTGAACGTTGGTCAAAGGCCGTGAGTTCAGAAGTGAGGCTACTTCTGCGAAAACCGTGCGAAGGACTTCGTCGGTTACCGAGCGGTTTTCCAAAACGGCGCGCATGGCTCTCTTGCTGGAGCCAATCAGGCGCTCCCAAATACCACCAAAATGCGGCGCATACGGTGGGGAGAATTTCCAAGTGATCCCGCGGTCGATGAATTCTGCTGCCACCCGCGTCGAATTGAGATTTTCGATCCCTTGCCTGAGCTCCTTTTCCCCTGCCGTGATATTGGTGCCGTTGTCACTGTAAATTATTCTAGGGTGACCTCGCAGGGAGATGAAACGCCGCAACGCCATGATGAAAGAATCGGCGTCCATCGTGTCCAGCACTTCTAAATGCACGGCTCGGGTGGAAAGGCACGTTATCAGCAGTCCCCACCGCTTCACTGATCGTCTTCCAATCACAACTTGAAAGGGCCCGAAACAGTCCAGTCCCACATTCGTGAAGACGCGCAAGGAGGGCACGAGACGTTCCTTTGGCAAGCTAGCCATTCGTGGTGCCTGAGGCATAGCACGCAGCATCTTACATTTGGTACACTGTGCAAGTGCACGCCGGATGGCCCTGCGTCCTTGTGGGAGGTAAAACTGCTCACGAACAACACTCAACGTGTGTTCCACACCAGAATGGAGCAATTGTAAATGACGGTCGCTGATGATAAGCCTTGTAAGCGGATGATCCGGTGCAATAATTATTGGGTTACGGGTACGTGCCGGCATCACTGCGTGGCCCAATCTTCCATCGACTTTCAACAGGCCGTCGTCTGGGTCGAGGTATGGCCCGACCCGCCTCAAGACGGAGTCACGAGGGATCATTTTTCCTTTCTGAAGAGCTGCACGTTCCCGTGAGAATGCGTCTTGCTGCGACACTAGCAGACAGATGCGGAAGGCTTCGGCGATCTCGTCGGAATTCAGATCATCATTCGACGTGGAGTCGCCGCGCAGCAGCAGAGCAGCTTCTCGTTTCAGAGTGTTAAGTTGAATGCTTCGGGTGATGAGTTTAGACAAAGCGGATGACAACGGGTGGCAAGAACTTATAGCAACGTGCAGCTGTTGCACATTGACCGCCTGTATTTCTTCGTTTTCTTTAGCCTTAATGCTTTGCTGATCGAATGGCGGTGGAGTGTACGACACGTTGAAAAGAACATCTGGCCCTCGAATCCAGCGGCAATTTGGCCCAAAGTCTTTCGGGACGATTCCTCGGGTACAATCGTCGGCGGGATTGTCGCTGCTGCGAATATAGTGCCATTGATCAACCGTCGAGTGCTGTAGAATCTCATTTGTCCGTTTGTTTACAAATGATGGACGACCGGGGTGAAAGGCGCGAAGCTGATACAAAACAATTTGTGAGTCCGTATGAAACTCAACTGAGGAAAACGAAAGTCGAAGCTCCTGTTTCACGATCAACGACAGGTTGACGGCCAATACTGCCGCTTTCAACTCCAGTCGGGGGATGGTTGTCGGCTTGAGGGGGGCCAGGCGACCTTTGGCCATGACGAAGCTGACATGAATTTTATCACCGAATCGTACGCGCAGGTAGGCGACCGCTCCGAAGGCGACGGGCGAAGCATCGGCAAAAATGACCAACACAAAATCGGAGCCTACGAGGGGAAAGTTGGCGGGTCGGAAGCATCGTTTTACAGAAACAAGGCGCAATTTTTCGAGGCTGGAGGTCCATTGCTTCCACTTTGACAAAATTTCGATTGACAAAGGCTGGTCCCACCCACGAACATCCGGTGTATCTTTCGCCAGTTTTTGTGTCTGTTGAAATAACAGTTTAGCGCCAGTAATGGCCGGAAGACAAATGCCGAGAGGGTCGAATGTGAGAGAAATTGCGGACAATAATTCTCGTTTTGTAGTAACCGTTGGCATTGATTTTATTCTGATGCCGTAAGAGTCCGAGTTAAGATCCCACACCATACCAAGAAGATATTCCACAGGTAGTGCGTCTTTATTCAAGTCAACGGTGTTTGAAGTTCGCTGATTTTCTGGGATGGTTGCCAAGACTTGCCGGGATAACGACGCGAAGCTTGTCAGACTAAAACCGGCGGACGCGAGAGACTGCGTTACTTGCTTTGCGAAATTTATTGCTTCGTCGTTAGTTTCGAATGAGTCGCTCAAATTGTCGGAATAAAAATTGTCTTTCAATTTATCGGCGACCTGTGGAAATTGTACGTTTGCGTTGACTGCATGCTGTAAAGTGAATATTGCGGCAGAGGAGGAACAAACAGCTCCAAATACCAGGGTTGCGAATTGGTAGGTTGTGATTGGTGCGTTACTGCCAAATTCGCGATAGACAAATCGTTGTAAGGACTGATGTTTTTCGGCCACACCAACTCTGTGGTAAAACGCAGTGATGTCAGCGGTGAGTGCGACGAGAAACTGACGAGCGCGGAGGAGGATGCCGACTAGCGACGGGATGAACGGCGGGCCACGCAAAAGATAATGGTTAAGCGACACACCTCTGTAAAGCGCAGCGCAGTCGAAGACAACTCGAATTTTTTCGGGTTTGTTCGGGTTAACGACGTAGAAGTGAGTAGATACCAAACCATACCTTCCGGCTTGTTTATGTCCGACCAGTTGACGGCGACCACGGTTCCTGACGATATAAGATTCTCGACAATGGTTACGTATTTTGCGGCGGTCTCGCGCATATGTGGCTCTAGCATTCGGCGTTCGAGGCCACAGAAACGGGAAACTGCTTGTCCTCTGTTGTTTGGTATGACCGGTCTGTCTTGACGAAGCGGAAGTTCTACTTGGTAACCACATCCAATAAATTTTATCGATCGCTGTAAGATGCTCAACATCTGCTCGTCTTCGTTGGCCGCTGAATTTGTTTTCGCGGCTTTTGCCACGACGCCGAAGGTTTCAGTTAAATGGAAACGGTCAATTACTTCTGATAGAAAGGGTTCTTGTCGGACGAAACCTAAGTTCACGCTGCTTTTGTTGCTCGGTCCGGCGACTAGACACAACGGTATTTTGCCCACTACAGCCCAGCCAAAACACGTTTGCAAAGCGGTAGGGCCGGTTTCACCATCATTTGGGGCAGCAGTGTTTAGCGTTCGAAGAGCTGGTAACATGTCCATCCCCACAAGAATTTCTACTTTGGAAGAGTCTATGGCAGGTAAGTCGATGTCGGCAAAATGTTCCCATCGTTTCTTGATGCCAGGCCAGTTAATTTTGCGTTGCGAAAGATTAATGCTGGGGACAACAAACGCTTCGCGAACGTCGAACGCTTGCGATCCGTCGATCGATTTGAGTTTGAATGCTACGATGTTCGAATCCATTAACACAGAGTTGTTAAACGAGCCGAAGCAAATGCTGGCTGAAGGACCTTTCAACTTAAGCAAATTCGCTAGCTTTCGTGATATGAGAGTAGCTTCGCTGCCTTGGTCAAGAATCGCGAAGGTTGTTTCAGCCGAATTGTTCATTTCCACTACGAGTTTGACAATAGCTAATAGGACTGGGCGGATATTGGCTGTTGGTGCCTTTACCATTAGTATAGTATGGTTTTTACCTTGGTTTCGCGATGAGGAGGGAAACTGTCGTTCGGCTCCGTGAAGCAGCGAATGATGCGGGCCCTGGCACTCCTTGCATTTCGATTCAGTTGAGTTGCATTTCCGTCCATAGTCGCCGCGGACGAGACACTTGAAGCAGTGATTGTTGGTGGCACACAGCGATGCGCGGGCATTCACCAACATTCGTTTAAACACGTTGCACATCTCTAACCTGTGGGCCGGACTTTCTTTGCAGGCCGGGCAGTCAGAAAGGGTGGTAACGTTTGATAAGGATCCTGCGAGAACGGTCGGTCCGCGGTTATTGTAGTTGCTGCTTCCGGGTGTGTAGCTGCCCAACTGACGGTTGCTATTTGAAGGCTGAACGGGGTTTTTAACAGCGTTCATTGCGTTGGATGACGATAGCTTTCCGCCACGAAGTTCTTCAGCGCTGAGCACGCGATCGATCCATTTGTCGAAATCTTTTAAGGTGGCCATTCTGTCTAAACCATAAGCATATTTTCCCCAGTCTGTTTGTAAGTTGATCGGCAATTTGGTATGAAGTAAGTTGGCGACGGTGTTGAACATCATGACGTGGCTTTCATCTACGCTTAAAAAGGCGTCGCGTACTGCAGCGGCCAAATTAAAGAGTGCGTTAAAGTCCCCGTTTCTGAATGAAGGGAGCTGCTGCATATGCTGATCGTGCGCTTGTATGATAAGGTGCGGGCTTCCATATTTTTTTTCTAGCTCGGCCCAAGCCGATTGAAAAGTGTACGCACCCGTGAAAATATGAGCGACACGACGCTGGATGTCTTCCTTCAAACTTTCTTGAAGCCCCAGAAGTTTCAGCGATTCGGGCATATTTACATCTCGGATCGTTGCTCTTATACCGTGGGCGTATTTAAGCCATTTACGGGGGTCTCCATTGAATTTTGCCACGTCTAGCTTCAGCCAATGATGCGACGGGGCAAAATTAGGTTGCGTCGGTGGAGTCGAGTTAACGACAGCTGGCAGAAGCGGAAGGTTAACCAAATCATTCATCGGGACGTTGCTTGGTAAGTTGGGTGTGGACGATAATTGCGGTGATCCAATTGCACCACCACAGCTCTCGATCAAGTGATTTTCATACTGAATTTCAAGTTCCAGGTCTTCTCGTTCCCGCGCGTTTTTGAGCTCTAGATCTTTGAGTTCACGATCCTGTTTTATTTTTGCTTGCTTCAATCGAAATTCAAGATCGATTTTGCGTTGTTTTGCTGCTGTGTGAAGGTCGAAATTTACGTGATTTAAGGTGTCGTGCTGCGTGTCATTCGATCGATGGTCTTGGTTCGGCTGTGGTGGGCCGTTTGGCTGTTGCGGCTCTGGTACGATGCTCACAGCGTCGATCTCTTGATTAGGTTGGGGAATTGATACATTTTGACTGAGCTCACGGACCACGGTGTTGGAAATGTTCCATGCGCGTCGAGGGGCTGTTCTTCGTAAGGCGGCAGCGACTGCTTGAGCACATGCGGCTTGCAGATTGTTGATGCTTTCTAAGTAGGTGGCTGCTGCGTGCAGTTCACCATCGTCAAGTTGTGCGGCGGCCACGTATCGTTCGTGAATGTGAACGAGATTACTGTGCGCCAGTTCGAGAGTTGGCATGAACGCTTCGAATTCTTCTCGCGTGGCGTTGATGTTTATTAACTCTCTTGCTTGCCGCAGAAGGTTCGTGTGTCTACGCTTGGCATTTGTTCGCATGCCGAATAGGGCGGGCGGGTCAACAACGTTTTCGTCGGCCATGCTTCGATTAAGCCGTAAGCTTGCTCGAGAGTTCGATTGGGGTTCGAGCTAAGCGTGAAAGGATGGCAACCGAATCAAATGTCCAAATCCAAATAGTTCGAATGGGAAAACGATATTATTGGGACTGTTCAGAAAGTTGTTCGGTAGTAGAGTTCTGATTCAACTTGGTCCTTATTTACGGCGTCTGTAAACGAAGGTGACTTGTTATTAGGGTAATGGTAACGAAAAGTTATTTTAAATTTACGGGACACTGTATGCAGTGCAGTTCGAGACTGATGCTGCAAGAATTTTTATGGCGCAATTTTTCTCGCAAAGTTGCAGTTCGACAAAGGTTTCGAATAGGTGGCGACACTGGCGACGAGATTAATATCTGGCCAGGCCACTAGGTCTACGATAAGCAAAGTACAATTAGTTGATGGCCTAAATTATTGAAACAGCGTTATAAAATAAATACTTAAGTTGTTCGAGACAAAGACTATCAGGCATACAAGTTCGATATTGGGATTTCTTAGTCGGGCAGCTGTATAGTCAATAATGAGTGGTCAGTGCGAGAAATCTGTAAACGCAAAAGATTGGTTATTGACATCTCACTCTTGCTGGAGGTTATAGTATAGAACAACTGGATAATCAAATACACGAGACAGATAGTGGGGTGATTGGGATGGTAGTTTCGATCAAGGCGTAATACATGCTCGGTGGCAGCGATATTGTACGAAAAACTGAGACCGAATTAGTTCGAATTGTGGGGGTTCGATGTTCGTCGTGTTTGTTTTGATATGTTCGAGTTCGTTCGAATTGTTCGAAAAGTTAAAGAAAGGCTTACTTGTTGGCTGCACTGAAAAAATGGCCGCCACACGCCGGCGACAGACTTCGATAGGTTCCCTGTATTATTCGTAATCGGGTTTCGGCACCATGTAAAATACGCCCACTCTACTGGGGAAGGTAATAATGACCAACACGTGTTGAAGGGGCAGAATTTCCAGGTTTTATTTCTTGAGAAAAGACACTCACGAAAATTACACACTTTCGACTTTCAATCCTTTTTTCGACCTCAATGCCCCTCCGCTGTCGTCTGCTTCTCTTCTCTTGCCCCCCTATCGCCTCCTGGTGACGGTTCACCACAGTCTTCATTGAATTTGAATTCGGAATCAGGATTATCCATATTGATACAGTAGGTACTATTCCAGTGAATGCATGTATAATAATAAACACAATCGCTGTTAAAAAATTTCTCATATTACAAAATCTATAAAAAAAAAGTCAAGCTATGGATCAATTTAACAAGAGGAAAAGAAACATTGAACTTTATTTCAACAACAGGAATTGAAACTTAAGATTTCTTAACTGAAGGTCAAACAAAAAACATTCAGTAAGTAAATGATTATATTAACACAGGGGTTGTAACTCAGTGGTAGAGTGTTCGCTTTGCATGCGAGAAGCCTGGAGTTCAATCCTCCGCAACTCCAAGTTGGTAATTTGTTATTGAAATCAGTTGCACTTGAAATTAGTAAACAGTACAAGTTAGTTTTTTTACAACCATAGAAAACCCTTTCTTCGCAGATATTAATATTAGAAGACTATACAAATAATAAAAAAAAGGTTTGAAGCAGGCTATATCCAAGTTGATTCCTTACAAAACAACATTTAGCACTAGTAGTACATAAGCAATTGGCCCATAAATACAAACCTAATATAAAATTTAAGTGTAGCTTATTTCTGAAATTGGTGTAATTGATCAATGCGAAATCAGTAAGAAATACAGCTGAATTTCTGAATTTAAAACTTAGAAAAGAAATGCAGGTTCAAGTAAGATATATCAATTTACATAGGGGTTGTAACTCAGAGGT
This sequence comes from Daphnia magna, assembly GCF_020631705.1. Taxonomy (NCBI): domain Eukaryota; kingdom Metazoa; phylum Arthropoda; class Branchiopoda; order Diplostraca; family Daphniidae; genus Daphnia; species Daphnia magna. Next base: position 9,092,799 of record NC_059184.1, read on the forward strand.
AGAGTGTTCGCTTCGCATGTGAAAAGCCCGGAGTTCAATCCTCCGCAACTCCAGTGTAATCATAAAAAGTATAAATATACATTAACACAATGTAATAATTCGGAATCATAATTTACTACTTCGTATGAAAGGTATAAATTAAGACATAAGAACCAGCAATATCGACAGCAGTCTATAAAGTCTTCATTGAATTTGAATTCGGAATCAGGATTATCCATATTGATACAGTAGGTACTATTCCAGTGAATGCATGTATAATAATAAACACAATCGCTGTTAAAAAATTTTTCATATTACAAAATCTATAAAAAAAAAGTCAAGCTATGGATCAATTTCACAAGAGGAAAAGAAACATTGAACTTTATTTCAACAACAGGAATTGAAACTTTAGATTTCTTAACTGAAGGTCAAACAAAAAACATTCAGTAAGTAAATGATTATATTAACACAGGGGTTGTAACTCAGTGGTAGAGTGTTCGCTTTGCATGCGAGAAGCCTGGAGTTCAATCCTCCGCAACTCCAAGTTGGTAATTTGTTATTGAAATCAGTTGCACTTGAAATTAGTAAACAGTACAAGTTAGTTTTTTTACAACCATAGAAAACCCTTTCTTCGCAGATATTAATATTAGAAGACTATACAAATAATAAAAAAAAGGTTTGAAGCAGGCTATATCCAAGTTGATTCCTTACAAAACAACATTTAGCACTAGTAGTACATAAGCAATTGGCCCATAAATACAAACCTAATATAAAATTTAAGTGTAGCTTATTTCTGAAATTGGTGTAATTGATCAATGCGAAATCAGTAAGAAATACAGCTGAATTTCTGAATTTAAAACTTAGAAAAGAAATGCAGGTTCAAGTAAGATATATCAATTTACATAGGGGTTGTAACTCAGAGGTAGAGTGTTCGCTTCGCATGTGAAAAGCCCGGAGTTCAATCCTCCGCAACTCCAGTTTAATCATAAAAAGTATAAATATACATTAACACAATGTAATAATTCGGAATCATAATTTACTATTTCGTATGAAAGGTATAAATTAAGACATAAGAACCAGCAATATCGACAGCAGTCTATAAAGTCTTCATTGCATTTGAATTCGGAATCAGGATTATCCATATTGATACAGCAGGTACTATTCCAGTGACTGCATGTATAATAATAAACACAATCGCTGTTAAAAAATTTCTCAAATTACAAAATCTATCAAAAAAAAGTCAAGCTATTGTAAAGCATTCTCCCTCTCGGGTGAATGGCTTTACGAATTAAGACAATTTGTTGTGTAAATAAACTCAGAGGCGTATTTACCCACAATGATGATTATGTATTACTAAGCCGAGGCCAAAGGTTTACAAAACGAGTAGGGATACATGGACGTGAGTCCAATTGGGAAACTGAGCGTGAGATTCGAGACAAAGTAATTTGATCTTACCGTGGTAGCGCGGGCGTACAAGCGTGAGGGAATAATAGGAGAAAACGGGAAACAATACTACTTGCCGACACGTATAGTATTTGGGGTACGTGTTGAGAAGATAATTCGAATCCACACGATGCTCGGAGAGGAAAGAACAACAAAATAAGTTGGAGGAATAACTAATGGATTAAAATGAATAAGCTAACACATCAAGATAAAAGTCTACTGTTTAAGAGTGACAATTCAAGCTAAAGGCGACTAAACGTCTTGCAAGCTGATACTTGTCTGACTCTTGTCAGAAAGTGGGTTCACCATGAAACGTCGCATCTTCGCGTGTGGCGTGATGTTCGTGACGCGTAGGTGCGTCACACGCGTGAGTCAGAACCCGGAAGTTTTATCTAGGTCAACATGGTTGCACATGAAGCAACTAGCAAATACGTTTGTAGTAGTGAATAAGAATATAATGTGAATATAAAATAAGCATAAGCAAATAGATCATATTGTGGGTATCTTGCAAAGGTATATATATTTTGATGGCTTCGTTACATCACTCCCGGCGGCGTGAGATTACGTCCCGTAATCACATGTTATTCATTTCAATTGATCCGGAAGTTGTTCTGGTCGGAGTTTTCAATTTGGTACAGCATAAACTCCGAATCATTTCGAAAAATCCCAAGCAATAGCAGATACGCATGAGGACCACACCGGAAACACAGAGTAAACCGATGTAAAAATAATCCTTGAGTTTTACCCACCAGCTGGTGTAGGTTCCGACATTGGATGCTGTTATCAAAACATTGGAGGTACTCAATGTTTCATGTACCGAAGATATATCTTGTGAGTGTTCGTTCATTGCTGCCGCAATATCGGCCATGATATTCATGTGGTTAAGCATGGTATCACTGTATGCTGGGTTGCTTCGATGTTCATAATCAGAAAATTTGACATCTTCGTAACGAAAGGAGTGGGCGAGTGACTGCTCCGGTAGAATAATATTTGCCTCGATTGGGTTCCAGGTGTTATTACGCAATGCGTACGGCTTGCCATTAAAGTTGACAAATCCATTGGTCCAATAACAGGTTGAAAATTTTACAAGTTCCCATCCATCAAGGTTTATCGTAAAATTTTGGAATTTTGGTTGCGGACCGCAAGAGGTCACTACAGTGTCAAATGTGACATTTAGTTCTTTGCATTGAATGACAACTGCCGTTCTACCCAAAGCTTGGAGTTTCGTGCACTGGGGTAAATTTAATTGGGAAGCCGCTAACCATCCATTATATTGAGCGGCTGCGATAGCTCGTTCGTGTTTCGCCTTTCGGGAATCACATTGTAATTTTTGAATTAGTCTTGCTAATTCATTCTCGTGATCGGTGAGTTGATCGCGAATATACTGTATATTAGCCGGTATGTTGAAAATTTCAGCGTTAGGTGGCGGTGGTGTCGTTGTTGATGCTGAAGAAGAATTTTCCTTTATCTCTCCTGTCAAAATGTACAATTTTGGTTGACCCACGACATCGTAGGCTGATGTACGATTTTGTTGAAGTGGGAGACAAGGAGGTCGAAGAGTTAAGTGAAAATCTAGTTGATTGTCGTCATCCTGTAGACGGAATGACTTTTCGCCTTCCAACTGTCTTGTTAGTGTACCGACACCAGATTCAACAAGTCGATTTATTGGTGCCGTGTGATGCGTGTAGGTAGTGTCCCATACCAATGTTAAATGATTATGTGACAAGTTACCTGCCGTCGCGGATGCTGTGCCAATAGGTGTCTGGAAATTAGTGTCTTCACTTTGTTGATAAAGTTGCACTTTTTCAAGGACGCAGTTAGTAATTTGTGCTGTTACTGTACTCATCCAATATTTCAAAGGTGTTGGATCGTGATCGAATACATATTTATTATCCGAAGCTTTCATCTCATTTCCGTTGCACTTTTTATGGGTAATCATATCGTTGCACTCTGAAGGTGTCGTATCGATGGAAATTTTGTCCGGCACAATCACTACCTGGCCGAAAAAACTCACAGTAATGTGTTTAATGTTTTTCCATTTTGCGCAAATATATCCCGGAAAATGAGCTGCTGCCCATTCTTCACTGTAAACACCGTATTTCACTTGAACATTATTTTTGTCAATTTCTTTTGGCCGGCAATTTGCGTCAGAGAATTGAAGAATTCCCATTCTTAATGGCTCTGAGCAATCGCAAACGGTTGTTTCAAAGGCTTGCGGACGAATCCAGCAAAGGCTTAGCAGTAGCAGAAATGGCAATGGTGACATTTCTATAGGCATAAACAAAACAAAAAAAAACAAAATTTTTGGGAAAAATAGTACGCACAATAATGGAATAAAACAAAATAGACGAAACTTTTATGGTTTTCATACAAAACAAAATAAAATCAAAGAATGAAAAGGGTAGCAAAAGATAAAAATGGGAGTAACATATTCTAGGCTTAAAAATGTCAAAGATTTTCCGTCGGCTTTTGCTAGTCACGCTACGGCAAAAGGATACGGAAATGAAATGCATCATATTATAATTTGTTTAAGTATAAAGAGAAACAATATTGCAACAATTAATTAGTATTATTGGAAATAGGGGAAGCTAAACATTATTATTAAAAAGAATTGAAAAATAAACATTCACTTGGCAAGGGAAATAGAAAAGAAACGTTTAAAAATTCATGGCGAGAAAAAGAATTTAAGAATCATATGCGAAGTTGAGAATTTTATAAGTTCAATACATGGAAAAGGGTATGCACGGAAACAAGGGAGCTTTGGTTGGTGTGAAATACTAGCAAGTGTGTAGGTGGCCTTGAAACATTCCTCATTCCAAGTTCCACATTTTAGCGGCTAACTTATGAAAAAGGGAAGCAAAAGAAACAGTAAAACTAAGTGTGTGGGTGGGTGGGGAATGCTATAGCGTTGGTGCTGACGTTTGGGCGTGGCACATTGCAGTGGCGTTATCGGAATACCGAAGATATGGAAAGTTTTCTATAACTTTACTTTATGAAATATTCAAATATCGACATCATTACTGATTGGTTTTACAAATCATTCTTTTGGTTTTACGGAGTCGTTTTGATTGTTTGTAAAGTGAAAGATAAGCGAAAAATATGAAGAAAGGAAAAGAAGTGAAAGAAGAGTATAGGAGGCGGAATAGGAGAAGAATTCTGGATTCAAGGATTGCTACGGTAAAGGTAATATAATTTCCCTATTATTTTATGCGTATTAATATTTTTACTCGTGGTTTAGAATTCGACCGCTAGATGATGTTGTTTTAGTTTACATTTTGAGCACTAGATGGCATGAGAATGTCAATTCTTGAAATAAATAGGTCCAACTCAGAAAATAAGACTTACTGATTCAAAATGACAAATAACTTGAAGTTAGTTAAGTGAGGTTGTTATTTATCTAACGGGGAGGTTTTTATTTTACACAAAAAAAAAAAAAATTTGTTTGTCAGAGGGAATGACTTGCTTGAATATACGCATTGATTGTACCCCACCCAAAGATAATTGGTTAGCAAGCTTGCTTGCGATGCGTGGGTACTCGGGTTCAAATCCCGGCGGAAGCTTGTAAAAGGGAACAAATGTGCGTCGGCTCCAATGTACGGAAGGTGGGTCACGGTGGTTTACCATCGTGGCCTTTCCACCCCCTTCTTGTACATGGTCGCCTCGCGCTCTTCTCAGCTGTCAATTCCGTTGGCCGAGTAACTCTTGTGGGTGGCAAGAGTTGACTACTGACGATGGAGAATTTGTCCCTTTCTGGCTAGGGGAGAGTCTGGCGCTGGACTCAATCCGTGTGCGAACGGCTTTTGCATTTTTTTGAAATTTTTTAAGTAAATTTTCCGCAATGTAATTATATTTAATTCCAATTCCAATTGAATAAAAAAAAATTTCTTTCTTTTACTTAATCTATTTGGAGACTATTCTGATTGTTACGTCTGCCGTTTTTATTTATGGAAAAACACTACTGAGGCTACAACGCTTTGACGAGGGAAGGGAAATACTGAGAGGGGAAATACTGAGAGGGAAAAGAAGACAGGATAGAAAAGTGATAGGCGAATAACAGAATATAGCCATATTTTTCTTGTTATTGGACTCCATCTCGATAACGCAGAGGTTTTTGTCGATTGCGTTGCGGGCGTCTGGTAACATGAAGTTGTTCTAGTTTCTCAGCTGAAAAATCTTCTTTGGGCACTGATGGACGATCATCTGCCTTAACTTCAGCGCGTGCGGAGTCATCTTTGTTAATTGCTTAATTCTGAATTGATGTTGTTTCGTGGTCGGACTCGTTTGTGTTAGAAGTATTATTTGCTGACGAGGGTCGATGTACGTTGATGACGTCTTCTTGTTGTTGTGAACAATTTGCATCTGCCAAAAGATCACTTGTTTGTGCGGTGTCGTTTTCGGGGCTGTCACTTGCCATTGTTTTTTCGTGATCTTGATTTTCCACGGCAATGTCATGTTCTTGGGTTGAGTCGCAATTGACTTACGAAATCGGTTTTCAAAATCAGAGGGGTTCTCAATTGGGGGACAAAGTTCTGTTTTCCACAGCATTGTCTCGTACAGTGGTTTTAAACGATTTACATGCGTACGTTGACATTTATAAGAATTATCAGCTATATCAACAGTACTATTATTATAAACTTTTACTACTCTATAAGGGCCTTTATATTTTGACGTAAACTTCCTACTATCTCCATCCTTAACTACACGAATATCTAATAAGACTCTATCGCCTACAACATATTTCTTTTCTTTTGCTCGCTTGTTATATTGTTCGCGTTGACGATTCCACGCTTTCTCGGTTTCTTCGCGAACTCATTGGAAGCTATAACGCAAGCGATCAGTTAAATTTCCTACGTAATCAGAAGCAGATTTAAAGGTTGAAGGGGAAGCATCTAAAAATTCATTCACAGGAATATTGGGATCTCTACCGTGCACTAAATAATAAGGGGTTTCAAGTGTCGAAGAATGCGTAGAACTACGGTATGCAAATAAAACATCATCCAACATATCTTCCCAGTTGGAATGCTCTCCATCTTTTAATTCTTTTCGTAACATTGATGTCAATGTACGATTAAATCTTTCTGTTTCTCCATTGCTAGCTGGGTTGTATGCTGTCGTCAATCTTTGGTCTCTTTTCAATTTTTTACAAAAGTATCGGAATAATTTCGAAGTGAAATTGGTTCCTCGATCAGAAACAATGGCTTTAGGCATTCCATGCCTCACAATAATTGTTTTGTAAACACATTCCGCTGTCGTGTGAGCAGTTTGATCTTTCAACGCAACTGCTTCCACCCAGCGACTAAAATAATCCGTTATTACTAATATATAACTGTTACCATTTGGGGAAATCGGGGTGATAGGACCTAAAAAGTCCATTCCTATTACTTGAAACGGAGCTTTCGCAATTTCGTGCGGGTGCAAAAGTGCTCTATAAGTTGAAGAAGTGTTGGCCATGCAGATTTCACAAGCCTGGCAATATTCTCTAATATCAGCCCTCATAGTCGGCCAATAGTAATGATTTTTCACTTTCAAGTAAGTTTTATAAAAAGCTAAATGTCCTCCCATCGGTGCATCATGTAATTCTTTTAGCACAAGATGACAGAGTGACAAAGGCAAAACTAATTGGTGATTTAATTCGTTCCGCTTGCTATTTGTAGAAGGCAATTCATGGCGATAAAGTGTACCTTCTAGAATTTCAAAGTATTCAATTTCTTTCACCCAATCGGGCTTAGAGACGCAAAATTTTTCTTCGAGTTCGCCTGTTTCTAAATAATTTTTAATTGCAACACAAAGATCATCTTCCATTTGCTTTTCGCAAATGAATTTGATATTGGTTGACGCTGGCTGAATACTAGCAATTTTTAAGCGAGACAAACAGTCAGCATTTTGATGAATACGACCTGGTCTATATTTTAATTCATAATTGGTCGCTGCTAAAAGTATAGCCCATCTTCCTAATCTTCCATTGTTATCTTTTTGGTTTTTCAACCATTGCAAAGGTCTATGTTCACTAATAATTTCGAACGGTTTATCTAAGAGATAATGCCTAAAATGTTTAATTGCATCAATTACGGCCAATGCTTCCTTTTCTGTCGTTCCATATTTCGATTCAGCTTTAGTCAGTTGTCGACTTGAATATGCAATTGGATGTTCATGACCATCCTGCATTTGAGAAAGTACAGATCCTATTCCATAATCGCATGCATCAGTAAAGAGTAAAAATTTTTCATTGAAATTGGGGTAAGCAAGAACTGGGGGCGTTACTAGAGAATTGCGCAATTTCTCAAAAGCAAGTTGTTCTTCAGTTCCCCAAGCAAAAGGTTTTCTACTAAGATCTTTATGTGTTAATCTAGTCAGTGGTTTAGCAATTGATCCAAAATCTTTAATAAATCTTCTGTAATATCCAGCAAGTCCAAGAAATGACCGTACTTCGTCAACAGATGTAGGTGTTTTATAGTTCACTATCCTATCAATTTTTCCAGGGTCGGGTTTAATACCGTCTGTTGAAATAACATGACCGAGATAGTTTACCGATTGTTTTATAAACTGGCATTTCTTAAGCTTTCATTTTTACTAAGCAGCCTTTAATAAGTCAAAAATTTAACGAATATCACGTAAGTGATCTTCAAAAGAGTCCGAAAAGATGATGACATCATCCAAGTAAACTAATGCTTTTTTTCCTAAAACGTCTTTCAGTACATAATTCATTAGTCTTTGAAAAGTAGCCGGTGCATTGCACAGACCAAATGCCATTCTTTTAAATTCATAAAGGTTGTTTTCTACTACAAATGCAGTTTTTTCAATAGCTGAGTCATCTACTTGAATTTGCCAATAGCCAGAAGCTAAATCAAGAGTTGTGAAAAATTTCTTTCCGAATAATTGGTCTAAAGTTTCATCAATTCGTGGCATGGGAAAAGAATCCTTTTTTGTAATACTATTTAATTTTCTATAATCGACGCAAAATCTAACTTCGCCGTTCTTTTTCTCTACTAATACCACGGGTGAAGCCCATGGTGAATGTGAATATCGGATTACATCCGCCTCAAGCATTTCTTGCACTTTGTCCTCTAATAATTTTCTTTGATTGTTTGTTACTCTATATGGGCGTTGTCGAAGGGGGCCTCGTCCTTGTGTATCAATTGTGTGTTTAATGAGATTAGTATTCCCTAATTCTGAATCTTTTGAAGCGAACAAGTCGTGAAAGTCATTTAATAATTTAGAGAGCGGTACTTGAAATTCCGGGTCGACATCCGAAATTACAACAGTCTCAGATTTCTCGTTAGGTTTGTGGTCTGATTTGTTTAAAGCAACTTTTCCTATTACTTGACGAATTATTTCTATTATTCCTAACTTAGTGTTTCTTGGTATGTTGACTTCAGTGAATGAATGATTTTCGACCATAATATTATACGTTCCATCTCCCGATACTTTTCCAATGAATTCTTCGATATATAATCCTGCCGGCAAATTTTCTTCTGGGGTAAATATAAATGCTGTTTGAGGGGGGACATACGGAAATGAACCTTTCATTTGCGCTGCAATTACCAGCGACGTCTGACGAAATAGCGTCGTCTTTTTGACCGTTGTAATTGCCATGTCTGGTACCCTAGAGATAGCTAAAGAGCCCTGCTCATCTCTTTTTAAATAAATGCTCTTGGCTTCTCCATCAAGCCGAAATCCGTGTTTCTGGATTGCATCCCATCCAAGGATACAGTCTTCTGTAACACCGTTTGTAACAATAAATTCTTGTCTTAAAATTGACTCTCCGTAGCGAACGGGCAATGTCACTCTTCCCAGCGTGTGTAATTTTCTCTCCCCTACATCGTATAAATCAAAATCAAGCTGACTGCAGATCACTTGACCTCTAGGGGGCAACTTATTAAATAATCTCTCGTGTATAATACTTTTAGACGCGCCTGTATCAAATAATGCTTGTAAAGGGATTTGGAAAATCTTTAATGGAATTCTTGGGGTCGATTCATTTGTAATGGTTGTTAATTTTGCGACTTTACCGGGATTTTAAAGGAGGCTCGATATCAACTGACCCGAAGCTACAGTTGATTCCTAGTGGTTTCCCTGGCGTTGAGGTGGGCCTGGAATGTTAGGTCTATTTGGTTCACTTATCTTAGGACAATTATTAGATTTGTGACCTATCTCACGGCAAGAATAACAAATAGGGGGTTGTGCCTGTTCTAGATTCTGGCGTTGAAATTTGCGACAAGTAGACTGAGTGTGGCTTCGAAATCCACAAAAATTGCAAGTCATCATATGTTGTGAGGGCCTGTATGGGGAATCACTAGAAGGTTTTGAAAAGGACGAAGTAAAATTCCTAGGTTTATTCGGAAATCTCGAATAGTGCTGAGTGGTGTTGTCGTTACTACCAAAACGTGAGGGAGAATAATTCCAATTCTTTTCGCGATTAAAAGTGGGGATTTGGAAAGAAACCTGTTTACGAAATGGTGTGTTGGGTGTGTACGAAACGCGTGTGGAAATCCGCTTCTCTCTCCTTCAGGTTCCTGATGGCTAGTATTAGGGATGGCAACCTGCTCGTCTGAATCTGGAAAATCTTCTCCTGATTCGTCGTGATCTCGTGGTATAGGTGGTGAAGACTCAGTGTCAACTGTTTTTCCATTAGTTGTGTTCTTCCTCTTGAAAAAACTTAAAATTGTGCTCGAGAGAAAACTGGTTTTTGACGTAGATTTGGGAGTAGGATTAACGGGTGACAATTTTGATGTAAACTTAGCTAAAAGTGAAGTTGATTGAGACACGGATGTTACCTTAGTAATATTCTTAGCGCGGGGTTTTCTAGAGTTAATGTTATCTAACCCTGGGACAGCCACATACGCCACATTCGTTCTAAGTTTCTTTAACTGAGTGTCATCTTGTTTTACTTTGGGTTTAAAAATGGGTGATGCAGATTTTTTAACAGCCTCAATTGTTTTCTCTGACGCTTTACCTCCTTGAAATTTATCTGGGATAGCAGTGGTTTTGGGGACAATGGGGTTTATTATAGGAGAACGCAAAAGTTTAGGGCCGCCAGTAATAACATCGTCAATCATTGTGGTTGAGTTCGAAAAATCGCTGCCACCATTATGTAAAGCATTCTCCCTCTCGGGTGAATGGCTTTACGAATTAAGACAATTTGTTGTGTAAATAAACTCAGAGGCGTATTTACCCACAATGATGATTATGTATTACTAAGCCGAGGCCAAAGGTTTACAAAACGAGTAGGGATACATGGACGTGAGTCCAATTGGGAAACTGAGCGTGAGATTCGAGACAAAGTAATTTGATCTTACCGTGGTAGCGCGGGCGTACAAGCGTGAGGGAATAATAGGAGAAAACGGGAAACAATACTACTTGCCGACACGTATAGTATTTGGGGTACGTGTTGAGAAGATAATTCGAATCCACACGATGCTCGGAGAGGAAAGAACAACAAAATAAGTTGGAGGAATAACTAATGGATTAAAATGAATAAGCTAACACATCAAGATAAAAGTCTACTGTTTAAGAGTGACAATTCAAGCTAAAGGCGACTAAACGTCTTGCAAGCTGATACTTGTCTGACTCTTGTCAGAAAGTGGGTTCACCATGAAACGTCGCATCTTCGCGTGTGGCGTGATGTTCGTGACGCGTAGGTGCGTCACACGCGTGAGTCAGAACCCGGAAGTTTTATCTAGGTCAACATGGTTGCACATGAAGCAACTAGCAAATACGTTTGTAGTAGTGAATAAGAATATAATGTGAATATAAAATAAGCATAAGCAAATAGATCATATTGTGGGTATCTTGCAAAGGTATATATATTTTGATGGCTTCGTTACACTATGGATCAATTTAACAAGAGGAATAGAAACATTGAACTTTATTTCAACAACAGGAATTGAAACTTTAGATTTCTTAACTGAAGGTCAAACAAAAAACATACAGTAAGTAAATGATTTAATAACACAGTGGTTGTAATTCAGTGGTAGAGTGTTCGCTTTGCATGCGAAAAGCCCGGAGTTCAATCCTCCGCAACTCCAAGTCGGTAATTTGTTATTCAAATCAGTTGCAATTGGTATTAGTAAACAGTACAAGTTAGTTATTTTTACAACCATAGAAAACCCTTTCTTCGCAGATATTAATATTAGAAGACTATACAAATAATAAAAAAAAGGTTTGAAACAGGCTATATCCAAGTTGATTCCTTACAAAACAACATTTAGCACTAGTAGTACATAAGCAATTGGCCCATAAATACAAACCTAATATATAATTTAAGTGTAGCTTATTTCTGAAATTGGTGTAATTGATCAATGCGAAATCAGTAAGAAATATAGCTGAATTTCTGAATTTAAAACTTAGAAAAGAAATGCAGGTTCAAGTAAGATATATCAATTTACATAGGGGTTGTAACTCAGAGGTAGAGTGTTCGCTTCGCATGTGAAAAGCCCGGAGTTCAATCCTCGCCTACTCCAGTTTAATCATAAAAAGTATAAATATACATTAATACAATGTAATAATTCGGAATCATAATTTACTACTTCGTATGAAAGGTATAAATTAAGACATAAGAACCAGCAATATCGACAGCAGTCTATAAAGTCTTCATTGAATTTGAATTCGGAATCAGGATTATCCATATTGATACAATAGGTACTATTCCAGTGAATGCATGTATAATAATAAACACAATCGCTGTTAAAAAATTTCTCAAATTACAAAATCTATCAAAGAAAAGTCAAGCTATGAATCAATTTAACAAGAGGAATAGAAACATTGAACTTTATTTCAACAACAGGAATTGAAACTTTAGATTTCTTAACTGAAGGTCAAACAAAAAACATACAGTAAGTAAATGATTTAATAACATAGGGGTTGTAACTCAGTGGTAGAGTGTTCGCTTTGCATGCGAAAAGCCCGGAGTTCAATCCTCCGCAACTCCAAGTCGGTAATTTGTTATTCAGATCAGTTGCAATTGGAATTAGTAAACAGTACAAGTTAGTTATTTTTACAACCATAGAAAACCCTTTCTTCGCAGATATTAATATTGGAAGACTATACAAATAATAAAAAAAAAGTTTTGAAACAGGCTATATCCAAGTTGATTCCTTACAAAACAACATTTAGCACTAGTAGTACATAAGCAATTGGCCCATAAATACAAACCTAATATATAATTTAAGTGTAGCTTATTTCTGAAATTGGTGTAATTGATCAATGCGAAATCAGTAAGAAATATAGCTGAATTTCTGAATTTAAAACTTAGAAAAGAAATGCAGGTTCAAGTAAGATATATCAATTTACATAGGGGTTGTAACTCAGAGGTAGAGTGTTCGCTTCGCATGTGAAAAGCCCGGAGTTCAATCCTCCCCTACTCCAGTTTAATCATAAAAAGTATAAATATACATTAACACAATGTAATAATTCGGAATCATAATTTACTACTTCGTATGAAAGGTATAAATTAAGACATAAGAACCAGCAATATCGACAGCAGTCTATAAAGTCTTCATTGAATTTGAATTCGGAATCAGGATTATCCATATTGATACAGTAGGTACTATTCCAGTGAATGCATGTATAATAATAAACACAATCGCTGTTAAAAAATTTCTCAAATTACAAAATCTATCAAAAAAAAGTCAAGCTATGAATCAATTTAACAAGAGGAATAGAAACATTGAACTTTATTTCAACAACAGGAATTGAAACTTTAGATTTCTTAACTGAAGGTCAAACAAAAAACATACAGTAAGTAAATGATTTAATAACATAGGGGTTGTAACTCAGTGGTAGAGTGTTCGCTTTGCATGCGAAAAGCCCGGAGTTCAATCCTCCGCAACTCCAAGTCGGTAATTTGTTATTCTGATCAGTTGCAATTGGAATCAGTAAACAGTACAAGTTAGTTAATTTTACAACCATAGAAAACCCTTTCTTCACAGATATTAATATTAGAAGACTATACAAATAATAAAAAAAAGTTTTGAAACAGGCTATATCCTAGTTGATTCCTTACAAAACAACATTTAGCACTAGTAGTACATAAGCAATTGGCCCATAAATACAAACCTAATATATAATTTAAGTGTAACTTATTTCTGAAATTGGTGTAATTGATCAATGCGAAATCAGTAAGAAATATAGCTGAATTTCTGAATTTAAAACTTAGAAAAGAAATGCAGGTTCAAGTAAGATATATCAATTTACATAGGGGTTGTAACTCAGAGGTAGAGTGTTCGCTTCGCATGTGAAAAGCCCGGAGTTCAATCCTCGCCTACTCCAGTTTAATCATAAAAAGTATAAATATACATTAACACAATGTAATAATTCGGAATCATAATTTACTACTTCGTATGAAAGGTATAAATTAAGACATAAGAACCAGCAATATCGACAGCAGTCTATAAAGTCTTCATTGAATTTGAATTCGGAATCAGGATTATCCATATTGATACAATAGGTACTATTCCAGTGAATGCATGTATAATAATAAACACAATCGCTGTTAAAAAATTTCTCAAATTACAAAATCTATCAAAGAAAAGTCAAGCTATGGATCAATTTAACAAGAGGAATAGAAACATTGAACTTTATTTCAACAACAGGAATTGAAACTTTAGATTTCTTAACTGAAGGTCAAACAAAAAACATACAGTAAGTAAATGATTTAATAACATAGGGGTTGTAACTCAGTGGTAGAGTGTTCGCTTTGCATGCGAAAAGCCCGGAGTTCAATCCTCCGCAACTCCAAGTCGGTAATTTGTTATTCAGATCAGTTGCAATTGGAATTAGTAAACAGTACAAGTTAGTTATTTTTACAACCATAGAAAACCCTTTCTTCGCAGATATTAATATTGGAAGACTATACAAATAATAAAAAAAAAGTTTTGAAACAGGCTATATCCAAGTTGATTCCTTACAAAACAACATTTAGCACTAGTAGTACATAAGCAATTGGCCCATAAATACAAACCTAATATATAATTTAAGTGTAGCTTATTTCTGAAATTGGTGTAATTGATCAATGCGAAATCAGTAAGAAATATAGCTGAATTTCTGAATTTAAAACTTAGAAAAGAAATGCAGGTTCAAGTAAGATATATCAATTTACATAGGGGTTGTAACTCAGAGGTAGAGTGTTCGCTTCGCATGTGAAAAGCCCGGAGTTCAATCCTCGCCTACTCCAGTTTAATCATAAAAAGTATAAATATACATTAACACAATGTAATAATTCGGAATCATAATTTACTACTTCGTATGAAAGGTATAAATTAAGACATAAGAACCAGCAATATCGACAGCAGTCTATAAAGTCTTCATTGAATTTGAATTCGGAATCAGGATTATCCATATTGATACAATAGGTACTATTCCAGTGAATGCATGTATAATAATAAACACAATCGCTGTTAAAAAATTTCTCAAATTACAAAATCTATCAAAGAAAAGTCAAGCTATGGATCAATTTAACAAGAGGAATAGAAACATTGAACTTTATTTCAACAACAGGAATTGAAACTTTAGATTTCTTAACTGAAGGTCAAACAAAAAACATACAGTAAGTAAATGATTTAATAACATAGGGGTTGTAACTCAGTGGTAGAGTGTTCGCTTTGCATGCGAAAAGCCCGGAGTTCAATCCTCCGCAACTCCAAGTCGGTAATTTGTTATTCAGATCAGTTGCAATTGGAATTAGTAAACAGTACAAGTTAGTTATTTTTACAACCATAGAAAACCCTTTCTTCACAGATATTAATATTAGAAGACTATACAAATAATAAAAAAAGTTTTGAAACAGGCTATATCCTAGTTGATTCCTTACAAAACAACATTTAGCACTAGTAGTACATAAGCAATTGGCCCATAAATACAAACCTAATATATAATTTAAGTGTAGCTTATTTCTGAAATTGGTGTAATTGATCAATGCGAAATCAGTAAGAAATATAGCTGAATTTCTGAATTTAAAACTTAGAAAAGAAATGCAGGTTCAAGTAAGATATATCAATTTACATAGGGGTTGTAACTCAGAGGTAGAGTGTTCGCTTCGCATGTGAAAAGCCCGGAGTTCAATCCTCGCCTACTCCAGTTTAATCATAAAAAGTATAAATATACATTAACACAATGTAATAATTCGGAATCATAATTTACTACTTCGTATGAAAGGTATAAATTAAGACATAAGAACCAGCAATATCGACAGCAGTCTATAAAGTCTTCATTGAATTTGAATTCGGAATCAGGATTATCCATATTGATACAATAGGTACTATTCCAGTGAATGCATGTATAATAATAAACACAATCGCTGTTAAAAAATTTCTCAAATTACAAAATCTATCAAAGAAAAGTCAAGCTATGGATCAATTTAACAAGAGGAATAGAAACATTGAACTTTATTTCAACAACAGGAATTGAAACTTTAGATTTCTTAACTGAAGGTCAAACAAAAAACATACAGTAAGTAAATGATTTAATAACATAGGGGTTGTAACTCAGTGGTAGAGTGTTCGCTTTGCATGCGAAAAGCCCGGAGTTCAATCCTCCGCAACTCCAAGTCGGTAATTTGTTATTCAGATCAGTTGCAATTGGAATTAGTAAACAGTACAAGTTAGTTATTTTTACAACCATAGAAAACCCTTTCTTCACAGATATTAATATTAGAAGACTATACAAATAATAAAAAAAGTTTTGAAACAGGCTATATCCTAGTTGATTCCTTACAAAACAACATTTAGCACTAGTAGTACATAAGCAATTGGCCCATAAATACAAACCTAATATATAATTTAAGTGTAGCTTATTTCTGAAATTGGTGTAATTGATCAATGCGAAATCAGTAAGAAATATAGCTGAATTTCTGAATTTAAAACTTAGAAAAGAAATGCAGGTTCAAGTAAGATATATCAATTTACATAGGGGTTGTAACTCAGAGGTAGAGTGTTCGCTTCGCATGTGAAAAGCCCGGAGTTCAATCCTCGCCTACTCCAGTTTAATCATAAAAAGTATAAATATACATTAACACAATGTAATAATTCGGAATCATAATTTACTACTTCGTATGAAAGGTATAAATTAAGACATAAGAACCAGCAATATCGACAGCAGTCTATAAAGTCTTCATTGAATTTGAATTCGGAATCAGGATTATCCATATTGATACAATAGGTACTATTCCAGTGAATGCATGTATAATAATAAACACAATCGCTGTTAAAAAATTTCTCAAATTACAAAATCTATCAAAGAAAAGTCAAGCTATGGATCAATTTAACAAGAGGAATAGAAACATTGAACTTTATTTCAACAACAGGAATTGAAACTTTAGATTTCTTAACTGAAGGTCAAACAAAAAACATACAGTAAGTAAATGATTTAATAACATAGGGGTTGTAACTCAGTGGTAGAGTGTTCGCTTTGCATGCGAAAAGCCCGGAGTTCAATCCTCCGCAACTCCAAGTCGGTAATTTGTTATTCAGAGCAGTTGCAATTGGAATTAGTAAACAGTACAAGTTAGTTATTTTTACAACCATAGAAAACCCTTTCTTCACAGATATTAATATTAGAAGACTATACAAATAATAAAAAAAAGTTTTGAAACAGGCTATATCCTAGTTGATTCCTTACAAAACAACATTTAGCACTAGTAGTACATAAGCAATTGGCCCATAAATACAAACCTAATATATAATTTAAGTGTAGCTTATTTCTGAAATTGGTGTAATTGATCAATGCGAAATCAGTAAGAAATATAGCTGAATTTCTGAATTTAAAACTTAGAAAAGAAATGCAGGTTCAAGTAAGACATATCAATTTACATAGGGGTTGTAACTCAGAGGTAGAGTGTTCGCTTCGCATGTGAAAAGCCCGGAGTTCAATCCTCGCCTACTCCAGTTTAATCATAAAAAGTATAAATATACATTAATACAATGTAATAATTCGGAATCATAATTTACTACTTCGTATGAAAGGTATAAATTAAGACATAAGAACCAGCAATATCGACAGCAGTCTATAAAGTCTTCATTGAATTTGAATTCGGAATCAGGATTATCCATATTGATACAATAGGTACTATTCCAGTGAATGCATGTATAATAATAAACACAATCGCTGTTAAAAAATTTCTCAAATTACAAAATCTATCAAAGAAAAGTCAAGCTATGGATCAATTTAACAAGAGGAATAGAAACATTGAACTTTATTTCAACAACAGGAATTGAAACTTTAGATTTCTTAACTGAAGGTCAAACAAAAAACATACAGTAAGTAAATGATTTAATATCATAGGGGTTGTAACTCAGTGGTAGAGTGTTCGCTTTGCATGCGAAAAGCCCGGAGTTCAATCCTCCGCAACTCCAAGTCGGTAATTTGTTATTCAAATCAGTTGCAATTGGAATTAGTAAACAGTACAAGTTAGTTATTTATACAACCATAGAAAACCCTTTCTTCTCGGATATTAATATTAGAAGACTATACAAATAATAAAAAAAAATGTTTGAAACAGGCTATATCCAAGTTGATTCCTTACAAAACCACATTTAGCACTTTCTTCTCTCGTCCTACCTGCTGGTTTCAGGTATGGATTCTGAGAGCGGAGGGAACACCTTTGCACCCGAAGAAAGTCTCGTCGATCATCTCGACGAATCGACTATTTCAGACTGGTCGCAAAAAGGAAAGGAAAGAACATGCGAGCGATGTAACTACAGATTTGTCACTAAAGGTGTGGGCAGAGGGAACTACAGGCTATGCCCTAACTGTAGAACAGAGATAAAGAAGGCAACAACTGAGCAGTCTACACCTAATTCCAGCATGGACACAAGTAAACAACTGAAACGGAACTATACACAAATAATATCACCTAGCTCGGAGGACCAAGGTGCACCGAAGAAAGAGTCTACGTGCTTAGATCACAACTACACAACTCATGCCGACTCTCTAGAAGACTCGCTACTCAAAGTTGACGAAAGGGAACTGAGCGAATTAACGCATAAGGAACTTATCCAGCGCACCCCCAATATTGCATATGCAGCAAGGAAATACCAAGTCCAACTGAAGCAAACACAATCGTTCCTGATCGCAAAGACAAGTGAATTGGAGAAACAAAAACAACTTTTTCAAGAGGCTAAACTTGCCTTTGCTGACAAGGTAATAGTGCGCGGCGCACACCGAATCGAGTCAACGTAACGAAGGAACAAAGTAATACGCTGCCGCCGCGAGAGGACCATCGGAGAACCACAAACACAACAAAACAACGGTAGCCTTCAAAATTAACCGGACTAGCACAGGAGAACTTAACGTAGGCCTCATGGATAAGCTACTTAAGTCAAAAGAAATCGGAAACCCAATACCACTCAGAGTCAACACGAAAGACGACAAAGGTTTCATTACTTTCCAGAATCAACAAGATGCGGATAAAGCCCTCGATATAATCAGAACCAGTGAAGAGTGCAAAGCAGTCATAAACGACCCGAGAACCGAAGAAAAATTATACCCAGCAATCGGTCTTTTTGTCCCAATCGAGAACATGGATGAACTAAAAGAGGATATTAACTTCAGAAACAGTTTTATTGAAGGTACACTTCAAAAAATAGTCCAGATTCACAAATGCAACGACCAAGATCTAGGACATGTTAAAATGTATTTTAGCTCCGCCGCGGTAAGGGATGTGGCGTTAAGTAGAAACAAAATTCACACGCGCTACAAACTAATCAAAATCGTCCCGATTGATGTAAACAGGGAAGTAAGGCGATGCTACAAATGCAACAACTATGGGCACACTTCGTCACACTGTAAAGCCACCGCGCCAACCTGCGGTAAATGTTCAAGTAACCACGATTCCAGGTCCTGCAATGCATCCACCTTTAAATGCCCAAATTGCAAAAAGAATCACACAGCAGGAGACCCAAGCTGTCCATATCAAATTAATGCAGTGAAACGGTATCGTCAACTTTTCAACATTTAGATGGAAGATAATCACACCTTAAATAAAGAGCACCCCATGCACTCTAAAAAGTTTCTCCAAATTAACCTCCGACACTGCAAGGCGGCCTCCGCTTTACTAGCAAAAACGATTGACGACTATAAAGTTGATATAGTAATGATCCAAGAACCGTACGCAACGAAAAGGCATGACCACTACGACCTAAAATACATACCGGAAGGTTTCACTGCATTTCACAACCTTAGTGACCAACATCCGTACGGCTCCGCGATCCTGGTAAATAATGGAATCAAAGCGCATATGGAAAAGTGCTCGTCAAACGAGGTAGTGGTTGTTAAAATTGGCTCTGATAAATCCAAGTTCCTCCTAATAAGCGCTTACTGCCGACCATCATCCCCCTCAATTTCTTTAACCACCAAGAGCTATTTGAAGACTTACGAGACTGAACTAAGGAGAGCCGTTATCTGCATGGACTCCAACGCAAAGAGCCCAGTCTGGAACTCCCACTCCACTGATAAAAAAGGAAAGGAACTAGAAAACCTTATAGCACATTTCTCCTTAAAGGTAGCAAATGCAAAGGTAGACTCCCTAAATTTCATTCCGGCCGGCACAGCCTTTGTTGACGTTACACTACTAGGAAGCGATACCAACACAACAAGCTGGCAGTTTTTACAGGATCACTCCTTGTCGGATCACCCCTATATATTTTTTGTTCTGTCGCAGACGCCACAAGCGCCTGGCACACGTACAGCTAAAAAACCACCAAGAGAAGGGGATATAGACGCTGATCTATATATGGAGAACCTATCTAACGAACTGTCAGCTCATGATGTAACCCAAAGCAACCTGAAAGCTGGAGACGATATCGACAAATACGTAGAAGCTATATCATCAATCATCACATCAAGCGCAAATAAAAGCAAAATTAAAAATCTAAAACACAGACCACGTCCCTTGGCCCCCTGGTGGACAGAAAAACTTGACCGCCTACGAAAGGAAACCAGGAAAGCATTTAAAATATGGTCCCGCTTCCACCGGACTGAAGACCAAGCCCGTTTCAAAGTAGCTAAGGGCACACACCAAAAACATATTCGTCAAGCCAAACGAGACTCGTTCAAAAAATTTATCAGTGATATGAACGGTAACGCAAACAGCGCGTTCAGAGAGATAAAAAAATCCGCGCGCTCCGCAACTTCTACACAGCCGAAACTCGAAATAAATGTAAACGGACTCCTTACAGCGGACCCATCAATTGTCACATCCCGCTTCGCAGAACATTTCTTCCACACGGAAGAAAAATCAGACAAACCACACCAAGAAATTGAAAAATCCGTAATTAGGTCCTTAACAGAAGACGTTCAAGATGTTTGTGCACCGATCATAGAAAATGAGATAAAGTTAGCGGCCAAAGCTCTAAAGAAAAAATCCGCGCTAGGATGGGACGGCTTATCCACCGGCCTACTTATACTCTCCCTTCCGATTTTAATTAGATACATTCTCGTCCTTTTCAACGCCTGTCTCGTACATGGAAAATTTCCAAGGAGCTGGAAACAAGCGAGAGTATGTATCATTCGCAAGCCAGGGAAAGCCGACTACTCTGACGTGAATAGTTATAGGCCGATAAGCGTCCTACCGGCAATGAGTAAACTTTTCGAGAAAATTCTTCTGAGTCGACTTCAGCAGCTGGCTTTGATAGGAAACTGGGTGCATCCAAATCAACACGGTTTTCAAGCCAACTGCTCAACAGAATCAGCACTCCACTGCCTTGTCAATGAAGTCGAAACGGGGTTTCAAAAAAAGAATGTTACGGCATGCGCACTTATTGACATTAAGAGCGCTTTCGACACAGCATGGGCTCCCGCGATTCTACTAGCCCTTATCAAGAGACAGTGCCCACTCTCCCTTGTGAAAATTGTAAAGGATTTTCTGTCGCACAGGGTAGGCAAATTCGACCAACAACAAACAGACGAGCCTTTTTCAATACCTACAGGCTGCCCACAAGGTAGTTTACTCTCTCCCTTCCTTTGGAACGTTATGATCGACGACATATTACGGATTCCAGCCGACCTCAAGCTACAGGGGAAAATACTAGCATACGCAGACGACTTAACAGCAACATTACAACATAAGAACGAATCTATGGCAGTCAGACAACTGCAAGTGCTGACGGACGCTATCAAATCCCACCTGGGGAAATTAAAATTAAAAATCAACGCCGCGAAGACAGTACTTATTATCTTCAGTAGAAAGCATGCGCCATCGGACAACCTCTACCTGACTATGGATGAGCACCATATCTTACCAACCTCTCATACAAAACTACTAGGCCTAATTCTGGACTCAAAACTGAACTGGTCAGCACACCTCAACGAGAAGGATCGCCAAGTAAGGAAAATTTTCTTTTCCCTTCGCTCCTACGCCGGAAGAGCTTGGGGTTTATCTGGTACACGCCTGGGAGCCTTATATAAAGCTCTGTTGGAACCCAGCCTTCTATATTGTTGCTCAGTCTGGGCATCCGCGATCAAAACGAAACATAACCAGAAGAAACTAAGACAAATCGAACGCCAATTCAACATCCTAATTTCCAAATCTCTCAAGACGGCCGACTCCGGAGCTCTCTCAGTTATCACCGGATCCCTGACTGTTGACTACAGAGTCTCAGAAATCACCCTAAGACGACTTCTCATGTCGAAACTCCAAACCATTTCTCCTTACGCCCAGCCCGGAGTCCAATCCTCCGCAACTCCAGTTTAATTATAAAAAGTATAAATGTACATTAACACAATGTAATAATTTGGAATCATAATTTACTACTTCGTACGAAAGGTATAAATTAAGACTTAAAAACCAGCAATATCGACAGCAGTCTATAAAGTCTTCATTTAATTTGAATTCGGAATCAGGATTATCCATATTGATACAGTAGGTACTATTCCAGTGAATGCATGTATAATAATAAACACAATCGCTGTTAAAAAATTTCTCAAATTAAAAAATCTATCAAAAAAAAGTCAAGCTATGGATCAATTTAACAAGAGGAATAGAAACATTGAACTTTATTTCAACAACAGGAATTGAAACTTTAGATTTCTTAACTGAAGGTCAAACAAAAAACATTCAGTAAGTAAATGATTTAATAACACAGGGGTTGTAACTCAGTGGTAGATTTTTCGCTTTGCCTGCGAAAAGCCCGGAGTTCAATCCTCCGCAACTCCAAGTCGGTAATTTGTTATTCAAATCAGTTGCACTTGCACTTGCAGTTGCACGGAAGTAGTAAACAGTACAAGTTAGTTTTTTTTACAACCATAGAAAACCCTTTCTTCGCAGATATAAATATTAGAAGACTATACAAATAATAAAAAAAAGGTTTGAAGCAGGCTATATCCAAGTTGATTCCTTACAAAACAACATTTAGCACTAGTAGTACATAAGCAATTGGCCCATAAATACAAACCTAATATAAAATTTAAGTGTAGATTATTTCTGAAATTGGTGTAATTGATCAATGCGAAATCAGTAAGAAATATAGCTGAATTTCTGAATTTAAAACTTAGAAAAGAAATGCAGGTTCAAGTAAGATATATTAATTTACATAGGGGTTGTAACTCAGTGGTAGAGTGTTCGCTTTGCCTGCGAAAAGCCCGGAGTTCAATCCTCCGCAACTCCAAGTCGTTAATTTGTTATTCGAATCAGTTGCACTTGGAATTAGTAAACAGTACAAGTTAGTTATTTTTACAACCATAGAAAACCCTTTCTTCGCAGATATTAATATTAGAAGACTATACAAATCATAAAAAAAAGGTTTGAAACAGGCTATATCCAAGTTGATTCCTTACAAAACAACATTTAGCACTAGTAGTACATAGTTGTACATAAGCAATTGGCCCATAAATACAAACCTAATATAAAATTTAAGTGTAGCTTATTTCTGAAATTGGTGTAATGGATCAATGCGAAATCAGTATGAAATATAGCTGAATTTCTGAATTTAAAACTTAGAAAAGAAATGCAGGTTCAAGTAAGATATATCAATCTACGTAGGGGTTGTAACTCAGAGGTAGGGTGTTCGCTTCGCATGTGAAAAGCCCGGAGTTCAATCCTCCGCAACTCCAGTTTAATCATAGAAAGTATAAATATACATTAACACAATGCAATAATTCGGAATCATAATTTACTACTTCATATGGAAGGTATAAATTAAGACATAAGAACCAGCAATATTGACAGCAGTCTATAAAGTCTTCATTGAATTTGAATTCGGAATCAGGATTATCCATATTGATACAGTGGGTACTATTCCAGTGAATGCATGTATAATGTTAAACACAATCGCTGTTATAAATTCCTCAAATTTAAAAATCTATCAAAAAAAGTCAAGATATGGATCAATTTAACAAGAGGAATAGAAACATTGAATTTTATTTCAACAACAGGAATTGAAACTTTAGATTTCTTAACTGAAGTTCAAACAAAAACCATTCAGTAAGTAAATGATCTATTAAAACAGGGGTTGTAACTCAGTGGTAGAGTGTTCGGTTTACATGCGAAAAGCCCGGAGTTCAATCCTCCGCATCTCTAATCGGTAATTTGTTATTCAAATCAGTTGCACTTGGAATTAGTAAACAGTACAAGTTAGTTATTTTTACAACCATAGAAAACCCTTTCTTCGCAGATATTAATATTAGAAGACTATACAAATAATAAAAAAAGGTTTGAAGCAGGCTATATCCAAGTTGATTCCTTACAAAACAACATTTAGCACTAGTAGTACATAAGCAATTGGCCCATAAATACAAACCTAATATAAAATTTAAGTGTAGATTATTTCTGAAATTGGTGTAATTGATCAATGCGAAATCAGTAAGAAATATAGCTGAATTTCTGAATTTAAAACTTAGAAAAGAAATGCAGGTTCAAGTAAGATATATTAATTTACATAGGGGTTGTAACTCAGTGGTAGAGTGTTCGCTTTGCCTGCGAAAAGCCCGGAGTTCAATCCTCCGCAACTCCAAGTCGTTAATTTGTTATTCGAATCAGTTGCACTTGGAATTAGTAAACAGTACAAGTTAGTTATTTTTACAACCATAGAAAACCCTTTCTTCGCAGATATTAATATTAGAAGACTATACAAATCATAAAAAAAGGTTTGAAACAGGCTATATCCAAGTTGATTCCTTACAAAACAACATTTAGCACTAGTAGTACATAGTTGTACATAAGCAATTGGCCCATAAATACAAACCTAATATAAAATTTAAGTGTAGCTTATTTCTGAAATTGGTGTAATGGATCAATGCGAAATCAGTATGAAATATAGCTGAATTTCTGAATTTAAAACTTAGAAAAGAAATGCAGGTTCAAGTAAGATATATCAATCTACGTAGGGGTTGTAACTCAGAGGTAGGGTGTTCGCTTCGCATGTGAAAAGCCCGGAGTTCAATCCTCCGCAACTCCAGTTTAATCATAGAAAGTATAAATATACATTAACACAATGCAATAATTCGGAATCATAATTTACTACTTCATATGGAAGGTATAAATTAAGACATAAGAACCAGCAATATTGACAGCAGTCTATAAAGTCTTCATTGAATTTGAATTCGGAATCAGGATTATCCATATTGATACAGTGGGTACTATTCCAGTGAATGCATGTATAATGTTAAACACAATCGCTGTTATAAATTCCTCAAATTTAAAAATCTATCAAAAAAAGTCAAGATATGGATCAATTTAACAAGAGGAATAGAAACATTGAATTTTATTTCAACAACAGGAATTGAAACTTTAGATTTCTTAACTGAAGTTCAAACAAAAACCATTCAGTAAGTAAATGATCTATTAAAACAGGGGTTGTAACTCAGTGGTAGAGTGTTCGGTTTACATGCGAAAAGCCCGGAGTTCAATCCTCCGCATCTCTAATCGGTAATTTGTTATTCAAATCAGTTGCACTTGGAATTAGTAAACAGTACAAGTTAGTTATTTTTACAACCATAGAAAACCCTTTCTTCGCAGATATTAATATTAGAAGACTATACAAATAATAAAAAAAAGGTTTGAAGCAGGCTATATCCAAGTTGATTCCTTACAAAACAACATTTAGCACTAGTAGTACATAAGCAATTGGCCCATAAATACAAACCTAATATAAAATTTAAGTGTAGATTATTTCTGAAATTGGTGTAATTGATCAATGCGAAATCAGTAAGAAATATAGCTGAATTTCTGAATTTAAAACTTAGAAAAGAAATGCAGGTTCAAGTAAGATATATTAATTTACATAGGGGTTGTAACTCAGTGGTAGAGTGTTCGCTTTGCCTGCGAAAAGCCCGGAGTTCAATCCTCCGCAACTCCAAGTCGTTAATTTGTTATTCGAATCAGTTGCACTTGGAATTAGTAAACAGTACAAGTTAGTTATTTTTACAACCATAGAAAACCCTTTCTTCGCAGATATTAATATTAGAAGACTATACAAATCATAAAAAAAAGGTTTGAAACAGGCTATATCCAAGTTGATTCCTTACAAAACAACATTTAGCACTAGTAGTACATAGTTGTACATAAGCAATTGGCCCATAAATACAAACCTAATATAAAATTTAAGTGTAGCTTATTTCTGAAATTGGTGTAATGGATCAATGCGAAATCAGTATGAAATATAGCTGAATTTCTGAATTTAAAACTTAGAAAAGAAATGCAGGTTCAAGTAAGATATATCAATCTACGTAGGGGTTGTAACTCAGAGGTAGGGTGTTCGCTTCGCATGTGAAAAGCCCGGAGTTCAATCCTCCGCAACTCCAGTTTAATCATAGAAAGTATAAATATACATTAACACAATGCAATAATTCGGAATCATAATTTACTACTTCATATGGAAGGTATAAATTAAGACATAAGAACCAGCAATATTGACAGCAGTCTATAAAGTCTTCATTGAATTTGAATTCGGAATCAGGATTATCCATATTGATACAGTGGGTACTATTCCAGTGAATGCATGTATAATGTTAAACACAATCGCTGTTATAAATTCCTCAAATTTAAAAATCTATCAAAAAAAAGTCAAGATATGGATCAATTTAACAAGAGGAATAGAAACATTGAATTTTATTTCAACAACAGGAATTGAAACTTTAGATTTCTTAACTGAAGTTCAAACAAAAACCATTCAGTAAGTAAATGATCTATTAAAACAGGGGTTGTAACTCAGTGGTAGAGTGTTCGGTTTACATGCGAAAAGCCCGGAGTTCAATCCTCCGCATCTCTAATCGGTAATTTGTTATTCAAATCAGTTGCACTTGGAATTAGTAAACAGTACAAGTTAGTTATTTTTACAACCATAGAAAACCCTTTCTTCGCAGATATTAATATTAGAAGACTATACAAATAATAAAAAAAAGGTTTGAAGCAGGCTATATCCAAGTTGATTCCTTACAAAACAACATTTAGCACTAGTAGTACATAAGCAATTGGCCAATAAATACAAACCTAATATAAAATTTAAGTGTAGATTATTTCTGAAATTGGTGTAATTGATCAATGCGAAATCAGTAAGAAATATAGCTGAATTTCTGAATTTAAAACTTAGAAAAGAAATGCAGGTTCAAGTAAGATATATTAATTTACATAGGGGTTGTAACTCAGTGGTAGAGTGTTCGCTTTGCCTGCGAAAAGCCCGGAGTTCAATCCTCCGCAACTCCAAGTCGTTAATTTGTTATTCGAATCAGTTGCACTTGGAATTAGTAAACAGTACAAGTTAGTTATTTTTACAACCATAGAAAACCCTTTCTTCGCAGATATTAATATTAGAAGACTATACAAATCATAAAAAAAGGTTTGAAACAGGCTATATCCAAGTTGATTCCTTACAAAACAACATTTAGCACTAGTAGTACATAGTTGTACATAAGCAATTGGCCCATAAATACAAACCTAATATAAAATTTAAGTGTAGCTTATTTCTGAAATTGGTGTAATGGATCAATGCGAAATCAGTATGAAATATAGCTGAATTTCTGAATTTAAAACTTAGAAAAGAAATGCAGGTTCAAGTAAGATATATCAATCTACGTAGGGGTTGTAACTCAGAGGTAGGGTGTTCGCTTCGCATGTGAAAAGCCCGGAGTTCAATCCTCCGCAACTCCAGTTTAATCATAGAAAGTATAAATATACATTAACACAATGCAATAATTCGGAATCATAATTTACTACTTCATATGGAAGGTATAAATTAAGACATAAGAACCAGCAATATTGACAGCAGTCTATAAAGTCTTCATTGAATTTGAATTCGGAATCAGGATTATCCATATTGATACAGTGGGTACTATTCCAGTGAATGCATGTATAATGTTAAACACAATCGCTGTTATAAATTCCTCAAATTTAAAAATCTATCAAAAAAAAGTCAAGATATGGATCAATTTAACAAGAGGAATAGAAACATTGAATTTTATTTCAACAACAGGAATTGAAACTTTAGATTTCTTAACTGAAGTTCAAACAAAAACCATTCAGTAAGTAAATGATCTATTAAAACAGGGGTTGTAACTCAGTGGTAGAGTGTTCGGTTTGCATGCGAAAAGCCCGGAGTTCAATCCTCCGCATCTCCAAGTCGGTAATTTGTTATTCAAATCAGTTGCACTTGGAATTAGTAAACAGTACAAGTTAGTTATTTTTACAACCATAGAAAACCCTTTCTTCGCAGATATTAATATTAGAAGACTATACCAATAATAAAAAAAAGGTTTGAAACAGGCTATATCCAAGTTGATTCCTTACAAAACAACATTTAGCACTAGTAGTACATAGGCAATTTGCCCATAAATACAAACCTCATATAAAATTTAAGTGTAGCTTATTTCTGAAATTGGTGTAATGGATCAATGCGAAATCAGTAAGAAATATAGCTGAATTTTGAATTTAAAACTTAGAAAAGAAATGCAGGTTCAAGTTAGATATATTAATTTACGTAGGGGTTGTAACTCAGAGGTAGAGTGTTCGCTTCGCATGTGAAAAGCCCGGAGTTCAATCCTCCGCAACTCCAGTTTAATCATAGAAAGTATAAATATACATTAACACAATGTAATAATTCGGAATCATAATTTACTACTTCGTATGAAAGGTATTTTTTTTTTCTATTGAAAGGCCTACTCAGATTTGAGTGTTGCCTTAGCTCATACCATACAGTTACAGTGTTCATGTGTTGTTGTGCTTAACATATATCAATTATTACAAGGGTATACAATCAGTTTAAAACTATACGGGAGCAGAATAAAACAGTACGTAAGTACAGAGGTTTTGCGCATTGACGAGTGATATAGAGAAAGACAGACCGGCGAGAAGACGGAGAAGAAGGAAGAGAAAGAGGGAAGAACGAGAACAGACGAGCTGGAAAAGGCAATGGCTAGGCGAGGGCATTTTGTTTGATTCGCTAGTGACGGGTAAAATTAAGATTTGTGGTGGGCTTTATGTTTGTTGCGAGCTGAGACTTTGGGCGGTACTACATATTTTATTTTTAACCTTTCGGTCGTCAGGATGAAGTCTTTAAACTCTTTCCATATGCACCGGAACTTTAGGATGTCCTCGAGTGATGGTGGAAACGCTTTGTTGCTGCTTGAGCACGCCTGGATGAAGAGTGTTCTTTGATTTGCGTACCGTGCACAGTGGAACAGAAAATGTTCTACTGTTTCGTCGCCATGGCCACACTCACATTGAGGTGATGAGGTTGTTTTGATGAGATGGAAATGGTGATTTAGTCTGCAATGCCCCGTTAGAACTTGGGTTATTTCCTGATGTATGAAGCTTCCATTTAAGCAGCTGGCGTCCGATGGTCGCGGAAAGAATCTTCTTGTGTGCGTCCCTGTTTTGCTGCCAGCCCACTCGTCACTCCACAGCTTTTGAATTTCCGTCTTGATCTTATCTTTGAGAAGTTCTATTGACCAGGGTTGATTTTTAGTTACTTGCGAGCCAAGGTCGAAGGCAGCTTTCGCTGCTTCTTTTGCGAGATCAATAACTTCTGCTTCTTTAGCAGAGGCTAGATTGAGATGAATGTGGTCTCGATTGTCGTAGCACAGCTTTCTACAGGTGGTTGCTGTTTCGTTCAGTTTTTCATTTTTAGTGCAGTCCTTGAGGGCAGGGACAGATTTGCAAAAAATATTGCAGCTAGTATAATTGCTCTTAGTTGCAACAGCATATTGCAGTGCAGCTAGTAGGCCTGGGATTTCCGCCTGGTTTTCAGTTGTGTTTGCGGCTAATTTCTCTTGTGTGGTTTAGACGACTACATTTGATGCACAGCAGACAAACCCAAGACCTACTCCTGCTGTAGATTTGTGGCTTTTAGTGTAGATGGCCAGGCCGTTTTCCTCTGGTGAAAGTGGAGTTTCATCTTCTGATCTGTAGTTCAGTTTGCTCAGCTCCCATGGTGGGTGCCTTCGCGAGTGGAATTTTCGTGTGTTGTCCATTGTTTGATCGAGTTTTGGTTTATGCAGTACCGCACCAATAGTTGCAGCAGAGGAGGGAGAAAACTCGACATGTTTATGAGAAAGATAATAATTGACCGAAAATTCAAGAATTTTTAGCTCAATAGGTAAGAGATTTGAAATAATTAAAAGGGAATTTAAGGGCACATTTTTTAGAGATCTTGTGATACATTTGAGCATTTCTCTTTGTACAGTTTGCAATTTGGTTTTGTATGATTTGATTCGAATAACTCGACACCACACTGAGCATCCATAAAGGAGTTTGGGTACAATAATAGTTTTGTAGAGAGTAACCAGTTTTTTTGTGTCTCAACCCCAAGTGCGCCTTAAACATCTCCTCAGAATGTGGATTTGTCTTAGGGTTGCCCGACACTTTTCCTCAATATGTGATTTCCAACTGAGTTTGGTATCTAATTCAAAACCGACAAACTTGGAAGTCGCAGAGGGTGAGATGATGTTTTCTTTGATTTTAATATTACAAGGCTCTATTGTTCTTTTGTTTGAGAAAATCATGAGAATTGTTTTAAGTGCGTTTATATCTAATATAGCGATCACATTTTGCAACTGTGTCGTTAGCTATTAGCTGTAAATTGCGTATGGCAATATCAATAACTTTGTGCCAGCAGACGATAGCAATATCGTCCGCGTAGCCAATTATTTTGTAGGGGAAAGGATAAGACATACTTATGAGTTCTTCCGCCAGGATGATCCACAAGAATGGAGAGAGGACTCCGCCCTGTGGGCACCCTATTCGTATTGAGCATTTGAAATGACCCTGATTTGTTTTGATTATCGCGGTCCAATCCTTGAGCAGGCTTGCGATTATGTCAATGAAATAGAGTGGGCACTTCCTTTTGGTCAGTGCGGCCAGAATCGCTGCCGGCCAAGCCCCATCAAACGCCCCGCTTATGTCCAGAAAAACCGCTGCTGTGTACCCTCTGATTTCACGGTTTGTTTCGATTGTACTGACCATAGAGTGCATGGCACTCACTGTCGACCTTCCTTGACGAAATCCATGTTGACTCTCTCCAAACCATTTCTCCGTCACCGACAACCATGTTAGCCTATTGTAAATAGTTTTCTCAAATATTTTACCAAGGGAATTCAGAACACTAATTGGTCGGAAGCTTTTAACATTTTTATATGACTCTTTATTGGGTTTTTTAAGTATAGTTACCTTCGCGTCCTTCCATTGCTTAGGATAGTATTTGAGGTTTAAGCATTTATTGTATAAGATCCGGAGGGTATCAGCTAGTAATGAATATACCTCTTGTATTGAGAGATCTTGATTGTATTGTATAGATTGAGATCCCATCTGTGCCAGGAGACGAGCTTGCGTTTAGTGCGAAGACTGCTGCTTCTACTTCTTCACTAGTAATGGTTGGTTGTACTTCATTTGCGCTTGCTTTCTTGTAGTTTACATACGTGTTGATAATTTCTTCCTGCTCTGGGCCAATTCGTTTTGGGGCAGGAAAAAAGCTGTTACCCAGCTCTTTGATTATCTCTTCTTCTTCCATCATAGACCTTCCATCCACAACAAGTTCCGTGGGCACTTGGCTGGTGTTCATACTACTGGACAAAGTTTTGAGGCTCTTAAATAAGTCCTTATTCATGTTTATAGTGCAGAAGTTCTCGAACGCTTTTCCTTTGCTTTTTCTTAGCACTTTTTGATACACATGATTGGCTAAGCGGAAATTTATTTCTTGCGGTGAACACTCTTTACTGGTACGCTTTCTATCCTTGATGTTATTGGCTTTGAGAAATTTGTCATACTTGGCCTTTGCAGTGCGCATCGCCGCCTTCAGTTTATCCAGTTCCGGCGTCCAAAAATATAATTTGCTTTTGCTCTGTTTGTTTCTTGGCAGTTCCGATTTAATTGCACTATTACCTATTATTGCAGTTATATTATTAACAATGCCATCTAGGTCTGCTTCGCTTTGCAAACCATCCCAATTTACATTTAGATTACGCAGTTCACTATCCAATGTTGATCTTAATTTACTTTTATCTATGTTGGTCAATTTTGGTACTTTTGGTTCTTTTGGCTGTCGGTTTGGTCGGCCAACCATAAGTTCAAAGTGTATGTATGGGTGGTCGGAGAGGGATACAGTATTCAGGAATTTCCACCACGAAATTTTTACTTTGTCTCCATAAAGTGTGACATCCACTTTAGAAGTTTTTGAGGGTATATACTCTAGTTTGGAATTTGGGACGTTAGCAACATTCAAGTTATTTTTAATAATGAGGTGTTCATGTTCCACTCCCTTCTTGTCTGTGCGACTACTTCCCCAGAGCTTATTTTTTGCGTTGGCATCCATACCTATTATTGTTGTTTTGAAATGATTAAAATTAGGATTATTAAAAATGTTTATTACTGCGTCCAATTTGCTATTGGATGGCCTGCAGTAAATTGAAAAGATAAAAATTGGCTCATCAACATTTATTTTAATACCTATGCATTCATTGCTTACCGGGTTTGGGACTGTTTCCGCCAGAATCGTTCGTTTAGTTAGGATTATGGCTCCATAGGCATGATCTTTCCTATCAAGGTTTTGATGGACGAGATAGATATCGGGAACCGAAGGGACATGCAATTCATTATTAAAAATATTAATACACGCGTAGGGTTCTTGGATAAGGGCAATGTCTATACGTAGTTCTACAAGAATTTTAAAAAAGTGTAGTGAGGCCGTTTTGGAATGTTGTAGGTTAATTTGTATGCATTTCAGAATATTTGAGTTGTTAGGTTTCTCTGTCATTTATGATAAGAGTTTTTTGAGCCTATCTACTGCCTTAATCCGCTCCGGGCATTTTGGGTCATCCGATTTATGCTTACCATTTTTACAGTTAACACACTTGAACTTACTGTCCAGATGCTCACATTCTTTTGTTTTGTGTGTCTTCTCTGCGCACTTTCCACAGACTTCTGTCTTTGATGGGCTGTTGGGAGAGATGTGGTCTAGCTTATGGCACTTAAAACACGATCTTATTTCCCGGTTGAGATTCATTTCTTTAATGTTGTGTTTCTTGAAACCATTGATATTCGTGTGGATTATACCTGCTTTTAGGATTGCTACTTGCGCCTTCTTGGATGTCACATACATTTTTACATGTCCCTTTTCTCTGGACAGGATTTTGATGCTGCTTATGTTGCCTCGCAACAGCTCGTTCCGGTATTCGATTTCAGTTTGAAGTTCCTCTAAATCATTTGTTCCGGTGGCAAAGGCAACAACCGGGTAATTTAATTTCTGTTCTGAGATTGATTTTACCGTCCCGGTTAGTTTAGGATCTTCTTTTATAATCTGTTCTGCCTTCTTGGCATCTGCTGCATTGTTGAAAACTAGGCGGGCTTGGTTGTTTCTCTTTGAGAAGTGTTGGAGTGTGGGCCATTGTTCGTTGCTTTTAAAAAACTGATCCATTGACTTACCATCCAAATTGGTGGTATCTAATTCTGGGTCCAGCTTAGCTATTAACGTTACTGATTTGGCAGCTCCAGCGAAGGATGCTGGTTTCGAGGCCCCAAACGGAGTTAAGCTGTCCTGTTGCCCTGTTTCGTCTTTCTTAAAAATCAAATCAAGAGTACCTTTGCCAATTTGGATGTAGATTTTGTCCATTTCAGTTTGTAGCTTGTTGTACTTTTCATTTTCCTTTCGACACTTTTCATTTCGAACATTTTCTGCTTCTAGTTCTTGGATGATGCTAATAAAGTCTTCTGGAGCCATTTTTCTAAAATCCTTTTCGCTTTCTGTTCGTTGTCGCTTCTGTGAAATGTTACTGTTTGATCTGTCCCTTGATCGCAAAAGAGAGCAAATGTTTTTGCACTGTTTTGAGCAGTACTTGTAGTTACCTTGGCCTAATTGTGTGAGTTTCTTCTGACAGTTCCTGTGCATGCATTTTTTCCCCCCACCGTTAGCCTCCCCTGCCGTCCCTTCCAGATCCATTACCTCGTCGTCTGGCATGCCAGGTAACGGGGACGTTCAAGGTAGACTAGCAAAGTATTCTCTGGCTTACCCACAACAATGAATTTTGCCTGAGGCAAAATATGAGTAGGTCTGTCAGAGTAGGCCTTCAGTTGGGAAGATTATTATTACGTTAGCAGAAAGTATCCAATAAGAGTCACACACTCGATGCACTGAGAATCTATCTCTTATTTGAGCCTAAGCTCACCATACAGGTGTCACTATTTTATTTGAAAATTTACTATAGATGAGACCTAAAATACACGATATGTGTCTCATAGCAGACGAATAGGGTAGGATACCTATTCGGTATGAATAGGGATATATAGGTTCCCTACCCTTATATGAAAGGTATAAATTAAGAAACAAGAACCAGCAATAACGACAGTAGTCTATAAAGTCTTCATTGAATTTGAATTCGGAACGAGGATTATCCATATTGATACAGTAGGTACTATTCCAGTGAATGCATGTATAATGTTAAACACAATCGCTGTTAAAAAATTTCTCAAATTACAAAATCTATTAAAAAAAAGTCAAGCTATGGATCAATTTAACAAGAGGAATAGAAACATTGAACTTTATTTCAACAGCAGGAATTGAAACTTTAAATTTCTTAACTGAAGGTCAAACAAAAAACATCCAGTAAGTAAATGATTTAATAACACAAGGGGTTGTAACTCAGTGGTAGAGTGTTCGCTTTGCATGCGAAAAGCCCGGAGTTCAATCCTCCGCAACTCCAAGACGGTAATTTATTATTCAAATCAGTTGCAATTGGAATTAGTAAACAGTACAAGTTAGTTACTTTTACAACCATACAAAACTCTTTCTTCGCAGATATTAATATTAGAAGACTATACAAATAATAAAAAAAAGGTTTGAAACAGGCTATATACAAGTTGATTCCTTACAAAACAACATTTAGCACTAGTAGTACATAAGCAATTGGCCCATAAATACAAACGTAATATAAAATTTAAGTGTAGCTTATTTCTGAAATTGGTGTAATGGATCAATGCGAAATCAGTAAGAAATATAGCTGAATTTCTGAATTTAAAACTTAGAAAAGAAATGCAGGTTCAAGTAAGATACATCAATCTACATAGGGGTTGTAACTCAGAGGTAGAGTGTTCGCTTCGCATGTGAAAAGCCCGGAGTTCAATCCTCCGCAACTTAAGTTTAATCATAGACAGTATAAATATACGTTAACACAATGTAATAATTCAGAATCCTAATTTACTATTTCGTATGAAAGGTATAAATTAAGACATAAGAACCAGCAATATCGACAGCAGTCTATAAAGTCTTCATTGAATTTGAATTCGGAATCAGGATTATCCATATTGATACAGTAGGTACTATTCCAGTGAATGCATGTATAATAATAAACACAATCGCTGTTAAAAAATTTCTCAAATTACAAAATCTATCAAAAAAAAGTCAAGCTATGGATCAATTTAACAAGAGGAATAGGAACATTGGAATTTATTTCAACAACAGGAATTGAAACTTTAGATTTCTTAACTGAAGGTCAAACAAAAAACATACAGTAAGTAAATGATTTAATAACATAGGGGTTGTAACTCAGTGGTAGAGTGTTCGCTTTGCATGCGAAAAGCCCGGAGTTCAATCCTCCGCAACTCCAAGACGGTAATTTGTTATTCAAATCAGTTGCAATTGGAATTAGTAAACAGTACAAGTTAGTTACTTTTACAACCATACAAAACTCTTTCTTCGCAGATATTAATATTAGAAGACTACACAAATAATAAAAAAAAGGTTTGAAACAGGCTATATACAAGTTGATTCCTTACAAAACAACATTTAGCACTAGTAGTACATAAGCAATTGGCCCATAAATACAAACGTAATATAAAATTTATGTGTAGCTTATTTCTGAAATTGGTGTAATGGATCAATGCGAAATCAGTAAGAAATATAGCTGAATTTCTGAATTTAAAACTTAGAAAAGAAATGCAGGTTCAAGTAAGATACATCAATCTACATAGGGGTTGTAACTCAGAGGTAGAGTGTTCGCTTCGCATGTGAAAAGCCCGGAGTTCAATCCTCCGCAACTTAAGTTTAATCATAGACAGTATAAATATACGTTAACACAATGTAATAATTCAGAATCCAAATTTACTACTTCGTATGAAAGGTATAAATTTAGGCATAAGAACCAGCAATATCGACAGCAGTCTATAAAGTCTTCATTGTATTTGAATTCGGAATCAGGATTATCCATATTGATACAGTAGGTATTCTTCCAGTAAATGCATGTATAATGTTAAACACAATCGCTGTTAAAATATTTCTCAAATTTAAAAATCTTTAAAAAAAAGTCAAGCCATGGATCAATTTAACAAGAGGAATAGAAACATTGAACTTTATTTCAACAACAGGAATTGATACTTTAGATTTCTTAACTGAAGGTTAAACAAAAAACATTCACTAAGTATGTTCCCTCTGGAACACCTTGACGAGACACTTCTCAAATATAATTTCTGTTCGCCCTTCTGGCTTGTCTATTCTCATCACACAGATTACAGTCTTGGGCACACAATCGATCAACTATGGAAAAATAGAGTTACACGTTAGAGAGAGTTAACTAGTCTCCGCGAGAGTGTGATCACGTAACTGCTTGTGTCGCCCCAACCACACTTCCAGCAAGGGAGAAAGGGGAGGGTAAACAAAGGATACAAAGTGACATCTATGACAGGGAAAAACAGGCTTCGATTTCCAAATTATCCATTTAATGCTGTGCTGGCGGGAACATCGCCGGCATCATTTCCGCTGTCGTCGGAAATTAATAAGTTGTTCTCTACTACGACGCACAACTTGGAGACGGGGCGATGATAGACTCCATCCTTGTTCCGTACTAGAGCTGAACGAGGAATCCCATCCTTTCCTGGGTAGACTTCATCAACGTAACTGACAGGCCACCTCCCCCTTGTAACGTTTTGATCGACGATGAGGACCAAATCTCCAACTTGAATATGGCGACGATCGACGTACCACTTCTTCCTTTTTAGGAAGGAGGGCAACACTTCCGCAGTCCACCTTCGCCAGAAGTGGTCGGCAATGATTTGCGCGTTTCGCCATCGCTGTCTGGAATTTGGACTTGACTCGTACACCACGTCTGCTGGGAGGCTGGGGTTAGCGCGAGCTAACAGAAGGTGATTCGGGGTGAGGACTGAGAAGTCGTTTGGGTCCGTTGAACAACGACCGATCGGGCGGTCGTTCATGATCGATTCTACTTCGATCAAGGTGGAGAGAAGGACTTCATCAGGGAATGTATGATCTTGAAGAACGAAAGACAGCGAGTCTTTGGCTGACTTGATTAGGCTCTCCAACGCGCCGCCGAAATGAGGGGCCAAAGGCGGTGAAAATATCCATTCAATGTTCTGAGCACCCAACTCGTTCGCGATGGCGGTTTGGTTAAGACGGTCTAATCCAGCTTTCAACTCCTTTTCACCGGATTTGAGGTTTGTTCCGTTGTCAGAGTATATCACGTCCGGCCGGATTCTTTGGCGCGCAAACCTCCAAAAGGCCAGCAGGAACGAGGAGGTGTCCAGGTAGTAAGACCTCTCGAAGTGTACCGCTTTGCTCACCAAACATGTAAATATTATTCCCCATCTCTTCTCTCTTCTCCGACCAACAGTCGTCAAGATCGGTCCGAAGTAATCAATTCCGGTATTCGAGAAAGCGGGTCGGTCATCTTGAAGACGATGAATTGGGAGAGCGCTCATGAGTGGAATGTCTGGTTGGGCGCGGTGACGCTTGCAATCAAAACAATTCTTGATAATGCGGTTGACTGATGATCTGCTCAGCGGAATCCAATACCTTTTGTGTAGTCCGGCGACCGTTCTCTCAAACGTCGCATGTCTGAGAAGAAGATGCTCCCTAGTTACGATCAGCTTCGTTACAAGATGGTCCGCCGGCAATAAAAACGGGTGCTTAATGGCCAACGGGAAGTTGCTGTAGCCCAA
Source organism: Daphnia magna (assembly GCF_020631705.1). NCBI lineage: Eukaryota > Metazoa > Arthropoda > Branchiopoda > Diplostraca > Daphniidae > Daphnia > Daphnia magna. Next base: position 9,130,579 of record NC_059184.1, read on the forward strand.
ACGGCCGCCTACGCGGATTAATTTTTCTCCCGCGTCGAAGAACGGCGTTAACGTGACAATTTTAGACCCTAGCCCATTGCTTTCCAGTTTGCCCGGGGCTGAAGAAGAAAATCCGGGCCAGTCCACCATCTATAATTTTCCGTCAAAGCGGAGGCCTCAACACCGCGGATGCAGTCGTCAGCGGGGTTTAAAATACCTGGCACATGTCGCCATTGTTGAGGAATCGTGAGGGTAAGAATTTCCCCGACTCGGTTTGCCTCCCAGGTGTGGTACCGACAATGCGTTGAGCTAATCCAGCGCAATACAGTAGACGAATCCGACCAAAATATTTCGCCGTCTATCTTCAACCGAAGCTCGTTCTTGATAGTTCGGGCTAGGTGGGCGCCAAGTAGGGCGGCTGATAGTTCCAAACGAGGGATTGTAAGATGGTGGATTGGGGCGACTCTACTTTTTGACATTACGAAAACGGTCGTGCTGGTTTTCCTATTCTGCAGTAACAAATACGCCACTGCGCCGTAACCCAATTCACTGGTGTCCACGAAGATATGAAGTTGGACGGACGTCGGAGGAAAAGGTTGAAGACACCTGGGCACGGCTACGGACTCCAGATGATGCAGATTGGAGACCCAAATTTTCCAACGTTCAAGCAATGGTTGTGGTAAGATCTCGTCCCATTCTGGTTTGATCCGGCAGATATCTTGAAGTAAAATTCTGGCAGTGAGAGTGACTGGTGTCCAAAAACTGAGGGGATCATACAGTCCGCAAACATCACTCAAGATGGTCCTGTTGGTGTCGGAGCCGGCTTGAATTTTCACTTTAAAACCAAAACGTCATCTTGCCAATTGAGTGTGACACCAAGCGTTTTCTCGGCCGGAAGCGCGTCTAGATTTAAGTTCAATTTTGGATCAGACCTGAGATCTTTAGGGACAGATTGAAGCACTTTCCGTTACGTAGACATCCATTGTGTCCAGTGGAAGCCGCCTTTCTTCAAACCTTCCTGGAACTTGCTTAAATTCTATGGCTTCCTCTACGATATTAAAAGAATCCATGTAGTTGTCCATGTAGCAGTTGGTTTCTACCTTTTCGACTAAGCCCGGGAACTCCTCTTCGTTATCGGCGGCAGCTCGGCGCAGGACATAAGAACAAACTGTGGGCGAAGACGCGGCACCAAAAATTTGAACTTGCATTTCATATACGTCCGGAGGTCCAGCGGTGTCGAGGGTTCTCCAGAGGAAGCATAAAGCGTGCTTGTCGGCAGGACGGACGCGGACTTGGTGGAACATTCCCTTGATGTCCCCGGAAAGGGCTATCGGTCTTTCTCTCAAACGTAACAACACTCCAATTAAGCTCGTCAAAAGATCTGGGCCAGTTAACAGACAGTAATTGAGAGAAATTCCGCGAAATGTAGTGGCACCGTCGAAAACTACGCGACATTTTCCGGGTTTGTCCGGATGAAAAACTGCGTGATGCGGGAGGTACCACGTTAGAACCATTGGGACTTCCAGTTCATTTTCTTTCAATTTAATGGTATGCCCTTGCGTGATCTAGTCGTTGATGGTTGCTTCGTAAGACTTGGCTTTCACGGGACATTTTTTAAAACTCCTATCCATTGTGTGGAACCGTGATAATGCCACCGAATAGTTGTTAGGAAGGTTGGGTTGATCCAGCTTCCATAAGAGCGGCGCTTCATAGCGTTCACCTAAGTAGCGCACATTTTCTTTGAGCAGCTTTAGAGCTCTGGCGTTGTCTCCACTGATTGGCGCCTTCACATCCTGATGTGTACCAAAGGATTCGACTGACCATAACTGGTGGACCATCTCGTTTGGATTGGTTTCTTTTTTATTCTGGATGAGATTGATGGAGGGTTGTGAATGTTGACCGGCAGCTTTATAAAGGGGGCCGCGAGCGCACCACCCGAATACATTCTTGATCGCCCATGGCCCGGGAGACTCACTGGTCGATTTCCGAATTTGTAAAGGTTCGAGCGCTTCTTGATAGTCGGAGCCTAGAAGGATCGTTATCTTCGAGAAATCTACGGGTGGTAGATCTAAGTCAGCCAGGTGTGGGTACTTCTTCTTTTCCTTTGGCCAATCGACATATCAAGGATGGAGGTTGAATGTCGTTAACGCTGGAACCTCGTAGGCGCTGAAAGAGAAGGAATCGTCGAGCGAGGAAATGTGCAGGTCCGCTCTTTGAACCGATAACAACGGGCCGTCACCGTGGAGGGTGCCCATCTGCATTTTTTCGCGAGGTGGATTCAATTTCAGCATACGCAGGACATCTTTGGTCACCAGGGTCATTTCAGCTCCGGGATCGAGGAGGCCGTAGGTCTCGAAGGAATAACCATTTGCTTCGATCTTGAGGTATACGACGGCTAACAAAACTTGATCCACTGAAGTTTTCTTGCTAGTAATGCAAAAGTTCTTGCCCTTTTTTAAGATTTATGGCACTGCTGGGGCCTCAGGTTCTGTGTTAGGCGTGTCGGACTGAAATATTTTCGGCGGAGCAAACATCCGTGGAGCTCCGTGTACCATCGGATGATGGTAAGATTTACAATTGTCTTGGCCACAAGCCACCTTTTTTTCACAGGCTTTACTGTTGTGTCCAGAATGAAGGCACCTGAAGCAACCCCCTTTTTCTAAAAGGAGCTAAGCTCTGGCTTTAGGCGTCAGTTTAGAGAATTTATTGCATTTTTCCAGCGTGTGTGGTCCGGAGCATGCTACGCAAGGCGCGCGGTGAGACATGTGAAGGATCCGCGGGTGACGGACGGCCGGCATTTGTGGCTCTTCCTTTCCTCTCAGCGCTCTTTCTCGTGTCCGGCTGACGGTGAGGATCGGTGGTAGCGCTGGAGCGGCCCAGGTCCCAACCATAACTCGTGATTCGAGCCACTGGTCGAAGTCGATAAGCGTGGCGGCTCTTGGTTGAAGGCTGCACATTTCGTCACCTCACTTCTGCATCAGGGCCGGCGGGAGCTTGGAAGTTACTTGGTAAAGTAGGCCTGGGGCGAGGAGATTATGTAAGTGACCTCCGTTGGTCAAGTCCGCGACCGAGGCTTGGATTGCGCCAGAGAAGACGCAGAGGGCCTCGAAATCGCCATCCTTCGGTCCGACGAGTTGTATTAAACTTTGTACATGGGCTCGGACCACCAGTTGTGGGTTCCCGTACCTTCTCTGTAGTTTCGCCAGAGCCGACCTATATTGTGCTGGCTCGCGCAACGAATTCGCAATGCTGTTGCGTACCTTTTCGCTGAGGTAATCTTTAAGGAAGATGATTCTTTGTGCATCGTCCGGCACTACGTCGTGGACCAGGCATTTGAAGTTCTGAATAAAATAGGACCAATTCCGAGGGTCTCCGTCATAGGGTGCGAGGTTGATCCGTGGAAGTTTGGACGCTAGCCAAGATGATGGGTGGTTCTGCGTCGTGTTCTAGTTCGGGTCCGTTATCCAGCTATCCGTAGTTCGGCTAGGACTTGTCGGGTGTTGCTGAGGCGAAAGGGGTGACAGAGAGGTAGACGCAGTCGTGGCTGGGCCTAGCTGAGAGCGTAGCTGGAAAGCTGACTGGATACATAGCTGGATGGCTGGCTGGAAGCATAGATGGATGGCTGGCTGGAAGCGTAGCCGGAAACGTCACTGTATAGCCGGCTGGCTGCGTAGCTGGATGGCTGGCGGGAAGCGTAGCCGGATAGCTAGATGAAACCGTAGCTAGATGGCTAGCTGAGAGCGTAGCTGGAAAGCTGGCTGGATACATAGCTGGATGGCTGGCTGGAAGCATAGCTGGATGGCTGGATGGAAGCGTAGCCGGAAACCTCGCTGTATGGCCGGCTGGCTGCGTAGCTGGATGGCTGGCGGGAAGCGTAGCCGGATAGCTAGATGAAACTGTAGCTAGATGGCTAGCTGAGAGCGTAGCTGGAAAGCTGGCTGGATACATAGCTGGATGCCTGGCTGGAACCGTAGTCGGATGGCTGGCTGAAAGCGTGGCTGGAAGCGTCGCTGGACGGCTAGCTGAAACCGTAGTCGGATGGTTGGCTGAAAGCGTGGCTGGAAGCGTCGCTGGATGGCTAGCTGAAACCGTAGTCGGATGGTTGGCTGAAAGCGTGGCTGGATGGCTAGCTGAAACCGTAGTCGGATGGCTGGCTGAAAGCGTGGCTGTAAGCGTCGCTGGATGGCTAGCTGAAACCGTAGTCGGATGGCTGGCTGAAAGCGTGGCTGGAAGCGTCGCTGGCTGGCTAGCTGAAACAGTAGTCGGATGGCTGGCTGAAAGCGTGGCTGGAAAGCTGGCTGGAAGCGTCGCTGGATGGCCGGCTGGCTGCGTAGCTGGATGGCTGGGCGAAACCGTGGTCGGGTGGATTGGGAAGTTATTTGAATGGCTCGTTCCAGGGCCGAAACCAAACGATGACGATTCGGAGCTGCAGCTTGGGGCTGTTTCTTCGTTTGCGTGTTGTGGGACTTCATGGTTTCCCCACTCACGATCTTCGATCATCATTTTCGATTCAGCTGGAGCGATGTATGCGATGGTTTTACGTCCTTCAACTTGCAGTTGTTGTTTTCGGACCATTTTAGCATGGGTTCAAATGACGGAGCGCGCTTAGCGCGATTGAGAAAAAGAGGGTTAAAAAATCCACCTAAGTCAATGAAAATAATTTTGTGACTTAATAATAGATAAAGGTATCTAAACAAATGTTTCTTAAATTTTTATGACTTGTAGCCGCTGGCCGGCATATCAGTGCACAAGTATCCGAACGCGAGGTTTTCCGCCGTGCTTTCTTATGGCACTACGTGTCTTCTTTATTATTATTTTTTATATACCAAATATAATACTATCAAAGGCTAACTAGGCTTTTTATGTGTACAAAAACGTAATCTACTCCTTCCGGCCACTTGTTATGCTTAAACTTAAATCCCTTTTTAGTAATTAATTTTTCCGTGGCAGGCTATGTGTCATTTTCTGATTTTTTTCCGTCAGAAAAATAGTTACACATGCGGCAATAGGGGCGCGTTGTTTTCTACTTGAAAATCATGCAAATTTAGGTGGCCTTTGTCTCTAAATGCGTGAAATCTCACAAAGAATGGCGCATACCCGCGCCGTTAGTTGCCGCATAGTTGCCGCAAAAAAAAAATTATTAATTATAAAAAAGTATTTTAAATATAATTTGATACTCACTTTAAAACATTTTGAATTTTTTCTCTTCCTTTCCTCCGTTGTAATTCTTTTTTTTTCTTTGGTTTTACCTTTCCGCCATCCCCGCCAACATCAACATCCTCTCCCAAGCTACCCATTACCCCAAACACACCACCATCCACACGAAATCCATCCACTCCCGCATTCACACCACCATCCACACCCAAGCCTTCTGTTATATCACCTACTCCCCCATCCTCCCAAAATAGATCCATTTCAACCCCCATTCACACCACCCTCCACACCTAAGTCATCTATTCTATCACCCACACCACCATCCTCCTCAAATCCATCCATTCCCCCCCCCATTCTCACACATCCATACCCAATCCTTCCCTTCCATCAGCAACACCACCACCAACATCCTCAAGCAATTCTTCGATTCCATCCGAATCTGATTAGGGTGGTGTCAGTACGTTTTTCGTGAACTTCCTCCTAAAAATTTATAAAATATTAGAAAAATAAATAATTCAGAAATTTTTATAATACACGATAAAACCTTACTTTTTATTAAATTGTCTAATAAGAGTCCTGCAGTTTGTTAGTTTGGCAGGAATCCATTGATTATCCGTGTCTGGATAACCTTTACATTTTTTAAAATACCAAACACGGAGTAATCCTTCTTCATTATGGAACAAGCTGAAATATTACAAAAACAAAAGAATATAAAATACCTATTTAAAAAATTAATAATAATTTAATGCATAGGTAAAAAATTAAATTTTTTATTGATTAAAAATTAACACCCCAATTAACCCATCTAAACGGCCAAATTGAAATTAACCCAAATGATAACCCTAACCTTTTTTTTTAAAGCACAGTAATTTTATAGGGACGTTGGCAGATGTTGGCATACATTACTAACATCATACATAATAACATCATATACTCCCCAACATCATCAATTATATCATAACCCCCCTTACAGTAATTTAAATCTAGGCAAAAAAAAATTTAAATAAAAAAAACTTACCCTCGATCGACGATCTCCTCTACTTCGTAATCAGCATCTTCAGCCATTTCAAATTGGAGCACTAACACAAGAAACGTCTTTACATGAAAGAACAGAACAGCAAATGATTTTGCATTGTGTTCTGTTGACCAATTGGTTTCCCCAGGGACTATGCCTATTTGGAAAACAAAATGGGCCATATCTATTTAGAAAAAAAAGGTATTGTGCAGATGTTCTCCCTAAGGAATTAATCCCACTCCATCAGACAATTTGAAATTTTTAACAATAAAAAAAAGCAACGCTGCAAAATTGTAAAAATTTGAAAATTGTCAACGTTAGATTCAGTAGTGTTACATTTGTTAGCCAGGCCTAACAAGAATTTGGTTTAGAAATAAGCTAGCCTGGGCTTGGGAGCAGGAACTCTTTCTTTTTGTTAGCAAGGGTTCTGACGAACCTTGGTTTATTAAAGAATGGGACCTAGGCTACCAAGTCTTGGATTGCTTTAATTCGCTAGCCAATATCTTGTAAGGCATTGGTTTATAATGGAACGTGAACCTGGAATTTTTGTTCTATGTTCGGTTGGTAAGTTTTTTTTCTAATTCATTTTAATTATAGATCTTATTTTTAAACATTATTTAGTACTACTTTTTGTATTTATTTATAGCATTTAGATTCAGTTGTGTAACAGTTGTTAGCCAGGCCAAACAAGAATTTGGTTTAGAGTTAAGCTAGCCAGGGCTTGGGAGCAGGGCCTCTTTCTTTTTGCTAGCCAGGGTTCTGACGAACCTTGGTTTATTAAAGAATGGGTCCTAGGCTACCAAGTCTTGGACTGCTTTAATTCGCTAGCCAATATCTTGTAAGGTATTGGTTTGTGATGGAACGTGTACCATGCTACAGGAGAGAGGATGAAAGTTAAGTTTCATTATTAACTGTGTATTTTTTATTATATAATCTATTTTTCCTATCTTTGTTTCTTCTTGACTTGTGATGGCACAGGGATCTCGTGTACTTATCTTCAGTCAAATGACTCGGATAATTGACATCTTAGAGGACTACTCCATATGGTGGGTGGAGGATCGTAGAGGACTATTCCCTATGGTGGGTCATTGAGAATTAGAATTGAAATTTTAAAAAATTTTGGGGTTAAATCGTTTTGGAAATAAATTGTGACTTATGTATACGTAGTAGGTGCATGCAACCATAAAACAAAGCAGCTGACATGAACGATACCAAGTCGAGCTTCTTTATCCTTCAAAATAGCATCGAGACGAGAAGCTGGGATTTTTTGGAAGGCCTCATCCGAAGGTGCCAAGATGGTGATGGCCGCATTGCCGGCCGCGTGCAGTTTGTTAAAGAAAGCTGACTCTTCCATAGTTTTGGCTAGCACTGAAAATCATCCATCCTAAAAATTGGCATATGAAAGAAGATAGCAATTCGGTTAGACAATGGTTGTAGCTCTATTACGTTAGTCTCTCATTTGCATTACCAAAGATACAATTTCCGAAACAACTCGACTCATAACCGCACCGGGATCAAGTAGACTGTCGATCATGTGAACGACAACGTTTGTGGCTTCCTGATCCTTTCGCACGATCGTGCGGCAGTTGACAGTCAGCATCTGCACGCGTTCAGAAATAAAAGAAAAACTAGTGGTTCATATTTGTCGCCCAAGTCTTCACAAAATCATTTTTAGTTTTCCAGGTAATTGAATTGTTTTCCTCGTGATTCAAACACGGTTTCACTCACCCCGCTGGAATATTTGTTGATACGTAGACGATTGCCATTGTACAGAGTCGGGATGGTCAGATCAGCTTGGAAAGTATCGTACATTATCTGACAGATTGAATGCTTTACCTAAAGAAAGCAGTGAACTACTAGAAAATTCCCTCTCAGTTCAGCTTGATGCATCTGACTTCAGTTTACAAGAGACAGGTACCTTGGTTTTATTATCCATACTTTAAACTTGTAAGAAGTTTTTTCTAGGGCTTTGCTTGGACATTTTTAGAAATTGAATACAATTTCGAATCAGACCCTCTTGGAGACGGTCAACATATGACGTCGGCAATGCACGAACCCATCTTGGAATATCCAGAAGAAACAAGTACGGATCCCGCCCCTCAGAAAAAGCGCTGTCTCCGCTCTAACTATGTTAGCATATCTATTATCTTCTTAAAAAGTATGTGACTGGTAATCCGTTGTCAATAGGCTACCGACAGTGACGCCGATGCGACTAGTGAAGTTTCGGTTCCGATAACTGTTACTCCAGTCTACAAGCGTTACACCGATGCACAACTCTCTTCCGCCATCAAAGCCGTAGTGGAGGAAGGAATTAAACAAGTTGATGCGTGCATCAAATACGGCATCCCATTTACCACACTCACCCGAAAATGGAGCATTTATCGAGCAGGTGGCGGCTGCTGCGTCAAAAAAGAAGAAAAGATCTCGTTCATCAAATGTCTGTCATTGGCATTGACCAGTTATATTTGCAGAAGCCCATTTTTAAAATCCAAAATATAAATGTAAGTGTTATTGTTGGATCATGCTAATTTAACCTTGTATCTCGCAATGTATGGTTTTAATAATTTTTTTTATATTTCCCGTGTTAGGCTCGTCATTGAAGATTCTTTTGACGTGTTGCCGACAGAGGTGGATTCCAAGAATGCGCCGTCCCTTGAACATTATAAAACTTACCCTGAAAACAATTTAAAAGCAGCCATTAATGCTGTCTTACAGAATGGAATGCGTATGCAAGAAGCTAGCAAATATTATAAAATTCCCATGTCGACGTTGTCCCGCAAAATACGTTCTCACAAACCAAACGACCAGCAACATCTGCAAACAACGATGTCTTTCGATGTCCATTCGAATTAATGATGGTGAAGTTGAAAAAACACGGTGGTACAAACAAATACTATTATATTTCTGTTTTTAAACCAGAACTTATGTAAAGAAAACCACCTCCAAATGGCTGCCATTTTGTAAGCCCGCCCATTTCAAACATTAAGAAAATTATTATTTTTAAGATTCCCGTTAATAATATTGGTTAATGAATTTAATAATAACAGGAAATGTTAGAAGAAAAATTAATTTTTACACTTAAAATAAACAAAATATATATATGTGTATTAGTCTGTTTCATTCCCGCACTTTTTTTTGATTTTCATATGGGCCTTTTTTTATTGAGGGTACTTATAGGTTGAATAACTACCCTATTTTTTTTTCTTCAAAAAAAATAAAATCTAGACCCCCCGCCAACTCATAAAGTGTCAAAATGGGTGTTTTTTGACGGTTTTTCGACACGCTTGGACTGCGTGTTAGTTTTAAAAATCGGGCCTTAACATATTATTATTTAACTAGTGAAACTACATATTTTTACCAATTTTCAAGAAAATCGAATGAAATTTAGACCCCCCGCGATAAGTTTTTATATTCCGTTTTCGATATGACAAGGTCACTCAATGACTTTACCTGTCGGGATGTGAAAAATTCCCTTTAGTCTTATGTCATCAGATATAATAATATTAGGCAACAGTGTAATGAGTCATTAGACTCATAACCAGTCACCAAGCACTCCGATGTGAACCTTTTTTAATGTGCCTCTCAGTGAAGTGAAATATTTTCAAATGCAGAGCCGAGTTTCATCGAGTCATTCTATTACCGATATCATTATTGGATGCATAGAAAATGAAAGTCTTGCTGACAAGTGTAAGCTTCCAACTAACAGAAGTGTCATGGCCCGTTATATTTAAATATATTGTTTTTATATATAATATTTACATATAGTACGTATATATAACAAGTATATGTAATATTTATATATAACATTTATGTATAATATTTATATATAGTACTTATACAGTACCCACGCCAGGTATTGGATCACCTTGGTCCAAAAAAGGCGTTTTAACCCGCGCGAGATAGGCCTAACGGTGTCTCGCGCGGGAATTTTTTTAAAATACTAAGATTACTCGTACGAGGATATTTTTTTTTATCAGAAAGATAAAGAACTAGTCTTTATCTTTCTGATTTTTAATTTATAAAAAGTATAGTTGTTATATTGGGAAAAGGATCATTTTGAAATATTGGATCACCCCCGAAATGTGCTGCATTCATTGTCCCTACCCGCGGCTATGCCGCTGGGTATGGGAGAGGGTGGAGGGGTGAGAAAGCAACCCCCTAAATTTTACGACAATTTCTTCTTTTAAGTGCCACTAGAGGCGCTTGATTAGTGTTTTTCTGCCACTATCACAAGCAGACTATTCTTGGCCTTTCTTTCTCCCCCCAGCAGAGTTGTCGCGTTTTCTCCCCATTGGGTTGGGAGAAAAAACATCACCATTTTCTCTCAACCCAATGGGGAGAAAACACCCGGAATATGAAAACGTGACAACTCTGCTGGGGGGGGGGAAAGAAAGGGAAAAAAAGGATAAATTGATAAATTTGGTTTTTCAAATTGAAATTCATTGGGTTAAATTTAAATGAAAAAATTTGAAAATGTTGGGTATTGTAGAACTAGCGTAGTTCTGTTTTTTGCATCTTTTCCCGTAGTTTTATTACAAATAGTTCACTAATAATAGGTCATAAAAGTAGCCACATTTCCATAAGGCTCTCTCGCGTGTTCCGATACTTAGGGCTCGGATTAAAAACACCCCTTCCCACGATAAAAAAAAAAAAAATCACCTAATAGCTGACCCCTATAACTCCCTACAAAAAAAAATTGGTCGCTTTCCGACGAATGCGCTGTATTTAGGAGCGCCGAGAAAATCGTCTTTTCCCATAAGGTTCTCTCGCGCGTTCCGATACTTTAGGTAGCCACTGTAACAAGTATATGTAATATTTATATACAAAATTTATGTATAATATTTATATATAGTACGTATATATAACAAGTATATATAATATTTATATATAACATTTATATAGATATGTATTATAATTATTATATATTATATTTATGTATACACTATATAAAATGAAAACGAAACCATTGGAGAACAAAATTTCTTTATATTATGCAGCATATATTACATAATAAAATTGCAATGTTTTTCATGGATTTTGTGTGTTTTGCATTTTCCAATATTGGCGCAACTTTTGTTTGTCGGCTGCAGTCGGACGCACCTGGTTGAATTTCTGTGAAATTGCACTTTCCAGTTTCGGTGGCAAAGATATTTCTTCAATTTCACCTTTAGCATATAGAAAATGGCATCTAAGCAGATAAATATGATTAAAATACGACTCTTAAACAATATTTAAAAAACTCCTACCTTGTATTTGAACATACTGCTCACGGGGAATAGGAATTTTAAGGTCGTCCCCGTGTGTAGCTTTGGTGCCACTTTTCTTGTGAAGACGGAGGTACAGCGGTGAGTACAGTGTCTCAATAAGATTAAGGACAAACTTGCGCTCATCCCTGGTATCCATCTTTTCAAGATTTTCCTTCTTTATTGGAAACGCGTCCTACAACGATTTTTTCTTCGTTACAATAGACAAATAATAGGACTGCGGCGAACTTACCTTTAGAGCATGAAAACCGTCCTCGTCCTCCTCCTTATCCTCGTCTTACTCTTCCTCGTCGCTACTTTCTTCAGCCGATGAATAATTAGTTTGTTCGGCGACATGGCGGGAGCTCGTCGATGGAGCTGAAGACGATCGGGAAGACGCGGGGGTACCCGCTTTAATCACCATCGTCGCGTTGCTCACTAATTCAGGAAACACTAAAAAGCAATACATATTGTATGTAATATTGTGCATAGCATTGAGCATAGAACCCTGTCTTAGGCGAAGGTTATACATACATATAAATATAGTACTACTATACAGTACTACATATAGTACTGCTATGTAGTACTATTAATATAGTACTTAATAATATACTATACTACTATGTACAGAACTAAATATATATTTATATCATATGTAAGTAGTAATACTATAAAGTAGTTTATACGTATTATTTACAGTACCTACCAGAAGTCTTTGGAAACCTGAGAGAACCTTATGCAAAAATGCCGTTTTTGCGGTTCTCTCAGTGCTACAATTTTCACCCAAATGGTACTATTTTTTGTGTGTACGTTCCAATAAATAGTTAAAACGTCCCTAAATTTTTCCAGAATTTTATTTTAATGGGAAGGGTGCGTGAAAATTCGATGAAAAAGTCTTTAGAAAGCCGAGAGGACCTAATGCAAATGACGTCACTTTGGTTTTTGTTTTTGAGCAAACAGCTAGGGCTACGAAGACGCAAAAGGGCTTTAAAAAAAGAGCTACGTTAGCTCTACCTGTAGCCTAATTTTCAAATTTTTCTCTTTTTATCCAACGACCTTTTTATCTATCAAATTACCTTGGATATGATGTAAGAACACAATAAACCCAAAGTGTGTAGTTTGATAGTTTGAACTTTTGTTTGGTGATGTAACTGTTGTCTGCTGTGTATACGTATAGTGGTACACGATCGCTTTCCACGATATACCGTGGAAATCGATCCATTCCACGATATAGCGTGGAAATCGATCCATTCCACGATAATAAGCTCCTCCCCTTCTGGGCGGAGCAAGCCATTCCACGATCGTTTTCCACGATATACCGGTACACGGTACACGGTACGCGTACACGATATACCGCGGCAGCCAAATGTAAGGACGGGGAATGAAAATAGTTTTCCTTACTTTTCATATTGAATATGGGGAATAGTTGTGTGTGATGATGATGAGTTTATTGTTGCACGACGTTTTCGCCAAAGACCGAGATAACAGTTAACAAGACGAGTCCGATTTTAAAGAGACTTACTGATGAAGACTGCAGAATACTGCAAAAATGACTGAATGACAATCTGGAAAGGGGCAACATTTATACGAAGGAGCAAGGTCACTTAGGGTTAGGTGTCACAAAGGAAATTAATATTTTGTGTGTAAATGTAATACCTATGTGGAGAATTCACACGTTTGAAGGCCAGGTAGAAGGAAGATTGAAGGCCGGAGCCATCGGTAGATGACCTATCGGTGGAAGAGGGGAAAAGGGTTGTAAGCGTGGGAAAGGAGAAAAAGAAGTAAGGAACCCGGCTGACCGTTCCTTACACAATCTACGTAGGGGTTGTAGCTCAGAGGTAGAGTGTTTGCTTGGCATGTGAAAAGCCCGAAATTCAATCCTCCGCAACTCCAATATAATCATAGAAAGTATAAATATACGTTAACACAATGTAATAAACCGGAATTATTATTTACTATTTCGTATGAAAGGTATAAATTAAGACATAAGAACCAGCAATGTAGACAATAGTCTATAAAGTCTTCATTAAATTTGAATTCGGAATCAGGATTATAAGATATTTTTGGTATCTTTTCTGTATCTTCTATCTTCCTTGAAAAATCGATTAAAAAAGTATCGCTATCTTCAGGCTGGGGCAAAAAACCCAAAAGATACCAGATAAGATACAAGATACTTTAAATTTTGACTCTTATCTATTGATGAAAATTTAAAATAGCAAATTGAAACTTCCGTCATGGCTCTTAAGTGAAGACTGAAGAGTAGTCAAAAGTCAACCACAAGCTACTTGTAGTCGTAAGTCTCGTAGCGCTACTTAATTACCCACCTCGCCAAACACACGCCTAAATCGTCTATGATCTATTGAGTATTTGAAATGTTACTTATTTGTTGTGTGCAATCTGCAAACTGCAATGCACTATTTCTCGAGCATTGATTTAACAATAATTGCTATTTTTTTTCAGAATACTTTAGATTGTCAGTACTCAGTACTACTCAGTCAGACAGTCAGTAGCAGTTAGCAATTCTGTTAGTGCTCAGTGTGAAGAACTATGCAGAAATCAGTACTTTGGAGTCTTACGTGCACTTTCCACTTTCAAGGTATAGAAATTTTGTGTGCTATTAGCCTATTACTTGAGTATTGATTTCATAATAACTGACTTGTTGGTTTCTAATATTTTCATACTGCTGTCGATACTCGATACTCAGTTGTCAGTAGTGACCACTCACTTCTCACTACTTCATAGTCTTTTGTAAACTTTCCAGTTTCAACTTCTATGTTCCAAGGTATAGAAATATGGTTTTTTATTACTCGAGTGTTGATTTCATTCTGAATAATATTGTTTTCTTTTTTTCAGATTGTCGAAACTCAGTTGTCAGTACTCACTCTCACTACTTATTAGCCAGTACTTTATAGATAGTATTGCCGTGTAGCGTGTACAGCCTACAGGTGTACTTTCCAATTTAAACTTCCAATGTATTGAAATTTTGTTTGCTATTACCTACTACTCGAGCATTGATTTCACAATAATTGTGTTATTTTGTTTTACATTACAGAGCCATGTCAGAAAAACCGAAAAGAGGTAAAGGGTAACCTAGAGGCAGAGCTAGAAGTTCAAGCCAGTTGAATCGTAGTGAACAAACGTTGGTAGATGCTCGTCTACATGATATTGTCGATGCAATTGATATATCAGAAACCCAACAACACTTGATAGACGAAGAAGATACTGACGTGGCAGAAGAAACCAGCGAAGAAGTTGAAGCAGATATGTTGAGGAAGGATCCTCCTGGTGAGCCTATACCAGCATTTACCATTCAATCCTGGAAGGCAAGTTGGAGGCGAGCTTTTTTTACAGACTGGAGGTGGAGTAAAAGAAAGGAAGGCGAAGCTCAAGTGTGGGCTCGTTGCAAAACTGGACAATGTCAAATGAAAACAAACCCACACTACTACCACGATATAATAGGAAAGGTACACTCTCGACTATCCCCAAGACCGGCGGGTGTTCAGTAAAGGGTCCCAAGATTCCCCGCCAGGTTCGCTAGTATAGGAGGCCCCTCGCCTCTCGGGGGTATAGTCGAAATTGGGGTTTTTCGTTCGTTATCTATAAAATTACCAATCAATGTGTCCAGAAATTGATTTCATTTAAGCTTAATTCACAATTTTTTGAAATTTGCGCCTTTCGCAACATTGCCTACTTCATTATATTAAAGACGTTTGTCTTCTCTCTGGTGCAGAATTCATTAGAAATAGAATTCGTTAATATTCATTAAATATATCAATTTTTAACAAAGGTGTAAAAGTTGCTGCACTAGAGAGAAGACAAACGTGTTTTATATAATGAAATAGGCAATGTTGCGAAAAGCGCAAATTTCAAAAAATTGTGAATTTCAATCACAAATTTAACATATAAATAATTGCCTAATCTAGATGAATTTGGTATTTAAGGATAGGGAATTAAATTAAGCTTAAATGAAATCAATTTCTGGACACATTGATTGGTAATTTTATAGATAACGAACGAAAAACCCCAATTTTGACTATACCCCCGAGAGGCGAGGGGCCTCCTATACTAGCGAACCTGGTGGGGAATCTTGGGACCCTTTACTGAACACCCGCCGTTTCTTCCAAGAGACTGGGATAGCGCGAGAGTGTACCTTTCCTATTATATCGTGCTACTACGCTGGTGGAAAGTCCTCATTCACTAACTTTGAAAAGCATCTAAATTCTTGCCATAAAGAAGAGTACAAACAGTACAATCCTGTCTCGTCGAAGGATTTAAACCAACCTTCTCTACTGTCATTCAACGTTCAGCCCACCGAGACGACGAAGCAACGCCAGATAAAATTGGACACTGAACTTGCCTTAAAATTTGCTGTCGATAATATTCCATTAAACATATTACGGAGACCAAGGTTTCGCCAATGGGTAGAGGTAAGAACCAATAACTTCATTCCGAAATAGCAACTTGACTAAAACTGGTTTATTTACTGTAAAATTTAGTCTGGCATGAACGGTTACCAGCTGGCTGGAATTGATCGGATGAGAAACAAACTAATGCCAAGCGTGATGGACAAGACCAGATTGAAAGTGATGAAGATCCTGCAAGCGTCGACTTCCTTTACAATCATACTGGATATCTGGTCATAAAAAAACATGTTTGCCTTCATTGGATTTACGTGTGTGTGCGTCAACAAGGAATATGAAAGACGGACGGTTTTTTTAGGTGTAAAAAGAATGGTTTTGCGCCATACAGCCGAAAACATTTTGGCCGAATACAACCAGGTCCTTCATGATTGGAACATTTCTCGTTCAAAGGTTATTAACTCTATAATCTTATGGGAGCGTTACATATATTTGTATTGTATCACTGGTTGACTGGTATTTAAACGTTTTATTGCGATTAATTCAAATTTTAGGTGGCCATGGTAAAAACTGATGGAGGCAGTAACATGGTAGCCAATATATTCGTTAACAACATCCCCGGATGGAATGACGAAGAGCAGTTTTCCATTGAGATTCAGTCTTACATCCGCCCATGGCATCAACAAGAACAAGCAGTGTAAATCAACAAGAAGTGGAACCTATGGTCGAAATTTCGAAGTTTCTACAACGGATGATGATAATGAAAATGAAGAGGATCCACTTTTGCAGTTGTCTAAAGAGATGGGTGTTTCAAATGAAATGATGGAGGCTGCTGTGCAAGATGTAGAGAAAAAAGGGGAATTTCAAGACGTAGAAGTTAAAATGGAAGAAATGATGCCCTCTACCGATTCCATACCGTGTGGGATCCTACACTGACGGCAAGTTCATCTGGGCAGGAAACTGACTAGATCCTGTATTCGAAACTCCTATCTGACTGTGTAGCTCATAAACTACAATTAGTAATTAAAGACGGTTTTAAAGCACTCGTGGTAATAAAAAAAGAAATAGTAAATTGTAATTATCAACAATATCGTTCATTATTTTTTCTAGGGCGAAGCGGCGTTAGTGATTTCCCATGTCAGCAAACTCATCAATTACGTCAGAAAGAGTGTCCTCGATACCGAAATGGTCTTCAATGCAGTTGGCTTCCGCCTCACAGCCAAAAATGCAACCCGTTGGAACAGTACCTACTTCATGATGATGAAGTTTCTCCGGGCGATAGATAAAGATCCGACTCTTTGTAGTCGTCTAAACGCTGTCAAAAGCATGGTTCTCTGACAGCCTTCCAACTCGTTGTGTTACGGGAGATAGTGTTTAAATCTGAGGCGACGAATGATTCAACGTTCGGTATTGAGCTTACATTGGGTAATGAGACGAGTACGGTGTAAAGCATTCTCCCTCTCGGGTGAATGGCTTTACGAATTAAGACAATTTGTTGTGTAAATAAACTCAGAGACGTATTTACCCACAATGATGATTATGTATTACTAAGCTGAGGCCAAAGGTTTACAAAACGAGTAGGGATACATGGAAACGAGTCCAATAGGGAAACTGAGCGTGAGATTCGAGACAAAGTAATTCAATTTTACTGTGGTAGCGTGGGCGTACAAGCGTGAGGGGATAATAGGAGAAAATCGGGAAACAATACTACTTGCCGGCACGTATAGCATTTGGAGTACGTGTTGAGAAGATAATTCGAATACACGTGATGTTCGAAGAGGAAAGAAGAACAAAATAAGTTGGGAGGAATAACTAATGGATTAAGATGAATAAGCTAACACATCTAGATAAAAGTCTAATGTTTAAGAGTGACAATTCAAGCTAAAGGCGACTGAACGTCTTGCAAGCTGGTACTTGTCTGACTCTTGTCAGAAAGTGGGTTCGCCATGAAACATCGCATCTTCGCGTGTGGCGTGATGTTCGTGACGCATAGGTGCGTCACACGCGTGAGCCAGAACCCGGAAGTTTCAACTAGGTAACATGGTTGCACATGAAACAGCTAGCAAATACGTTTATAATAGTAAATAAGAATACAATATGAATATAAAATAAGCATAAGAAAATATGTCATATTGTGGGTATCTTGCAAAGGTATATATATTTTGATGGCTTCGTTACAACAGCGACAACGTTACAATGCCGCAACTAGGCCGAGACTGACTTCCCCACCACTTCCGCGTCGTCTGCTTACACAGCGCCGATCCGATGCCTGGTGGCGAGTCATTACATGTCCTTCTTTTCCGACACTTTTCCATACATAGAAGTTATAGACATATCCGGATTCAAGTCCGTTGCAATGAATAACGGCGGCAGCCGGATAAACAAAATGAGGGAAACTGCGTTGAGAACAGATGGGAGGACCAAAATAAGCGAGAGGGGATGTACGCCTACAGGTAACGGCATTGAGTAATAATAACGACAAAATTAGACAAGACACGACTGCCAATTTCGCTGAGCGACTGCGGTATTATTTAGACTTTTCAGTTTCGGGGAAGAGGGAGGAAGGAGTCTTGATTCTAGTTGAACGGCGGGAGTTCAGGTCCGGTTGTGCAACCCTTCGGCGGCGACAGGCAGGCCGGGCCGGGACGGCTGGGATGTCCGGAGGCGGCATTGGAGGAGCCACTGGAGAGACGACCGGGAGCGGGAGCACCATAAGCGTCGGGGGAGCCGGAACTGATGGTCCGGGCATGATGGCGATGCGCTGCCGGAGGAAATGGCGGTTTCGGTGGAATAAGCGCCCGGCTGCAGTCTTTAGTAGATAATCCCGTTGTTTGCCTATTTCGAGAACCACCGCCGGGGTCTCCCAGCGGCCTGATGTAGGATGCTGGATGACGACATGGTCCACGACGGTGAGGCCAGGCAGGGGACGGGCAGTCCTGTTGTAGAGTGTAGCTTGGCAATCGCGTGCCCGTTGGACCGTAGCCTCAAGATCAACTGCCGCTTTCTGCCATTCCGGTGCGAACGAACAGTGGTGGGCCGGGACCCCATCGCGGACACCAGCTGGGCCGGCGAAGGTCCTCCCATGTGCGGCGCGTTGCGGAACAATAGAATCGCCTTAGCCAGCTGGTCCGGATCCGGTGCACCTCCCGTCTTTGAGCCGATAACAAGCTTCTTCATCGATTTGATTGCGGCTTCTGCTCTGCCATTTGATTGATGGTAGTGAGGGGAGGATGATCCCCAAGAAATGTCCCAGTTCCGGAGAAAAAGTTGAAATTCCGCCGCTTGAACGGACTGTTATCCGCCCATAATTTCACTGGTAAGCCTCCAATGTCGACGAAAAACGTGCGGAACGCGTTGATTAGGCAGCGAGCTGTCGTGATCTTATTTGGGAACATTACCATATGGGGCCAACCACTGAAGTGGTCGACTACGACGATGATGAATTCGAAAGGGCGGGTCGCTGGAGTGTAAGATTTTAACGGCTCTGCTGGCAGCGATGGTAGTAAACTTACACAGTCAGGTAGAAGCAGCATTCGAGATGTTGATGTCCATGTGAGGCCAGTAGAGAGACAATCGGGCGCGTTGACGCAGCTTAGTGGCGCCCTGATGCATGCCAACCAATGTGGCCAGAGTGTCTTTGATGAGCGCCAGAGGAAGGACGATACGGGCATCCATGACTATCATGTCATCTACTTCGTCGATAGCCACTCGTTGACGCACGTCCCAATACGGGAGTAGAGAGAGAGGGAGATTGCACTTGTCATTGGGGAGTCCGGCCAGGATGGTCTGTCGGAGTTCCTGCAGTATTGGGTCGGATCCGGCAGGTTGCTTCATCTTTTCCAGAGATGTGTCTATAATCATGTCGGAAGACCCAGAGATGATCCCGATGACAGCAACCCGTGCAGTGAAAGCTTGAGGGCCCTCGCCGAGTTCGTCTTCCGCTGAACCGTGATCCACCGGCGCTCGCGAGAGTGCCTCCGCCTCAATGTTCTGTTTTCCTGGGACCCATCTCGTGGTAAAAATGTAGCGAAACATTTTCAGACGAAGTCGGAGAAGACGCTGATTGTCCAGTTGGTCCAACTAGTAGTCGTTAAGGATCGGTACCAATGGGCGATGGTCCGTGACGAGCTCGAAATGCGGAAGTCCCTCCAAGAACTGGCGGCATTGTTTCATGGCCCAAGAAGCGCCTAAACACTCTAACTCAATCATTTCATAGCATGTTTCCGGAGGGCGGAGAAATCGGGATCCGGCTTGTACCATATGCCATGTCCCGGTGGCGGCGCGTTGCTTCAAAATAAACCCGAGACCGTTGAGGAGGGAGGCGTCCGTGTATAATGCCGTTGATCGGGCAGGGTCGTAAAAAGCCAATTCGGGGACGACCGCGAGTTCAGCGCGAGCAGTGCGGAAAGCGTCGTCGTGGATGGGCATCCAATCCCAAGCGATGTCCTTCTTCAAGAGAGGGCTGAGAGGGGCCAAGGCCGCTGCGATCTTGTCGCTAAAATTTCCCCCTTGCTGACATAGACCGAAGAAAGACCGGAAGTCAGTGATGTTCAACGGGACCGGAAAGTCACGGATGGCGCGTGTGAGGTAAGGGTTGGGATGGAATCCATTTCCTGACACGACGTATCCGGCGAATTTCCCCTCTTTGCAGGCGAACGACGTCTTCTTCCGGTTAAACGAAACGTTGTTGGCGTCTGCAGTTTGAAACAACATGCAAAGCAGCTGAAG
This sequence comes from Daphnia magna, assembly GCF_020631705.1. Taxonomy (NCBI): domain Eukaryota; kingdom Metazoa; phylum Arthropoda; class Branchiopoda; order Diplostraca; family Daphniidae; genus Daphnia; species Daphnia magna. Next base: position 9,151,056 of record NC_059184.1, read on the forward strand.
ATGTTCCTCATATGTCCGTGAGTAGATGATCATGTCTTCCATGCACCGAGCTGTATTAGGGATTTGGGAGAAGATGTCCGAAAAGCGGCGGCCGTAATCGTCGCCGGCTTGGCAGATCCCCATCGGCAATCAGATGTATTGATGGAGGCCCTCTGGTGTCGCAAAAGTCGTCAGCCCCATCGATTCCTCGTCGAGAGCGCATTGGTGGTAGCCCTTAAGGGCGTCGACCACCGTGAAGAACCTCATGCCCTGCGGAATAGAGCGAACTGCCTGGAAAGGCGTCGGGTTGTCGAATTTCGCCCCGATGAGCCATTTGTTGAGTGGGCGATAATCAGGGAAGAACCGGATCCCTCCCTGCTTCTTGGGGACCACCACAACCCCATGGATCCATGGGGTGACTGCGTATGGTGGGACCTTTCGGATGATGCCTTGTTGTATTTGCGACTCCAGTTCTTCGCGAAAGGGGGCCTTCAAGGGTTCGGAAACGGGGCGGGACCCGCGGATTTTGACTATGGACATCCAATTATCGGCAGTCTGGTGAGGGAGTTGAAAGCATAAGGCGAATTGGTGACGCCAAACGTGACGATTGCGGCCCGCGTTGCATCGGGTGCGGAGATGGCCAATTATGGCTACGTGGTCTGCTAGCTGAGCCACTGTGAGACCGGCAGAAAGCACTGCTTGTAGGGTCGAGGTAGATAAACACGATTTGAGCTGGTTTGTCTTGTATGCGGGGCGGGTGGCAGAGTCCAATGCTTCAACGATGGTGGAGAGAGCGAGGAAGATATTCCATCTTTCTTCCCAGACCAGGAAAGAGTCACGTTCCGCTTCGAGTTCGAATGGTGGAGGAGAGCCGTATGGTTTGAACGCTCGAACCGGAAGTGCTGGAGGCTGTGGACCGGGCGCCGGATTACCCGCCGGACTACCCGCCGGCTGGGCTATGGCCGCTGGGTTGGCCGCCTGTTTAATGGCGGGCGCCGCTGCCACCATTGTGTGCGCAACTAGCCACGCGAAGAACTGCGAAGACGACAGCACGCCTAGCGGAGAAAGTCGGAGTGAGTCTCGTGGCAATGGGGGGGGGGGAGAAACACCACTCAGGACTGGAACACAACGAGATCCACAGATAGAGCGAGGCGAAGAAAATGGACCAATTAGATGAAGGACTGAGTAAAGAGACTGCGGTGTTGCGCATCTGGTGGCGAAAGTAGGAGTCACCACGTGGCGGGGCTGAGAGAATCGCGATCGACGCCCAAACCACTGAAAAGGACGAAAACACGAAGTCGTGAGGTGGATAGAGACGTAGGCAAGCTGAAACGGCGCCATGTTTAGATCTGAGGCAACGAATGATTCAACGTTCTGTTTTGAGCTTACATTGGGTGATGAGACGAGTACAGCGACAATGTAACATGCCCGCGACTAGGCCGAGACTGACTCCCCCACCACTTCCGCGTCGTCTGCTTACACAGCACCGATGCGATGCCTGGTGGCGAGTCATTAAAGATAGTGGCCATTTTAAAGCCATTTGTGACCGCTTCAAACCATTTCCAGGCTGACTTTGAAATTATTGGAAATGTGATTCCTGCTTATATCGGACAGAGAAATAACCTCACTCTGACTATCAAGAATCGAAATGCAATAGAAGTGGTGAGTCCGGCAAGTCAACTGGCGCCAATCGTAAAGAAAACCAAGAACTTCGTGCAAGCTCTGCGTGAATCTTTAGAACGTCGCTTTTCCCCTGTGCTATGCGACGTCAATTATGTTCTGGGTAATATTAAATATTTTAAATCCCTAGCTTCAATACAATTTGTTATATATCTCGTTTGCATATCATAGGCACGATCTTCGATCTAAGATTCAAATAGGGATGGATCGAGTTCTCGGGATACTCTGAAGCTTCAGTGACGGAGGCGGTCATAGCGGAATTTCAAATGCGATATTGAGTTCTCCGTACGTTCCCTCAGCAAACGATACAGCTGATGTCGCGAACGAGCGTGCTAGTCAACCATCGATCACCAGGAAAAAAAAACCAAGCCCATCTTTGTATTCATCTGTTATTGAAACTCCTAGACCAGGATCAGTTGGCCCTATAAAAGTTATTGATGAGCTTAAAGCGTATTTGAATGAGCCAGGTGTTCCCATGGAGGTTCCTGTGGATTCTGTTGACCCCGATAGTGAATTGCGTCCCACAAAGCCTCTCTAATTTTGGAAAGTGAATGTTGTCGATTTTATATCCTCAGCGAAATTGCCAGAGACGCTGTGTCCGTGTCCTCATCTGGTTCAATTGAGCGGGCTTTTAGCACCGCATCCGAAATAATGTCGGCAAAGAGAAACGGAATAAAGCCCGATCTGTTTGCTAATTTAATAATTATTAAATGTAATGCTTCACATGCTCCAAATTCGAAAGCAAGATGATGAAGTAGAATTTCAATATTCTGAAACAGTTTTTCAGTTTAACGATATTTCATTTACACTTTTGCTTTACTTTCGTGAAAAAAATGTCCAGACTGCAGAGGTGAAGTGGCGAATAAACAATTAAGAATAATAAAAAAATGAAGTTTCTTGTATCTTGTATTTTATCTTATCTTATCTTCTACTATTTTGGAAAAAATAAATTCTAACTTATCTTATCGGTTTTTTTAGTAGATACTATCTTTAATCTTGTTTTTTTTCTTAAATTCTGGGTTATATTATCTTATCTTATCTTTGAAAAGCTTCAAACAAAGTATCTCTATCTTCAAGCGAAAAAAAGATAGGACGCACTGGTACTATTCCAGTGAATGCATGTATAATGTTAAAGAAAATCGCTATTAAAAAATTTTAAAAATTTAAAAATCTACCAAAAAAAGTCAAGCAATGGATCAATTTAACAACAGGAATAGAAATATTGAAATTTATTTCAACAACAGGAATTGAAACTTTAGATGTATTAAGTTAAGGTCAAACAAAAATCGCTTTATATGCGAAAAGTCCGGAGTTCAATCCTCCGCAACTCCAAGACGGTAATTTATTATTCAAATCAGTTGCACTTTGAATTAGTAAACAGTACAAGTTAGTTATTTTTACAAGCATAGAAAACCCTTTCTTCGCAGATATTAATATTAGAAGACTATATAAACAATTTTAAAAAGGTTTGAAACAGGCTATATCCAAGTTGATTCCTTACAAAACAACATTTAGCACTAGTAGTACATAAGCAATTGGCCCATAAATACAAACCTAATATAAAATTTAAGTGTAGTTTTTTTCTGAAATTGGTATAATGGAAATCAGTAAGAAATATAGCTGAATTTCTGAATTTAAAACTTAGAAAAGAAATGCAGGTTCAAGCAAGATATATCAATTTACATAGGGGTTGTAACTCAGAGGTAGAGTGTTTGCTTCGCATGTGGAAAGCCCGGAGTTTAATCCTCCGCAACTCCAATCTAATCATAGAAAATATAAATATACGTTAACATAATGAAACAATTTGGACTCGTAATTTACTACTTCTTATGAAAGGTAAAAATTAAGACATAAGAACCAGCAATGTCGACAGCAGTGTTAACGATAGAAGTCGTTAGGAATTAATGTTAATTTAATTTTCATTTTGTATGTCTGTGTGTATGTGTGTGTGTGTGTAAGATCGTGTCATTGCCGAGGGGCAGACAAGTCTGAACTTTTCTGACCTTGGCTAAACTAATACCCTTTGGTTTTGCTATACCTTACCCTCTTTTACACTTCTGCCACCCCATTTACACCTAAAGCTAATTGTTCGCGTTAGCGCCCTTTTTTTGTTTTCCCCTTTTTCTACATTTCCGCCGTAGTCGAAGACGGAGAGAGATGCGGCAACGAAGTCACTCTGATTCGTTTTCGTCGTGGCTGCAGTCGCAACCTGTCGCTCCCTTCTTTCTATTTATAACCTCGTTCGTGTTTCATACAATCGCAGCGTGGCCCTTTTGGCCACTGAGTTAACCACATTCCGTTTCGCTTATTTCGGTGGTTAACAGCAGTCTATAAAGTCTTCATTGAATTTGAATTCGGAATCAGGATTCTCGATATTGGTACAGTAGGTACTATTCCAGTGAATGCATGTATAATATTAAACACAATCACTGTTAAAAAATTTCACAAATTTAAAAATCTATCAAAAAAAGTCAAGCTATGGATCAATTTAACAACAGGAATAGAAACATTGGACTTTATTTCAACAAAAGGAATTGAAACTTTAGATTTATTAACTTAAGGTCAAACTAAACATTCAGTAAGTAAATCATTTAATAATGATGGGGTTGTAACTCAGAGGTAGAGTGTTCGCTTCGCATGTGAAAAGCCCGGAGTTCAATCCTCCGCAACTCCAATTTAATTATAGAAAGTATAAATATACGTTAACACAATGTTATAATTCGGATTCAAAATTTACTACTTCGTATGAAAGGTAGAAATTAAGACATAAGAACCAGCAATATCAACGGCGTGCAGCAAAAGATTCTGGACGCAGCCAACCCGTTGTTTTTCCTGTCGAGCGAGAAGCTCCAGGACGATACACATCGGGAGGCGGCGAAGGATGCTTTGCAGTTATTAGGGGCTGCGTTCCATGAGGTTACGCAACAACGTCGGAAGAATGTGCTCCGTCAGACAAGCCCGTCCTACCTCTATCTGCTGGACGACCAAGACAACTTAAATAGTTATGAAGCTAGCACCCTTTTTGGCAAGTCGTTTGTGAAATCAATGGTCAGATCATCTCAAAAACAAGCTGAGTTGAGTAATCTGCAACCAGTCCAACGCCTGTCAGGGCAACCTTTCCGCAATTGCGGGTACCATTATCGCCACCACGAGGGGCATGCAGATAGACCGATGGGTCACTCCAATCGTCAGCGGTACGATCCGAACGACGCCTAGCAGGGTACATCGTTCAACAGCTTCCAGCCAAGGGAAACCAGCGCCTCGACCCTGGCAAGATTCGGCGGGAACACCCCAGGTGAGGCGATCGATACGCATCAAAATGGGGCAGCATCATTAAGACCATTCAATGGCAGAGGAAGGTACGATCAATGTCATACAGTAGACAAGTATAGTCTGGTGGAGGAACGGAGATTGGAGCTGATGATTGGGGGCAGAATTGCAGCTCACGCGGGGGCTTGGAATATTTAGAGATTTGTGGTTTCTAGGGGCGGTTGGGACGTGTTTTCTAAGACGGGTTGAGACTGGATTTTGTCACGAGACCAAAACAGGATTTTGTCCCAAGGAATTTGATTTTGGGAGAAGAACCGGTGGCGGTTTTCAATAGGGAGATAGAGGAGATGGCGAGGAAAAAGGCCGTGAGATGCGCGGAGGAGGAAGGTTTCGTTAGAGGTATGTTTGTTCTACCCAAAAAAGCGGTTGGATTCCGTTGCGTCATTAATTTTAAACAACTCAACGACTTGATTGTGTATAGACACTTTAAGATGGAAGGGGTAGGGTTAATTAAACATTTAGTCTACCTTAATGACTGGATGGTGAAACTAGACCTCAAAGATGCGTACTTCACAGTACCCATTCATGCGGAGGACCAGCGCTACCTCCAGTTCGCCTGGGAGGGCATGGTTTATCAATTCACCTGTTTGCCCTTCGGACTTTTGTCAGCCCCGTGGGCGTTCACTAAACTGATGAAGCCGGTGGTAGCATTGCTGTGGCGGCAGGGGATTAGACTAATAATCTATTTGGACGACATTCTAATTCCTAACCAGTCTAGGGAGACCTTAGAGGAACATCTGGAGAGGACGTCGGAACTGTTGCGCACCTTAATTGGTTTTGTAATCAACGGGGAAAAATAGCTTACAATCCCTACACAGAAGATTGAGTTTTTGGGACTCGTGATAGACATGAACTCGGCGTCGCTTAAACTCCCGAGGACAAAGCAGGAGGACATCGGCCGGAGGCGTAACGGCGCTCTGAAGAAACGTTTTTTAAGTCTAAGGGAGTTAGCTAGTATTTTGGGGAGCCTTAACTGGGCAGTATAGGCAATTCCATTTTCACACGCCTGCTATCGGAGCATGCAAAAGCTCTACATTGATAACTTAAGATCAGAAAGGGGGGAATTGAAGGCGAAGGTAAAATTAGCCCAAGGCGCTAGGGAAGACCTAGGATGGTGGACGCGAGCAGACATTCTGGCAAAGGAAAAGCAGTTAATGGACGCTCCCCTAGCCCTAACCATTTTCGACAATGCGTCCCTCTTGGGGTGGGGGGCAGTGTGCAACGACGTAAAAACAGGGGGCCCGTGGACCCTAGCTGACGCATCAAGACATATTAATAAGTTGGAGCTGTTAGCGGGGTTCCATGCGGTGAGATGGGTTTGCGGGTAAACCCGGGTCGTGCCCGATATCATTCAGGCTGGACTTCACTTCACAGCGGTGGCGTATATAAACAAGATAGGGGGGGAGTGCGAGATCGACTAAACTGATCAGGATAGCGCTGGACATAGCTAGGTGGGGCAAAACACGAAAAATCACCTTACAAGAGTGCTATTTACCCGGAACTCTTAGTGGCATCGCAGATCGGGAGTCGAGAGTGAGGGAGGATTGGAGCGACTGGAGACAGGCGAAGGAAGCGTTTCGAGAAATAAGGAGAAATGGGTGTTGGCAATAGATTTGTTCGCGTCACTATGGAATGCCCAGTGGGAGACATTTTCGAGCTGGTACCCTCAACCGGGAACAGCAGAGACGGACGCCCTATCCTTCAGCTGGACGGGATGGAACGGGTACGCCTTCCCTCCCTTTACCTTATTCAAGGATTGCTTATCCAATGTGATACGCGAGAAGGCGACTCCTATCCTAGTTTGCCCCTTCTGGCCGAGCCAATCCTGGTTCCTAATGCTGTTGGATCTGGCGTGTGACACCCCGATACTCGTCCGCACGCAATCCGACCTGTTAACGTCCAGCCGAGGGGAACCCCACCGCCTGTGCGAGTCCAAAACGTTCCAGCTGATCACATGGAAGTTGTCAGGAGATGTTACAACACCCAGGGCATTCCGGAGAAGGTGGGCCAGCTTCTGCTGGCCAGCGCACGGAGGGCCACCAGAGATGCGTACCAGTCCACCTGGCTGGCTTGGAGTGGTTGGTGCAGTAGACGGGATCACAATCCCCTTCGAAATGACATAGTTAATATTTTACTGTTCCTCTCTGAGAACCATCGGAAAGACAGAGCTTACAGCTCAATAAACATCTACAGGTCAATGCTGTCGTCAACTTTGGACCCAGTCGAGGGACACCCGGTCGGGAAACATCCCTTAGTCGTCAAGCTGATAAAAGGGATTTACAATACAAACCCACCCAAGCCTAGATATGAACGAAAGTGGGATGTGATCGGGATCGTTAGACATCTAGGGCGACTTCAAAACGAGGAGCTGGAAATAGGACCGCTCGCTCGCAAGCTCGCTACACTACTCGCATTAGCAGCGTTCCGGTAGGTATCAGAGCTGTCAGCTATTTTAAGAGAAGACTTAGTGATAGACGGTGTGGGGATGAACTTCTCCCTGTTAAGACCCAGGAAGGCACAAAGAGGAGGAGCGCTTAAGACGTTCTCGATCAAAAAAGAATGTCGGGCCACCAGGTCAATCCCGTAGCCGCAGCGGAACGATATATGCAGCTGACGGAAGATCTACCCAACTCGGCGAACGAGGAGAACCTATTCATCGGCTCCATTAGAATACAGAAACCCGTCGTCGGATCAACCATAGCGGGTTGGATAAAGAGACAATTACAGCAGGGGGGTGTGGAAATGCAGACGTTCTCGGCTCATTCTATAAGAGGTGCGGCCTCCTCGCGAGCAGCAGCCTAGGGGGGGGTACCCCATCCAGGCCATCCTCAAGACGGCCAATTGGTCGTCAGAATCTACGTTCGCTAAATTCTACAGACGGGACTTACACAAGGACCCACACCGGCAAAGATAGTCCTGAATCTGTAATAGGCGACGCGGGGGCTTTAAAGGGCACAGTTCTGGTCGAATCGACCACAATTTGAAATTGATCGAGAGTGCGTAGCACTATCGATGATCAATTGTAATTGTGAAAGAATAAGAAAGAGATACCTGAACTACAGAATCCACTCACCCACCCCATTCAAGGACCTTGTCTTATGCTCGCGACATTCAATTGTTTTAGTCGAACCCAGAGGCGAGGTAGCAGCCAACAGTTCATAGGCGTATCATCTCCCACCTTGACAAAAATTAATCAGCTAAAATATACAAGGTCAGCACACAACACATGTTCCGGCGAAGAATTAGATTTATTAGTTTATTATTTGTAGAAGCGGCCACTAGAGGCCTATTTACGTGTTCGCTTTATTAACCTCTTTTGTTTTTCCTTTACCCCCCCCCCCTTCTGTTCTGTGTCTTTGTTCCCTAACCCACGTAAAAAGATGCTAGAATGTTCAGTAGACCCTAAGTTTAGGACACAGTCGGGTCCTTGCATTTTTGTAGCCTACCCAGACGGACGTGCCGTCAGTATTCTCTAAACACATAAGGTGTGCCCCAACTCTATTCCGCAGTACGTACAACACTACCGTATTCATTCCACACATAAGGTGTGACGCTATAGTCCTTACAACACTGTAGCCAACTGTATCCTTAGCATCAATACACGTATAAGGATATCCTATCTCGAATCCGCTAAACCTTTTACTGCTAAACTGAAGAGCTACCGAACAACACAGTTCAGGTCTCTCTCTATTATTCTTTCACAATTACAATTGATTGTCGATAGTGCTACGCACTCACGATCAATTTTGAATTCAAACTATAGATTTCTTAACTTAAGGTAAAAAAAACCAATTAGTAAGTAAGTTTAAAAATAATAAAGGGGTTGTAACTCAGTGGTAGAGTGTTTGCTTGGCATGTGAAAAGCCTGGAGTTTAATCCTCCACATCTCTAAGAATGTAATTTATTGTTCTAATCAGTAGCACTTGGAATTAGGAAACAGTACAAGTTAGTTATTTTTACAAGCATAAAAACCCTTTCTTCGCAGATATTAATGCTAGAAGACTATACAAACAATTTAAAAAAGGTTTGAAACAGGCTACATCCAAGTTGATTCCTTGCAAAACAACATTTAGCCCTAGTAGTACAAAAGAAATTGGCCCATAAATACAGACCTAATAAAAAATTTAAGTGTAGTTTATTTCTGAAATTGGTATAATGGATCAATGCGAAGACAGTAAGAAATATAGCTGAATATCTGAATTTAAAACTTACAAAAGAAATGCAGGTTCATGCAAGATATATAAATTTATATATGGGTTGTAACTCAGAGGTAGAGTGTTCTCTTCGCATGTGAAAAGCCGAATTCAATCCTCCGTAACTCCAATTTAATCGTAGGAAATATAAATAGACGTAAACGCTATGTTATAATATTGGATATAAACTATGCTTGGCAAACCTAAACCCTCCGGGCAAAGTGTACGGGACGGTGTTTAGGGCCAAGCACCTCGATACCTTCAGCGTTTTTGAGGGACAAGTAGTAAGATCCTGGATTCTTGTCTGTACTGTTCGACTGTAATAAGGTATTATCTAGGGCTTAACAATTAGCATATCTATGTGAACTTCTAGTCTAAGATAGTTGTTAATAATGTGTTGTACCTAATGATATATTATTCAATACAGTTAGTTATGTTATACATTCAATATTGAAACTTAACAGGTTATGGGCCCAGATCACGCTCAAGTGAATCAAGATGACGGACAGCCCAGACAGAAAACGTGACTACGTCAAATTCAATGGAATTAATTTTCCACAGTGGAGGTATGCCGTCATGCTCAGAATAAGGAAGAAGAAACTCGAAGATGTTGTACATACCGCATAGACTGTGCATTTGAGAACCAATTGAGGTAACACGACATTTCACTGATGTACTGAAACAAACCAAAAGTCTAGCATGTGATATTAAGAACTAGGCTGACTAGATATATTGTGTAATCAGTGACGTCGAGAGGTATCATTGTATCAAAAACTAACTCGTATCATGCTTAAAATTCCTGAGATCCATTCACTGTGTACCCTAGAAACGTAGGTAACTTAAAATGAGATAAATGTAACTATATGCGATGAGTACATACCGCAGAGACTGTGCATTTGAGAAGCACAAATAACTTTATACAACAAAATTTCACACACAAATGACAAGATTATCAACAACTTATAGTGCGTAAGAAGAGTAATGGTAAATTCAACAGCACTTCTGAGATTGATTGTGTGGCTAAATCCAAAGCAAAACCGAAGATAGTGAAATATGTTAAAACTATCGTGTATATTTAACTCATGAAATTGCAAGTAATATGATCTCTAAATCATCTTTTATTCTCTAGATGATCGAAGTTGCAGATGGAATAGTAGTTGACGGTGTAAAGCTGTCAATCATCACGAACCAAGATGCAATTGACCGATGGAAAGAGAAAGACGTAGATGCCTGCTCCATCATATTCTACAACATAGAACCAGCCTACCAAACGGCGATCGAAAGTTCCAACACTGCACACGAAATGAGGAACAGGCTGATCCTCCAATATGCCGAAACATCTGCTGCTAACGCCTCACTACTGTTAGGAAAATTCCACCAATGCAAAATGGACCCCGATTACTCAATTTTGGCCCACATGAACAGACTGAGAATGATGGCGGACGAACTCAAAAGTGTTGGGACCGCAATAGACGACCTTACAATAATGGTGAGAATTATACAAACACTACCACCAAGCTAACGATATTTCATTTTAGCCTGGGAAAGTGTTCCACGGTCCGAACAAACACTTGCCAGCCTCACTGCCAAACTGATTACGGAAGAACTCAGAGGTAAAACCTATGGAGTCGATCCTGCATACACTGCTTTCTTCGCATCACATCCTTCAAGGGTTCAACATTAATCAGAAGCCAATGCAGCCCAGTCCAAGGAAGTTGACAACAACCACCCTGGTAGCACACTCCCATCCATCGGTCATCCTATGGACGTCGAGATATCCTATTTAGTTCCGTCCCGTCTATGACGTAGAAAAGACTTCCTTTGGATGACCCTTTTACGATGGCTTTAGGCTATCTTCTTTTGGATGTCCTCTGGATGTACGGATTCGATCCGCTGCTACATACATTTTGAGATCCCAAATCTGACCTTTATCGTCCATCCTATGGATAGACAAAATTTACGTCTGTTAGACGTCCCTATAAATGTATCCATTGGATGAACAATGACGACGAGAACTTATGAAATTTAACCTCTGCTTTTGGCTTTAAATAATCACGCAGTACATAATAATTGACGTCTTCAACAGACGACGTTGCAAAGTCATGTATTATTTTCGAGTAGGCTATATGATTTAATGATTATGTAATTTAAATTTTGGAATCAAAGCTGTAATATAAAAAATATTTGATTAATTTCATTGTTTAATTATCGTATTTCTCGTATAATATTTGAGATAATTACATAAATTGGGGATATGTTTGAATTTTAAAATTAATCTGGCAACATGAAAATGACAATCGATCTTTGGGGCAGATTCAACGTCAACGCCATTTTACAGTCGTCATTGACCACGTCGTTGGATTTTAGTTTTATTGGTCTCCGATTCTTTATTTGATTTCCTTATTTATTAGGCAAAATGGCTTCTAATACTATTGTAAGTAATTATAATAATGTTTATCTTAATTTTTGTGTACTATTCATATTCTTCTCCCTTTATCAGAATAATGGGAAATTTACATTGTCAATTTAATTACCCAAGAGGGTCAATATGTTGCCATCATACCAGACTTTTGGTTCTTCGATGACTCTTGCTACTACCCTAATACGGGTGGAGATATTGCTGCGTCCAAACGTAAGCAACCAGAACGTTCTTGGACTCATTACAAGTCTAGTTACAGAGGAGAATTTGGTAAAGTAATGTTTATTTTCATGTGAAGTCAGATTTGTTAACAAATCTTTTTTCAGAATCCTTCAAAGAAGCTAGGAGACGTTTACCAAGAGCAATAGAGTTTTTTTACCTGAATACTGCCTCTGAGGCTGATGACAATATGAATGGAAGGGGTAAAAGGAACTCACACGTCAAGTCTACTCACAGCTGAAGATTCAGCGAGTGAAGAAGATAACATCAGTGACACCGAGAACAACACTGTAACTCTTCCACCTGTCCCTAGAAATTTTGCTGCGAGCTTCACTAAGTCATGTAAGAAACTTTTTCTCTATTGAGCTACAACATTGTTACATTATTTTTTCTTATTTCTAGTGTTACAGTCTAACATCAACTTGCAAGATTCACAAAGCCAATTTGCTACCAGTGGCTTTCTCACATCTACACAATATCCAGACGAGCAAGAAAGTCAAGTTATTAATTCATTGAATGGATCTCCAACCCAAGGCCAAATGGAAGCTGATGACAGCAATACCTTAAATCTGTCAAGCTACAATAACACTGCCGCTGCTCCTCCCTCTGTACCTGATAGATCAATCATACCATTGCTTCCGGTAAACAGTAATGTTGCTGATGCTGCCCGTGTACTCGCTACGTCATATACGCAATTGCTTCCGGATAACCGAAATGCCTTACCAACGGGCGTGTTGTCTCATTCACCATCATTGTCACCTGCTCATCGTACATCTCCACTAGCACATGTTAACCGGCGATTACCTACAAATATGGAGCATCTATCACTTCCATTGAGACAATCTCAGCAGATTCAATTGCCATCTCAGCCACAGTCTAATGATTCAAACGACAAGGAGGCAACGTTCAAACATAGAGTATTGCGTTTCCTGTGTCAAAACTTGGAAAAAACGGCTCAGTTGGAAGCAAAAATGGATATGCTGATTGCCAAATCCAATAATAATTTATCGCAATCAGTTATGGAAAATGATCAGTCTACTTTAGTGGATATGTCTGAATTGCCATTAAAGACCCGCGATGACCTTGTTGCCTATAAAAAACTTTCGGAGACAAATGCTGATCAATATTTTAAATTGGTAAAAAAACTTCTACATATTTATTTACTTTTCTTTAGTTATCTTAAGATTTTTAGATTGGTCTATGCAATTTTATTCTTATTTCAAAATTAATTCAACATTACTTAATAGTGTTTACCTATACGACTTGCGTTGTATATTTGTATTTAAATTTTTTTGTGGTAAATATGACACAAATTTATGTTTTTGTTTAAACTTAAGGTAAGGATGGTTAAACAAATTGGTGGCGAAACCCTTGCTGATGCTGTAAAACGTGCCTGGGAGAGGTTCCTTTCACTTGAAGTTCGAGCCGTCGTAAACTGGAGTGGAAAAAAAGAAAGGACAAACCCCAAAAGCATAAGTTACAGGGAATGAAAGTTACTGAAGCAATTTTTAGTATGTATTTAAACAAGTTATGTTTGCTTTTAGAACTCGTTATTAACTTATTGATTTTACAAGGAATTGGAAATTTTACCCAGGAATTCGCCATGCGAAAGAGTTTGCTCAAGTTACAGACAATGCACTTATGAAGGAGACCCGTAATGCTGTGAAGCATGCTGCAGAAACTGTACGGAATAAGACGGGAATTGTCCCACAGGAGCCTGGTTCTGACAGCAATGATGAGTAACGCGACCCAAGTAAGTTTTTGTTCACTTCTATTTATGGTTAATTAATAATTATTTAAATTTTTTCTTTTCAAAGGGTCATTGGTGTATAAGAGAATCAGCTTGTACACCTTTCCAAATTAACTGTCCATCAAAACAATCAACCAAGAAAAGTTCAAGTACCTGGCCTTGCTCAAGTTGCATTTAATGCCTCCTTCCGGGTGTCTTTTTTGTTCTCGAGTAATTATCTTAAATAATTTGTATCTAAAATTTTACTGTTTATTTAATTTACTTTTATTTTACTTTGATTTATTCAGTCTCGGATTCCATATCCAAGAGGAATATGATGTTCAACGTCTATGTCGTATTGAATTGCGCAACAACGTTGATACCGAAGAAACTGAAGGATTAGAAGAGGTAGTCGAGTTTTTCATCAAAGAGGAGGCGACATTCATCGAGAAGTAGTTGCCAATACTATCAACGATCAACACAAAATCTTCTTACGTCATACATCTGCAATTTAAGGAAACGCTTCTTGAGTTTAAGTCCATGCGCGTATTCTACCGATTTATTGTGGATTTGTTGCGTATAATTGAAATACAAACATTTAATCGAGGGTATATGGTTTCGTGAATTTTATTTGAAGGGCTACGCAAGTACAAATTATGTCCAATTGCGACGGGATAGGGATCAAAACAAGAAGTCCAGACGACGTCTATTTGGTGATGGCTATTGGTTGTCGATGTTTGGATGTCCTATGGACAATTTTTCATGACGTCCAAAGGATGTCCCAATTCCGACGTCGTACGGCGCGACATTAGGATGTCCAGCGCCCATCCTATAGCAGTCGGCTCGGACGTCCGAGTCGGACGAGTCGGATGGGTGACGGACATCCTATGGATATCAGTGTGCTACCAGGGCACCTTTTCAATCATTCTGATGGCCAACAACACAATCGCCGTGGTCAACCAAGTCACAGAAGAGAACGAGCAAATCATCACCATGGCAACTTCAATTTCAACCCCAGTGACAACGGGCAAAGATGGTAACAGAGGCTGCTGAATCTGTGGTAGAACAAACCATAAGTCCTACAACTGCTACTACAGGAAAGACAGCGATAGAAAAGAAGCCAGAAGCAACCAATATGACAAACGTCGAGAACATGATGAGACAAACGACAACAATTCTTTTGTGGCTTTGTCTTCACTATGCTTCATACCACGAAAATCCTCCGACTGGTATGCAGACTCCGGGGCGACACACCACATGTCCGACCAACGATCCAACTTCAGTTCATTCAAAGAAATCAACTCTCGTACCTGGAAGGTTAATGGCATCGGCGGCACAGAACTATTTGTCTTAGGAATTGTTACTGTTTCTATAGTCTCTCATCTACATGGCAAGACAAAACTTGGAGAATTTAAAGACGTGCTCTATGTTCCGAAACTCGGGATAAACCTCATCTCAATTAGAGCCACGACAGATTCCGGAATTGATGCCAACTTTAGCAAAGATACGTCTTTTTGAAAAACAATCAGGAAATCATGCATGGCCAAGGGATCGGAAAGTCACTCTACCATCTAAAAGGGATTGTCAAAAACTCAAACCCTGAATCAACTTCAACCTGTATTGCCACATCCGTGAAGTCGCCATTTCAAACCTGACACCAATGACTTGCCCATGTCAACAGGAAAGCCTTTTTAAAGATTATAAAACTCAATGCCGTAACTGGTCTTGACCTGGACTTCAACAATGCAGTGCACTCCATCTGTGAAGGATGCATATTTGGTAAGATGACTAGATCTCCATTTTACTCTAGCTCAACCAAATCCGATAGTGTCGGCTACATAATTCACTCGGACATTGGAACTGTGCCCATCCCATCTCCCTCGGGTGAACACTACTACTCAATCTCCAAAGACAACTATAGTAACTAGACATAACTTACACTCATGAAAAAGAAATCTGTTGCAGCAAAACACCTCATCAATCAATTTCCTTCGAACTACTTCCGGTAACACGGTGAGAATTGTCAGACCTGATGGAAATAAAGAGTACGATACCATCTTCAATAATGATTTCTTTGCCGCAAACGGAATCACTCATAAGATCTCTAAATCTCACACCCCTCAGCAAAATGGTGTCGCTGAAAGAATGAATAGAACGGCCATGGAATCCGCTCGCAGCAGTCTACACATGAGAAGCAGCAAACTCGCCAACCTCTTCAAGAAAGGCGACCGCTCAATCCTTGAACTCTGGGGTGAATTAAAAAAACGCCACCTACGTACTGAACTGCACTCTGTCGTGCATCCCATCATATAATTCAGCCACAAAAACACCTCACGAGCTACTATTGAATGAAAAACCTAATATCAGCCATCTACGAATAATTGGGTGCAGAGCCTATGTACACGTCCCAGATGCCAATCATAGAAAATGGAGGAATTGGAGGAATTCATGGAGCCCAAAGGAATTCCCTGCTGGCTTGTGGACTGTGGCGACTACACCAAAGGATGGAAAATGTAAGACCCAGCAACGCGTAAATTCATTGTCAGCCGTCACGTGACGTTCGACGAGAACCTACTGATCAGCGACTTTAATATGATTCTCTGATTGAAAATCAGACTTGGCAACTGTTTCTCCCTCCTCCAGGCTGCTCTTTAATCAACTGCAAATGGATAGGTAAAGTGAAACCTGCCTACGACACTGTTCCTGAACGCTACAAAGGACGTCTAGTAGCTATCGGCACAAAACAAAGATTCGGTATAGACTACGATGGAGTTTTCTCCCCAGTGCCACATCAAGAAGCTGTGAATGCCGCATTCTGTGAGATAGCATCCCGGGATCTAGAAGTAATTCAGTTTGACATCAAGACTGCGTTCCTTTACGCCACTCTAGACAAACTCATCTTCATGAGACAGACCGAAGGTTTCGTCATCGATGGCAAATAAAATCATGTCTGTACTCGTTAAATCACTTTACGGGCTCAAACAAGCACCCAGACTGTGGTACAACAAATTCGACAGTGTTCTCTGCAAATTTGGCCAGGAAAACTGCGCAGCTGACAGATGCATATACATCCGCCATACCCATGAGAAATTCACCATAGTCATCGCTTATGTCGATGACAGCTTCGCAGCAAACAACAACAAGACCGTACTACAAGAAATTGGAACCCATCTAGGAAAAAACTTCAAGATTAACTCAGTTCCCCTGACTCGCTACATTGGTCTAAACATCCTTCAAGATCACACTACCAACAAAAATTTCTTGTCTTAATCTCATAGAGAAAATATCCCAACGGTTCGGGATGTCTAACCTTTTTTTCAAAAACTGTTCCAGCAGATCCAACAATCCATCGCACTGCAAATTCACAAGCAAAGAGCGAGGGAGAGAAGACTGCTTCCCCCTACCTTTTTAAAGAAGCTGTCGGTGCTCTTTTGTATCTCGCACTGATGACCCGCCAAGATATTTCGTACGCTGTTGGGCAAGTGTAAAGATACTGTCAAAAACCCGAACCAACACCACTGGAACGCAGTAACACAGATCTTCGCCTACCTCAAGGGGACTATTGACTACGGCAGTTGGCTATGCGGCAACTGGAATAGACTAACTGGTTACACGGATACTGACTTCGCAAGTGACAGAAACGACTACCGTTCCACCTCCGGCGGGATTTTCTTCTTCAATGGAGGACCTGTATCCTGGTTCAGCAAAAAACAGCCCAGCACCGCACTATCAACAACGGAATCAAAATAAATTGCCGTGTGTGAAGCAACCAACATGATTGTGTGGCTCAGCTGCCTCCTAGAGATTTTTTAAAATTTAACAACAAAAGATACCTCTATACTGTGATAACCAAGGCGTAGTGCGACTAGCCTACAATGCTGAATTCCATCAACGAACCGAGCACGTCCTGGTGAAATACCATTACATCAGACAAAAAATCTCTGAAAGGAAAACCAATCCAATGTACAGTACCCACCAAACGATTAGGTACACACCCGTTTTTTAGTGCATTCTTATGGCGCTATGGGTCTCAGGAAAACTTAAATAACTTTTTACTGGGAAGGACTCATTTTTTCAGAAGAGAAAGTGCTCTAAAAGTTATCTTAACATGAAAAAATTGTAGGAGTTACACTCAGGGTGCTAAAGTATCGTTCACATGATTAGGTACACTACTTTTCTCCCACAAACGCCATGTTAATACTGGCGTTTCCAAAAATATTTATAAAATACTTCAAAACATCCTTAAATTAATTTTTTTATGCCGAACGACGTGTTTCCCTTTACTCTATTAGAATATAGTGCATGTTTTTGAATTATTTTAACTAAAAAAATTCTTCCTATACCCCAAAGTTGTTACACTCAAATGTTTTACAGAGAAAATTAAGATTTGTACTCGCGCCACCAGGGGCACTGGGATCAATTTCTAGTGCTCAGATTTTTTTCTTTAAACACAGCTAGATTTTTCGTGTAAAAAAGCATATACTATCCAGGGAAGGTTGATAACCGTGATTGATCACGCGGGAGTAGAAAATCCCGAAGAGGGATTTTTGCGTACTTTCAAGCCAGAAGATCTTTGAACCCAATAATGATGTCCCACAACGCATTCACGCTAAGTCACGCAGACTCCCGCCCACTCCCGAAGACCCAAAACTGTGAGAAAAGACCGTCTTACCCATTTCGCTTCGTTGCCGCGTGCATAACATCCGTGTAAAACAGTAATGGTTAAGGATGAGAGCAGCGCGGGAAAGAAGATTCCGCTTCTTAAGCGTTGGGGAAGGTCCTTCCGTCAATCATTTTCATCATTCAAGACGGGCCAAGGACCAAACCAAACAGCAGCAAACCAAAAATACATCGACGAACAATTAGAGAAGTTTGTAGACAGCTGTAAGGATAGCCAAGGGTCAGGAGAAGGATATTTCACGCCACAGGAAGTACGAGAACACGCAAACGAAGACGAGTGGGCACACCTGGGGACCCGACCAAAAAAACACATACCCCCAACCAACAGCCCCCCTAGTAAATTTCGATATTTTTAAAAACACAGACCAAAGAGAAGCACAATTCGCCCAGTAAAACAAAGTACTGCGGAACCACGCACAGTCCTTATTTAAAGAATACAGTGACACAGAGGAGGAGAGAAGAGAGCTGTTACGCCAAGCAAGAACTCTCCTACACGAAGCAGACCCCTCCCTCACGCCTAGTAACCAGAAAAACACCTCCTCCTACAGCCAAAATTGGCACTCCCACATCCACGATATTCTGGAAGACGAGCTTATCTTCGAGCTCCAGTATCATCTGGAAGCTAACGGCAGAACCCGCCTAAGTGACGAGCACACCAGGGTCTCGTTGCTATCCCTTCTAGCACTATACCCCTCCCTCGATACTCCAGCCAGTAGTGATGTGACGTTATTCGTTTTTTTAACGTTTACGTTATCCGTTAAATTAACGTAGCTGTGAATTTTTTACGTTAAATTAATACGTTAATAAACGCGTTGTTTGAAAAGCAAGTTAACGTAAATTCTACGCTATTTTTTCGTTACGTTATAAACAAAAAGTTCTTGATTAGTACATTTATTGTTTTTTTTAACAATAAAGCACCATTTTGAAACAATGGCAAACATAAATATAATAATACCGTCTTGATTTTGACTATACATAGTATAGTATACGTTTTCACGACTTATATGAAAAAAGAAACAACAGTGGAACACTCGTGACTGCCTTACTTCTTGGTAAATGATATTAAAGGAGAAGTAGGTGTAGGTAAATAAAAATGAAAAGAGAGAAAGCTAAAAAACCCTTGGTCTCAAGATATCTTTGTTACATGTGAAAAATAATTTTGAAACCAAAGCATCTTGAGTGGTTCTGTTCTTGCGCCCTAGAGAATGACATCCGGCAGCTGAAAATTCGCGTTCTGCTGACGCAAAAGAAGCTGGAATAGCGAAAAGATTGAATGCCAGCTTTGACAAATTTGGAAAACGAGCAACATTATCTTTCCAATAAAGGATCGCATCTTTCATGGGGGTACCTAAATCACTTGACTGCTGATCCTTGTCCAACTCATTGGTAGCGCGTTTTAAATAATCCAGTAGTTCAGATTCAATAATCGCAAGTAGATGATGTGTATAAGTTTCATCGACGTCAGACGTTCTTGAGAGTGAAGATGAATAACGGCTCAACGAACGGGGAGTTTTAGTGGATAGTCTTTGTGCCAAATTCTTAGATAGATAACGAAAAGAAGACATATTTACATTTTTCCGGGTATCATCTTCTGGTGGTGATTCCGCTTCAATCCGAGCGTCACGATCTAGAATTCAGTCGTCTGGAATTGAATTATACTCTAGCCCCATTTGTTGTGCAACTTTAACGGCATTCCTCATAAGTAAATCATGCACAGATGGATCGCGAAGAAGAAAAATTCTGTAGTTGATGTCGAAAGAAGTCGCCAACAAATAGATGCTGTCAAAGTCGGGGTGATTCTTGTCAGTGATGAAATCAAGTCTTTTTCTTTAAATCATCAAGCATCGCCATTGACACCACATTCAATCAAGTGACTTTAGCACTTTCTTCAAGATGTAGTTTTAGTTCCTCAATGCAAGGAACAACTGATGAAAACGTAACATACTTATCACCGCTCACCAGTTGCGTGTACGAGGCGAATGGTTCTAGGAGATCAACAATCTGCTTTAGTAAAGTCCAGTCGGTATGTGAAAGCGCATTCCATCCCAATTCTTCACACACATCGTTAATGGGCTTTCGTAGAGTGTACATAATATCCATCACTAGATAATTTGATGACAAACGAGTACTCACGTCACTTAGTAGTTTTTTTCCAAACAGGTTGATAAGAAGAGGCGTGGCAATGGAAGATGTGTTAATTTTCGATGCAAATTTTCTTGCTTTAGCTATAACTTTAACAAAAGCTGGAATGTTTCGCCTTGACGCTGCGGTTTCATCAGAGTTCGAACTTGTGTCACTTGGAGCCGTGATTTTGATTTTATCAAAAACAGACATAACTAACTGTAGACGGTGGGATAGAAATGAATAGAAACCCTTCAAGCCTCCTAAGCTTGAATTGTTCTTCATCTTCATTTTGACGTCTGACGCAACATTGAATTTGAATGAGACTCTCATTAATTTGAGTTTCAAAAACATCATATTCGACTTCTTCGTTCTCGATTTGAATCGTTGTGTTTTCGGTTTCACTGTTGGGATCTGGATCAGTCGAAAATACACCCTCGAATAGAACCATTGCCCAAGCAGAGCAGAACCAACCCACGGCAACCACAGACATCCTACAAGGAACCACAAACCCGTACCCGCCTTCAACACTACAGGGAGTCACCCAATTACCAGTCCCACAGTGGGGCTATAACACACCCCCACCAACCCGTTTGCCCCATCTGGACAACCCTCCCAAAGCATTGCCCACCCAGGTTTCGTAGCTTCGACACCAGTCAACCCGCCATCCAGTGGGCAGCAAAATCCTCATTGGCTAAACACACAACTCTGTGTTCTCAACAAGGACTTCATGCAATGGAATCAAGTGTCTTACGGCCGCAAACCCATCGAAGTGGATGCAGCCACGTGCCGAAGGATGAGAGACTCACGACAATGTCGAGGAAAGGCGAAGGATATAACAGGTCCCAACTCGTTCGCCCTGGAAGGCCACCCATTCATGGAAACCAGTTGGCTTCGGACGGCGACAGAAAAGATGACCAACTGTCGCCTCGAAGAAGTGACCTTACAGAGCGAATGCCCGAACTCTACCATCACCTCTCCACTTGACGACATCCCTGGAGCGATAAACGGCTCTTTCAAACACAACCTCGTTACCCTCATCTGGGACGATTCCTGGAAGGAAGCGAAGCCGTGTGAGTTAAGGGTTATCGAAAAGGGAATGGGCGTCAAGTACTCGACCGAAAACGACACTACCTTCCGTATTCGGGACCCAATTAAGCAGCTGGATTTTATATAATCAATGATAAACAGTTCCGTCTGCGGCGGAGGAAACCTCACTACCTACCATCCGGTCCTAGGGATGGACAGAGTCGTCGTCGCGGTACGAGAAGTCGCCAAGGGAACCGATCTCGTCGAGATAAGGCCCCATAACGCGGGCGCCGTGACCAAGATGACACTGTCCGAACTGACAAGGGCGGAGATCACCAGTCATACACAATACATCAGAGACTTTGCAATGGACATTTCAAACCACCTAGCCCGGGTAATTCGTACACCCCACCAACCCTTCAATACCAAGCCCTCCTAATCCTTACCGGACTCTATTCCTAGGCTCCAACCCTCCCTCCTCCCATCCACGGATGATCGGGAAGACCAGAAAGGTGGACAAGCGGCATGGATCCCCGACCCGGACGAAGAAGACATCCTCTACTGCACAGACTACTCGTCTACCATGGAGGAATTCGGATACGTAGCGGCCTTCCCAGATGACGAAGAGGACCTCTTGAACTGCGCAGACAACCCCGACGACGACGAGGTTATGTACGACGCAGACGCCTAAGGTGACATCGATGACGTCTCCCTACTCTCGGTAGACGACCCCTGGGAAGAAGACTCCTTTTCCTCAGGCACCTCCACCCTCCCCCTAGATCCGGTTGCACTACTCGAAGACAGGCCCTAACCATACTGTATGTCACTGGCCAGTGACGTCCAGGAGAGGAGCATAGACATTGCAGCGCTAAACGACAGCATCGCGAGGCTTCGTGTCGAAAAATGCAATGTCAGCTTCGTCAGCAGTCATTACTCCCTGGACTCCGACGAAGAGGACCTGGCAGCAGAGCGGTATGTCTAACGCATCTCACAAAAGGAGCCGGAGTACGAATTGGAGATCAGTGAGCCGGATGTGTCCAGGAATCATTCGTGGACCAGCAAAGACGAGCCCTGGCCGAGGACATCCACCCCTGGTGACGGAGGAAGAACCACCGAGGAATATCTGACCCCCTTACGACCCAACCGCCCGACGCAATGCTGATTGCGTGACGGGCAATTATTGCATTATCATGTCAAGGGTTATACGTTTGAGGGAGAGTATTGACTATAAAGTATGCTTGGCAAACCTATACCCTCCAGGCAAAGTGTACGAGACACTGATTAGGGCCGAGAGCCTCGAGTCCTTCGGCGTTTTTGAGGGACAAGGAGACAGAGCCTGGATTCTTGTCTGTGCTGTTCGACTGTAAAAAGGTATTATCTAGGACTTAACAATTAGCATATCTATGTGAACTTCTAGTCTAAGAGAGCTGTGAATAATGTGTTGTACCTGATGAACATTACCAATACAGTAATGTTATGCATACATTATTGAAGCTTAATAAATAATTCGGAATTATAATTTCTACTTTGCATGAAAGGTAGAAATTAAGACTTATGTAGCAGCAATGTCCACAGCAAACTATCAAGTCTTCATTGAATTTGAATTCGTAATCAGGATTATCAATATTGGTACAGTAGTACTATTCCAGTGAATGCATGTATAATGTAAAAGAACATCGCTGTTAAATAATTACATATATTTAATAATCTAGGAAGAAAAGGTAAGCTATGGATCAATTTAACAACAGGAATACAAACATTTATTTTTTTTCAAAACAGTAATTGAAACTTTAGATTTCTTAACTTAAGGCCAAACAAAAAACATTCAGTAAAGTAAATTTATTAATAAGGCAGGGGTTTTAACCCAGTGGTAGACTGTTCGCTTTGCATGCGATAATCGGGCTTGCAACGAAAATCTCGGCCATCTTCTTGAAAAATGCGTGTTATTTCGCAAAATATTACCATTCCAGCGAGCTGCTCTGTGTGGACAAAATAATCACTGCTTCAAATGCTTATGTTCCGGACAGTACGGGCGCTCCTGCAGGAACACCTACATCACGTGTAATGCCTGTCCCGGCAAGCACCCCACTCTTATTCATGGAGCAAAGCGTGTTTTCCCTGGCACGCCTCAGCTGAAAGGTAAGGAGACTGTTCAAATATTTCTAGTGCACGCACCGAAAACGTCGTTGAAACCCGTACTACTCGTCATCGCCCCAATAGTCGTGCGCAACGCAAGCGAAACAATCTTGACGTTTGGTGTTCTTGACCCTGGTAGCGAAGCCACCTTAATAAAATCAAGTCTTGAAAAACGACTTTGCCTTAAGGGAGTTAACCAGAGAATTCGAATCTTTCATCCCATAACACCATTTTACTCAACTCCAGCATTTTCAGTTTCGTCATTTAATTCACCAATGGAGCTAGAGTGTTCCAAGTAAACGATGCATTCACTGTCCGGGACATTCAACTGTCACCGAGTAAAATTAACTGGTATACGGCAAAATTTGAGTGGCCTCATTTTTCCGATCTAGACTTACATTCCGTCGATTCATCTAAAGTAGAGCTACATATCGGGATGGACATTGTGGACGCGCACGAAGTTTTAGATACTAAAATATCCTGCCACGACAATAACGAACCACGCGCTAATTTGACAGTATTCGGATGGGCAGTAGTAGGCAAAATCCCACCCTATCTTATACATGGACCAAACGAAGTATAAGCCTTAGCGGAATATCTCCCGAATTTACATGGCTGACACCATGCAAAAATTCTACAGCACAGAGGCGTTTGGTGTAGAAATACAAGGGACGAAACCCATCTCCACAGGAGACACGTTGGCAATCGACATTCTCAAATCATCAATCGCAAACATTCGTTGTGGATGGCAGGTCGATCTTCTATTCAAGTTGTCAAGTCCAAAAAGGCCAAACAACAGCACGCAAGCAGAGTTGCACTTTTTCACTGTCGAGCGTCGCCTAATGTCCAAGGAAAACAAGGTCAACGCAATTCGCTACCGTGAAATCATTGAAAGTCACCTCGAGAACGGTTACGCCATCGAAGTCCCGTACAACCAATTAAACCTACCAATCGGAAAGGTCTGGTACCTTCCACGCCATTTCGTCACCAATCCCAATAAACCGAACAAGATACGCGTGGATTTTTATTGCTCTGCAAAATTCAACAACGTTTGTCTGAACGACTTCTTTTTACGTGGTCCAGTGCATTTATCGAACTTAACCGGTGTGTTGCTACGATCACGCCAATAATTATTCACCGTATCCGCAGATATGGAGGGTATGTCCCACACAGCACCGGGCTGTCTTAAAGACATCCAAAGGATGTCAAGTAGTCCTTTATGGGGACGTCCAGAAGATGTCTTTAAGCAATCTTTAAGACTTCTTACTTTTGTCCTAATTGACCGGGACTAAGAGGTCTTAAAGACATCTTTTGGCTCAGCTTAGAGACATCCTGAAGATATCCTAAAGGATATCTCAGGTAAATCTTTTATGATATGTAAAGGAAATTTCAAAGGATATTTTTCTGATATTTAAAAAATCCTTTTTGACTTCCTAAAGCTATCCTTTTGAGATGTCTAAAGCTATATCATTTAGACATCTGTAACATATCCTTAAGATATCCTTTGATATCTTTCGGATTGCTTAAACATATGCTTTTTGTATCTGAATGAATTCATTGCGATATCCATATAATGTATCTTTCCGGCTTGTTACAGATATCCCAATATCATGTTGCGGATTTCTTAAAGATATACTTTTTGCGTCTGAAAGATTTTCTTCAGATATCCCCATGATATCTTTAGTATTTATTTGCGACATCAACGTGATTTCATAAAAATATCTGTATGTCATCTTAAAGCCTTCTTAAAGATATCCCCGTGATATCCCTTCCAAAGATTTTAAGCTGTCCTAACATGAACTGTATGATTCTTTTAATACATCTTCATGACATCAAAAAGATTTTCAAAAGATATCCCCAAGATATCCTTCGGAATACTTTAATCCAGTCTTATAACGTCCTGTCGAACCTCCGAAAGAATGCTTATGGACGCCTTGAAGAAGTCTTACAGATTCCCCACGAGACTTTTATACGACCCAGCCAAGCTTTTTATTTTGACACATAAAAGACAATAAAAAGTATTAATTTTGGCATGTTTATTAAACCAGCGAGACCAAAAATACAAATATTAAAGTTAGCCATGGTCATGGTCAAGAGGGTATCCCTTTCCCGAGAGGAAAAATAGCCATAATGAGGGAACCATGGGTCTTTGATCATGAGTTAGCTATTATCGCTTAGTTTTTAGTCGGTCGACAGCTTTCCTTATGAAAATTTGGGTAATATTTTCAATTTTTGGAATTGTTGTTCTCTCGAATTCGCCGTGTTTCACAGCTTCAATTACCGCTAGTAATAATCTTGAGCCTTTTACGGCCAGTCCTTTTTCTTTCCCGCTGTTGGGTTTCGGCGTGCCGCTCCACGTGTAAAGCTTCATTAAGTCATCAGACATGACTTCTCTCCATATTCGTCTCACTGTGTCATCCAAGTTTCTTTCGAAAAAGCTTCTTAGCATGTACACCTATGAGCAAAAAAAATTTTTGATTATTAGCCACGATATGACATGTAGTAAGGTACACACGATCGCCGTATGCTTCTCTGCATGGTCATAGACCCCTGGTTCCTTCACTATGGCTATTTTTCAATCTCGGAAAAGGGATACCCTCTTGTGGGGTTTACTATGGAAAAAATTAGTGTTGTGGGTCGGGGCAAAGTCGGGGCAAAAGAGAGATTTTCCACCCGGTGGGACTGCCCTCTAGCGATAAAGGATTTTTGACCCGATCACCCCGACCTAAAACCCACGTTTTTTTTGCATAGTAAACCCCGTAAGAGGGTATCTCTTTTCCGAGAGGAAAAATAGCCATATTGAAGGAACAAGGGGTGTATTACCATATTCTCTGCAGGAAGAATTTCTCTTACTAGGTTTTTTCTGACGTCCTCCTTCAATAGTTCTTCTTCAAAATATTTAAAATCTTCTACAGATTGTAGAGGAAGTGCGACATGTTTCTGAAAGGCCGGTAGTTCAAAGTCTTCGGTGTTGTTATTAACTTCGGCCAAAGACTTCCGACGAAGCAAAAGCTTCCGCAGTTCTTTTTGCTCACTTTTTACTTCGGCAACTTCTCTAGCCATAACACGTAAGTATCGGTTCTGATCTAGAAGATATTAAGTTCATTAAGATAATTCTTTTTTTGATAAAGGTAGGTAAACTAGTAGTAAACTGTTATTTATCTTTCGCTAGAAAAGGCATTTTTGTATGACAGATCCGTTACTTTTTGTGTTATAGTTTGTCGTACTGAAACCATGAAAACGTTTGTGAAGACTTTGCCCTTTAATAATTTACACATAAATTACCTGATTTGTTGAAAAAGATTTCCACCTATTCTCTGTAGTCTGAACTGGAAAGTTCATACTATACCGAATAGGTTGACATTAAAAAAATCAGCTAATTTTCGTATAAATCATTAGATGGCAAAGTCTTCAGAAATTTAATTACGCATGGTTTCAGCTACGGCAAGACTATAACACATAGGCGACGGATCTCTTCATGAACACCACAATGCCTTCTCTGTTGAAGCAGAAAATATGGAAATATGCACTTTTATTTTGAATGTTTGACAACTATAAATAACCAGAAAATACAAGTCCAATGCTACATAGGACAACTTCTAATACTTAAAAAAGCTTGCCAATATAGTCCGGCCCAATTTCACTATTACTTATTATGTTGAGTCTTACTTTTTAGCATTCTGATGACATATTTTTCGAAAGACGTACGTCGCTCAGGCGAAACTAAAAAAAAAATGTTAGCAATGCAAAACGAATTATTATTTTTCTTATATTTTTTTATTTGCTACCCCTTGGCGGTGTTCTGGTCCTAGGCTGGTACATCTCTTGTGACGTACGAGGGAAAATTATTGCTTGACAGGGGGAATGAGCGACTTTTGGGCGTGTAACGGGACCGTCGTTGAATGTTTTGGTAATTGCAATGTCCTCCAGCATACTGTCATCAGATTCACCAGCAAACGAAACATTTGCTATCAAACCCTTGGTTAATACAGGACAACTTAGCTCGAGAGTTTCGACCACGTCCTGTTCAATATCATCTTCATTTGGAGAAACAAAGTGCAAAGCCGGCAGCGATGACTGTATACTTGGTCGTTGAGCAATAGCATCCTTTTGACGCTGAATCCTTTTGGATCCTTCCGATCTTAGATTTTTCCCACAACTGCTAATAAATGCTTCAGCGGATTCTGAGGTATCCATTTCTTCTTTTCTTTTTAAGGCTTTTTGATAAGAATCTATTGTAAAATGACATTTATAAATTAGTTGAGCCTTATATTAAGTAGAAATACAATTACCGTGAGTTGATACAATAGTACAAGCATGGCGCCTCCATGCCGTTTTGAGAACTGTGCACTCTTCAGCGGCACGGCGAATATTTTTTAGAGGCAAAGCACACTCTCCATTACGAAACCATGAGCCTGGAACTACTTCATTTGCTCTAGTGGAGTCGCGGAATTTCACAACTAAATACGTAGTCATTATCACTTGATGTATAGGATTCACAAAAACTAAGATGTTGGTTCACCGAACTTAAATTTCACCTTATTCCAAGAGAAGTCAACGGACAGTGGGACAGCTGAGAGCGAAGGGATTTTTTTTTCAACCAGCGTGGTTCGGTATTGCCATATTGTTTGCGATTCGTCTTTTTTTTTTTCGTACTTTTTTTTACTAAAAAAGTCCACCAAAAGTAGGAAGAAATATTTACGTATTTTACAATCTACCAATTCGGTGATTACGATTACAAAATGTTATAAAATATTATAAAGCAATTTTCCCTTGAATTTTCTTTTTCTCTGCTTTCCTTAAAAACTTCCTAAAAAGCAACAATTCAACTGTTTGATGGAATCGAACCATGGATCTTTGTTATCGTGGACTAATATTTACCCGCTGTGCCACTCTAGTATCAATTTATCGATGTGAAAGCCTATATTTAAGCAGCGACACATGGTTTTGGTACTTTTTATTCTAACTTTATCAGATGATTGTACCAATAATATAATTTTTACATAAAGTAGGCAAATGCTACCCAATTTTTTTTCCAAAATTAGTCTTTAATTTGCCTTTAAGCGGCAATCATTTTAAACATTACTGTGACAATGTCGTTTGCAGTCGTCTGCTTTGTTGTTTATCGGTGACTGCTTTATTATTCCTATTAGTGTTAAATAGCCCGTTAGTCAAAAATTCCTTTTTTTCCAGTTTGATCATTTTGGTTTCAAATTTTGGGTACCGGTAATGACGGACAGAAGACATAGAAGAGAATATCAGAACCGTTCGTCATACTTAAATTTCATGTATGGTATTGAAACCACGGACGAATCGTCAGATTCAGTTAACGAAATAGACGTGATTTCCAACCATTCAGTTGATGAATCCGGTATCTTAGCTGTAACTCAAATCCCTAGTTCCCAATCATTACAGGTATATACATACATATTAGCCCAAGCATACCATTTGCACCTAATTGCATAACTTATATAATTGCTGCCTGAAAATGGTGTAATTGTAAAAGGGGATGATATAGGGCCATGATCAAGTAAAAAGTTATTGAATTTTGTTTTGGAACAACTTTTTTTTAAAGTTTTTTAGATTGTTTGTATTAAAATATAATCAAATCCCCCAATTTCTCTATTTTAGTTTGAAACCCTATTGTAGTCTGAACTGTAAACAAACTACAGATCGCAACAGCTGATCGGGTTGGTTGTTTACATTCCAGTGTTCAACTACTGCAACTAGTTACAGACGACGAATAATAAACGCAGCTGATCGGGATGCTGGGTCAATCCATGCGAAATCGACCAAAGCGTGTGGCGACCAAGTCGCCGATTTTTTTCAAACTTTTACCAGTTATAGGTCTATATGTGAAGTTTAATATGTGTAAAGGATTTTATTTTTTCATGAAATGCAACAAAAGTTATGGAATATTTAATTTTTAATGTTTTTATTTTTCCGCGTTTTGCGCGTTTTCTGTTTTTCAGTTAAATTTCTTCAATTATCGTTATATATTCTTAAAAATTAGTTGAAAGTGAAATTGTAATGTAAGAAACAAAGTTCACTTTTTAAAACTAAAAATTTAATTACAATTAAGTTTTTTTTTAAGATTTAAGTGTAAAATGGGCCCTTAAGTGTCATTCAGATTGCTAGAAACCTCCCTGGAATTAAAGAGATCCGATTATACGGTATGAAATTTGATATCGTCAACTATATTACTTGAAAGAATCGCCGAGGTTTTTTTTAAATTGATCATGCTGTGTCCATTCAAAGATTAGCCATTTTTAGGATTGTTTCGTCTTTTCTCGGCCATTTTTCCTCACCCCTTCTATCACTTTCCCCCTTTTATGCTAGAGTGACGCGTCGTCAAATACCGCCAAGGGCATAAAAGAGGGAAAGTGATATCATGATCAATTTAAAAAAAACCTCGGCGATTCTTTCAAGTAATATAGTTGACGATATCAACTTTCATACCGCATAATCGGATCTCTTTAATTCCAGGGAGGTTTCTAGCAATCTGAATGACACTTAAGGGCCCATTTTACACTTAAATCTTAAAAAAAAACTTAATTGTAATTAAATTTTTAGTTTTAAAAAGTGAACTTTGTTTCTTACACTACAATTTCACTTTCAACTAATTTTTAAGAATATATAACGATAATTGAGGAAATTAAACTGAAAAACAGAAAACGCGCAAAACGCGGAAAAATAAAAACATTAAAAATTAAATATTCCATAACTTTTGTTGTATTTCATAAAAAAAAAATCGTTTACACATATTAAACTTCACATATAGACCTATAACTGGTAAAAGTTTGAACAAAATCGGCGACTTGGTCGCCACACGCTTTGGTCGATTGTGCATGGATTGACCCAGCTGTAAATGTGATTTTTCCTTTTCAAACTGAAATAGGGAAATTTGGGGGATTTTGAAAATATTTTGATAGACACAACCTATACAACTTTACAAAACTGTTGTCCCAAAACGGAATTGAATCATTTTTTAGTTGACTGTGGGCCTATTTCATCCAATTTAACAATTCCAACATTTTCAGGCAGCAATTATAATGTAAATCAAATGAAGGGAAATTTATTCGGTATTAATTTGGTAAAGGAACCTCCAGTACCTATCACGGGGTTGCAGTTCTTTGATGGCCATTCTAGCGAAACACAAGAAAGTGAGACAGATGTTGAAATTCCTCCATCAACAACCCAAGAATCAAATAACGAACTGTCACAAAGTGATTTATCTGGCAAACATTCACTTTGGTCACAGCTAGCTGCATGGAAAATTGAAAACCACGTAGAATTCTCCGTGTGTGATCAACTGTTGAAAATTTTGAATCAATACCACCCTGAACTTCCACTGTCGACTCGGACTCTTGTGAAAACTCAGAGGAAGGCGGTGATGCTAAAACCAATTCTACCTGGTAAATATTACCACTTTGGTATCGAAAAAGGAATATTAAATACCCTCTCGTTACTGAATGTACGCAAATTACCTGTTGATCCCATACTTTTAAATGTCGGAGTTGATGGTGTCCATCTCGCCAATAGTTCCGGTAGTCAGTTTTGGCCAATCGTTGGCTATTTGCCATTTCTTAAAGATTCACCTCCTTTCCCCATTGGTGTGTTTCACGGTTTTTCCAAACCAACAAATTCAAATGATTTCTTATTGGATTTCATTACGGAAGCAGAGACCCTATACGAAATTGGTTTTTTTTTGGGCGAAAAACGCCATTCCGTTAAAATTAATTCATTCATTTGCGATGCGCCTGCAAGGGCAATGATTTTGTGCATCAAAGGGCATTCTTCCGAACGTTATGGTTGTGCCAGGTGCACAGGATTTGGTTCGTTCGTTGGGGATTTGCGCACAAATCATTCTTTTAGGGAGAAGCAGTGTGTTCCTCATCACCATTGCCAATCAATTCTTGAAAATCTCCATTATTTAGATATGGTTAAAGATGTCCCATTAGATCCAATGCACCTCCTTGATCTTGGGGTCATGAAAAAAATCATGGTTTTCATTTTTGGAACAGATCGAAAGAAAAGAAACATTCCAAACGTTACGTTACACCATCAAACTGTTGATCTCATCGATTCCTATATAATTCAACAATTAAGGAAGTTTATTTCCAGAACAGAATTCGCTCGACAGCCTCGTTCAACTAAAGAACTTTCTCGTTGGAAATCATCTGAATTTAGAACTTTTCTGCATTATCTTGGAGTAGTAGTTTTCAAGCGGTTTCTTTCTCCTCCATTTTACAGTCATTTTCTTTTGCTCCATGTTGCTGTAAAGTTGTTGTCGTATGAACCTTGGTCAATCACTGACAACGCGTTTGCTGACGCGTTACTGTCCCGTTTCATTGTCCAAGCCACAGCTCTTTATTCGGATTTGTTTATGTCTTACAACATTCATGCGCTCTTTCATTTGGCTTCCGACGTGTTAAGGTTTGGACCGCTGGATGATTTCAGCGCCTATCGTTTTGAAAATTATTACGGCCAAATGAAAAGATACCTTAAAAAAAATGGCCAACCCCTCCAACAGCTTGTCAATCGGCTATTAGAAGAAATGCAAAATCATACCGTTTTAACCCAAACCTTAGGAGCAACAAACCAAATCGAATTCTTTGGTAGTCACAGCAGTGAACCAATCGTGGCAAATTGTATTGGATCTCAATTTAAATCCATTAAACTTTCAGGAGTGGGGCTGTTAAAATGTGATCATGACGCCGATAATTGTGTGTTTCTTAAAGACATGTCTGTTGTTGTCATAGCGGATTTTGTAAAATGCACAAATTTCGTGGTAGCAGTTGGTAAGAAATATGAATGCCAACGCGATGTCTATTCTTATCCTTGTCAGTCATCCGTAATTGGAGAGTTTCTAGTGTCATCCCCCTCTGGCTTTCTATGTTGGAACATAAATGATATTTTGTATAAGGCAGTAAGATTGCCTACCTCTCCGACGTTGGATTCATTTGTAGTTTTCCCATTAAAAAGAAAATAAAGAAATCCACAAGACAACTTAAAGTAGTCTCTAAATGTACTAGTAAAATTGTTACAAATTTATCCTGTCTAGACGTCTTAAGGTATCTTTAGCCGGTATCATAGCCAATTCTCAAGATTGGTTTATTCGTGGACATCTTAAAGACATCTTTCTATAGTCCAGGAATGCTATGCAAAATAGTACCCTCGACCGGACCTCTTAAAGACATCTTTTTATAGTCCAGAAATGCCAATGAACAAAAGTATTCTCGACCGGACATCTAAAAAACATCTTTTTATCGTCCAGGAATGCTATGTCCAAAAGTATTCCAGACAAGACCTCTTTTACTGGTCTGGTATGTCCTTGTCATAAAGTAACCCCGAAAGGACGTCTTTAAGACATCCTTTTCTAGTCTTAAAGAAATCTTTTTTTAGTCTGAAATGGCCTTATCTAAAAGTATCCCTGACAGGACATCTTAAAGACATCTTTCCATAGCCTGAAACTGCCTTGTCCAAAAGAATCATCGACAGGACATCTTTAAGACATCTGTTTGTAGTCCGAAAAGGCCTTGTCCAAAAGTATTCTTGACAGGACTTCTTAAAGACATCTTTTTTTGGTCAGGCAGGCCCATGTCCTAAAGTATCCCCGGCAGGACATCTTAAAGACATCCTTTTCTAGTCTTTTTTTGTCTTGTCCCAATAGTAGGCCTGACCGGACATCTTAAAGACATCTTTTTTTGTCAGTCATGTCCCTGTCCCAAAGTATCCCCGACAAGACATCCAAAAGACATCTTTTTTTGGTCTGGCATGCCCTTGTCCTAAAGTATCCCCGGCAGGACGTCTTCAAGACATCCTTTTTTAGTCTTCTTTTGTCTTGTCCCAAAAGTAGGCCTGACGGGACATCTTAAAGACATCTTTTTTTTGTCAGGCATGTCCTTGTACCAAAATATCCCTAACAAGACATCCTAAGGACATCTTTTTTTAGTCCGGGATGTCTTTTGGACTACCGGATATCCTTCGGATGTCTTAAAGATTACCCGTTGCTATGTGGGGTACGATAGGGTCAGGGTAACCCCCAAAGATCAATCCACATTACGTTTTGTTTGGCGTACCCTAGGCAGTGACGACCCCCTTCGTTCATTACAAATGACCACGCAAGTTTTTGGGACCGTTTCCTCACCCACCTCCCCCTTTTGGGTTCTGCAACATGCCGTAAATAGCAATGCGCAATTCCCAGCCGTAACTGAAAAACTCGTCGATAATTTCTACGCCGACAACCTAAGTGACTCCTTCGAAACCGAAAACGAAGCAATCCTCTTTTCAGAGCAAACTGTCAAGTCCCTCGCAATCGGCGGATTCCGCCTATCAGCGTTTGCATCTTCATCACAGCGCCTTCTAACTTCGATTCCAGCCGCAGAACGATCGAACAAAACGCTCAATATAGATTTTGACAAATTACCCATCGAATACTTACTTGGCCTCGTGTGGGTTTGTGATATCGATGGCTACCAAATTCGGATAAGGCAAATATAAGTAGTCACATCAAAGCGTCAAATGCTATCGGCAATGTCCCTTTCTTTCGACCCGTTAGGTATTTTTCTCCCCGTTATAACCCAAGCAAAAATATAATTTCAGCTAACATGTCGAACAACTGAAAAGCGACCATTAAAGCGAACCTCAGACCCCAACTCAGAACCGTTAGGATGGGATGAAACGTTGCCATCTCAAATCTTGTTAAAATGGAATTCCTGGCTAAGGAACTACAAGCGCTTGAACAAATCTATATTCCTCGATGTTTCCGAACCTCAAATTTTACCCTTAAAGACAGTCAGTTCGAATTAAACATATGCTCTGATGCCTCGTCCAACGCGTTTGGAGCAATAGCATATCTACAAATCATCGCCAAAGAAAAATTCCGATTGAGTTTTGTTGTAGCCAAGAAAGAATTAAGGATGCCTATAAAGGGATACCATTTTTGGACAGACTCGAAGGTAGTTCTACGTTGGATACACTCCTCCCACTGCAACTATTCCAGCTTTGTTTCAAACCGCATTGGTGAAATCCTCCGGAATTCAGAGCCAGACCAGTGGAGGTTCATATACGGGTCACAAAATCCTGCAAATGACTGCACGAGAAAAATGCCCCACTCCAAACTAGACTCCTCGTCTCGGTGGTTATGCGTTTTTAAAGGAATCTTTATACGAAACAGTGTAAGTCGAGCTGCTACCACTCGGAACCAACGACATAGAATAATGCTCAAAAAGGACAATCGGCCATATAAGTGTGGAGTCCATCTCTTCCTTACCATCAACAGCCATATCGGAAATGATAAGCAATCACGATAATCTAAACTATGATGTATGATATATATGATGTTCTATGTCCCGTACGAAACGACAAGCTTGGGGTTTTGGCGTACCCAAACTGTTAGCATCACCAAAGCTTCCACCGCGCTAGCCTACCGATATCAAGCTTGCCGTATGTAACGGTATGCTTGAGTTAGGAAACCTAACAAAGCTCTTGCCTCTTCAAGCTGCACCCGCACTTGCTTGCAGTTGTCAAGCTTATCGTTTACAGGGTAACTCTTCAGCTAGTTTTTTAGGAAATCAATCATCTGTTAAAATATTACTTTCCTTAACGATCCGTAATAAGAAAACAAATAATTTATTTAAATAAGACAAGTTTTTTCAATTAAAAAAAAAAAACGAAGATAGCTCTTTGGTATTCCCATTAATTATAGCTTGTAAGTTATAACAATAAAAAGTTTAAAGTAAGATATTGATGCGGAATGTTTTATTGTGAAAATGAGATAAGTTTTGTATAGGATAGACTACTGCTGATTAGTAGTTTAACATTCTTATATATTGTAGATGCCAAATGGGTGATTGGAAGAAGCCGCGACTGCGACGCGGGAGACTTGGTTCGGATCCAGTTCCAGGAATTTGTTTTTTCAAGTTGACAGATACAAGCTCGCTTGGCGCTGGCTGACTTAGCTTGAATAACCCAAGTCTGATGCTAGATGAAAAATCTTACATTGGATCGGAGCAAATCTAGCTTGTCTCGTGGAAGCTAACACTATTATGGAAGCCTGTCGTACGAAGCTTGCGTCCAGCTTCTATCTAGCTAACCGTCACGTACGGGGTAGATGTTGTAACTCAGTGGTAGAGTGTTCGCATGGCATGAATTTAGCTGAATTTTTTTTGTACAATAATCATGCCCGTAAAATGATCGGGTTTTTTAAAGATAAAATAATGTTCTTGATCTATCTGATTTTTAATTTAAAAATTCTTTGTGGGTACTTTTAAATAGTTGACAATTTTTAAATATTGGACAACCCCAAGACAGCCCACTTTAGCTGTTCCTACCCTTGGCATAGCCTTAGAATATGGGGGTGGCAATGGTGGGAGGAATCATACGCTAAAAAAGAGTTGAATTTTGTCACAAAATTCCGATAGAACCTCTGAAGTATGCACATTATGTTCCTTGGTTGAGAACAAAACATTTTTCGACCTAAAAACTTATTTACTTCACCTCATTAGCATAGGATTCTCAAGCCAAGCAAGAAAACTAATGAAATTATGTAGTGTATCGTTGACTGTTGATAAAACAACATCACGGTTACTAAAAAAACATTCATGTGTGGAGGAAAGAGGGAAAATTAATTCGTTCATTCATTTAAAATTTTGGGGTCTACCAGGAAAGTGTGTAAAAAATTTAATCTTACATATAGCAACGTTCGGTACACCATCATTAACGAAACTAAATCTTATATGGACAGACCTGGACGTGGCCGTTATGAAATCTCTTCTTCTTCATCGGACAAGCGCTTCATTAAACTCATTTGTAAGAGGGATCGAACAAAAACTGTGTCTCTTATAACGAGGAGTTCAACTGTAGCAGGGGAGGAGGGGGGATTTATTCCGAAACAGCTATTCACCGTTGTCTACTGAATTGCGGTCTTAGAGGTCAGGTAGCGCCTTTATATAAGAAGCCTTTATTGCGAAAGCAAAATATTGTCAAACAGTTGACACTAAATTAAGAGCATGTAAATTGGACAAATGATCAGTGGTTTGAATTTTTTTCTGACGAAGGCAAATTTGGAATATTTGGTAACAAGTGCCGTTTATTCGTCCGGCGATTTGAAGGTGAAAGGTATAAAAAATATTGCTTACAGCCTACGGTAAAACCTGGTGGAGTTTAAGTTAAGGTGACATATTCACTGGGTTAAGGAATATTCGATTATAGGCAGCACCAAAACACACAGCATACATAGTATACAGCACTATCAGCAGTAATAGAAGTAACATCTAGTGTGAATCATTACACTGGACTGTCCCTCTAGTCGATCATAGACAGGATTTTGAGTCTTCTGACTTCCGGTCAGAGAGGCAAAGTCTATTGACACCGCACATTTTCCTCACTTAGCATCCCGCGTTAAGCAAAAAAGTACAGTATTCAGCAAAAAAGGTGAAAAAAGATTTATTTTGAAAATATTAATAGTTTGCCTTTTTAAGGAGAGTTAGGGTGGTTTTGGCGCAAAATCATCATAAGGGGGCTTGGGTAATGTCAGTCCAGACATCTTTTTTTTTGCCTTAGCTATTAAATGTCTTGAAAAAGTGTAGACTGTATTACCGGTAGACTCCCCCAGACCTGCCGCAATCGCGATTGAAGAATAATCGCGATTGAAATTTCTTATCATAGATGGATACTGTACATTGGCGCTATATTGTGATATGGAGAGTAATTTCCGTCAAAGGTGCAATTCCTCCGAAGAAAATTTAGAGTATCATGGACATGAAGGTAATTTAGTGTCATTCACACCCGTAAATATAACATTAATTAGATTTTTAATTAGGTTTATTACCAAATTTTGATTCGTCTTGGCTTTTCTGGTAGAAAGCGGCTTTTAGGAAGTATCTTTCAAGAAGACAATGACCCTCAACATGGATCTAAATTTAGTAGAGGATATTTAAATGAAAAAAACAAAACAGGATGGTGTGTCTCATTCAACCAAGTTATTGGTTCGAATTAACGGAGAGAGTCTTGTTTACTTTTTAGGTGAAATTTTCCTTATGGTGTAACTCGTTTAGAGCCTGGACCTCAATCCCACCGAGCTA
Source organism: Daphnia magna (assembly GCF_020631705.1). NCBI lineage: Eukaryota > Metazoa > Arthropoda > Branchiopoda > Diplostraca > Daphniidae > Daphnia > Daphnia magna. The sequence continues at coordinate 9,188,658 of NC_059184.1, forward strand.
ATTTGGGATCATCTTGACACCAAACTACGTAAAATGTGTAACACCTCAAACAATGTTCTATGGCAAAATTCGCAAAGGGCTTGGTAAGAAATTTCAAATGAAAATTTTCGAAATATATTTTTACTTTGAGATCCCGCTGTGAAGCAGTGATCCAGGCAAGTGGTGGCCAAATGAGGTTATGATAAAGACATTTGTAATATCTGTGATCTCGGTTTTGTCCCATAGTCTCTTCCACTGATACTGTAAATTAAACAATAAAGAAACAGTAAAGAGAATAACAGTAGCATGTTGCCATAAACATTAGAAATAGTCGGTGAAAAGAGACAGAAACACAGGTAATGACAACTACATTTCCTCCAACAAGTTCAACACACGTTTATTTTTGGGCATTTTTAGTGGTATGAGACGTTTCAGAGTTTTTTTTTCAGAAAATTTTTCCTGCCTAACCCCTTAGTCGCTAGCTTTTTTTGATACTTCTATATTTATAAAAGATCCAACTTTTTAGCTATGATTCAGGTTCAGTTATTATGAACTCTATAATGTGAAAGAATGGTTTTTTAATAGTCTTGCTTTTCCTTAGGCATTTTTTTTCTTTGAAATATTTTCTGTAATAAAACCCGCGACGGGATGTTGGTGTACTGTGAGCATCAAAAAATTCCACAGTAGGCCTTTTACCTTAAACCACGATATAATAGGAAAGGTACACTCTCGCGCTATCCCAGTCTCTTGGAAGAAACGGCGGGTGTTCAGTAAAGGGTCCCAAGATTCCCCGCCAGGTTCGCTAGTATAGGAGGTCCCTCGCCTCTCGGGGGTATAGTAAAAATTGGGGTTTTTCGTTCGTTATCTATATAATTACCAATCAATGTGTCCAGAAATTGATTTCATTTAAGCTTAATTTAATTCCCTATCCTTAAATACCTAATTCATCTAGATTAGGCAATTATTTATATGTTAAATTTGTGATTGAAATTCACAATTTTTTGAAATTTGCGCCTTTCGCAACATTGCCTATTTCATTATATTAAACACGTTTGTCTTCTCTCTAGTGCAGCAACTTTTACACCTTTTTTTAAAATTGATATATTTAATAAATATTGACGAATTCTGTTTATAATGAATTCTGCACTAGAGAGAAGACAAACGTTTTCAGTGATTTAAGTTTAAGAATTCGGGTTCTTCTGCTAGCCGGGTCGATCACAAAAAAGGACTCTTAAACAAAAATTAACTACAAATAAATTAGACTTAAAAGGAGATGGAGGGAAAGATTTGGTTATCACCAAATGAATAGCGAATCCACTGTTAGGTACAACAGTGAGGTAAAACATAGTTATAGAGAAGAAAACAATATTTTTAAAGTGAAATGGTTGGTTTTCTCATAAGACGCTGTAGACAACGTACCACAGATTGGACACAAATTTGATTTTCGCATTTGCGGAGAATGCGCAACGTAGGATGTCCAACTGCTCCATTCTTATTTGCCTCTTACTCCTTTATTTTTAACTGTCTGTCCAAGGTTTTGTCTTGCCGACATTCTTGTCACTGAATCAGAGGATATGCCAAGTTATTAGTTTATGCCATTACGTATTTTAAGAATGTTCAATAACTTAAACACTTGGGGTTACCGTGGGTATTATACAAGTTCTTCAGAACGCACAGTAATAAGAAATCATCCGATTTGTAGAGAACTAGAGATATACGTTAAAGAAATTTGTGGTTTAATGAAAACACACACGAGACAAACAGACGACGAAAAATGCAATTGAAAGTTTTGAAACTAGAAAAAGCTATTGCAAAACGTTTTGCAGGTGCAATAACGCTGTCAAAATGAAGTTATTTTCGATTCATACACTGTTGCCAATTTACAAACTTCAAATCTTAGAAAAAAAAGTATTTTGTATTTGTATTTGTATTTTATTCACTTTCAGCGTAAACGACCAATACAAATACAAATACTTTAAATAAGAAACAGCCCAAATACAAATACCGAATAAAATACGTATTTTAAGTATTTTATTTTAAAATAATTTTATTTTAATACCCAAATACGATATACTGATCGGTACTTAATTCAATCTATTATATAAAATGAAAAAAACTATTAAGATAAGTAAAAATATTGTATTTGTAAAACTTAACAAACAGTAAACAATAAATGTAAATAATATAAATACACAAAGAAACAAACAAATCGAAGCGCAAACCCCCACGGAACACCACGCTGTGTGTATTAGGAAAATGTGGGAGTGGAAAGCAGAAATACATGGAAGGGTTTAAGGGTTGAGAGAGCCAATCAGAGGGCCGGGATAGTCCCACTGGGATGTAGCGGTTACGGTCTTGACCCTTCGAGACCGTCTCGCGAAGATCAAGTTGGGGAAAAACGAATATTTTAGGGCGGAGATTTTTCGCCTGTTGCGAGCGCCATCTGCCTCTAAATTAGTCTCTGCGTCGAACAAACAACAGCACACCTGCAAGACACGCTCTTGTCGGGTAGAAAACATGTTCCCAGCAAAGAGCTACCCCATATGTGAGAGGGAAAAAACAAAATAGCCATAGTGGCCTATCGCAAAAACCCTAGATTCCCAATAAAGACGATATCCCTAGAAAGTACCTAGCACCCTAGATGGCAATTTCCAACTTTCAATTACCCTAGAAAAGGGTAATTACTCTAGAAGTGGAAGCGCTGTTAGTATTCGAGAATAAAACGTCATTTTTATTCGTTATTCATTATTCGTATTCGTTTGTACTGCTTCTTCGTATTATTTTACAAAACGAAGATAGTTTTCTCTTATTCGACAGAACACGCTACACACCCGGTCAGGATTGTCAATAGCAGACCGTCCCACTTGCGCATTCTGCGGGTCTCCCGCGGGTCTCCCGCTTGACAGTCGAGTATTCTACCACATTCGTTACATTCACACGTTAAGATTTTTTTGGCTGACAAATATTACAGTGAAATACTTTTAGCTTCCATCATTTTGAAATGAATTTTTGAATAACATTTAGCATTTTAAAAAATCCAAACTTTGCGCTCTTTGACCAAAATACCAGAATAGAACATAATTGTTATGAGTTTTGATCATATGACTCCCGCATTATAGACTGATTTTCTTCTTCTTAACCAATCACTACGTATTGAAAAAAGCAATTATAGACTATTATCGGATGTGGTATACGTAATTCTTACAAAGTTGTTTCTTTAAGACAAACTCTTGGCTTTTTATGAAAATTTTGAAAAAAAAACTATAACGAGAAAATAGGTCTTACGATTTCATTAACATTTTTTTACATCAGTTTGTTCGATAATTTGTATGAGCGATTCGTATTGTAACAGTCCATGGAAAGTCCATGGAAGTTTTAAATTATTTTAAAATTGTACTAAGCTGATAATTATATAAGACAGCTGTTGGGCATCCTCAGCAGCAAACATTCCACAAGTATTTCACCATATTTTGATTCAGTAACAAAATATAGTTGACACGATTGTGAAAGGGATGGCAGAATGGTCAGAGACTCCAACTACGACTACTACAACTACGAGTCCTGACTTGGCTATGTTCATTCTGTTTATAATGTCTTATTTATAGCCAAAAGAAGTCCTGTCGGATGTTCTTAGAATGTCCAACAGCATCTTCCCGGCAGGTCTTGTAATATTCAGTCGATACCCAAGGTCCATCTAGTTCGAATATCAGGCAATTCCACGGATGTCGGTAGGATATCACCCTTATCCGTGTTGGATAAACTGTGGATGTCCGTGGGACTGACCTGATGATGTCCGACGTTTCCCAAGATTGGGATGGCAGTCCTCCGTCATATCGATCACTTTCAGCATGTCTTCAAGTACAGATTTGTTTTCTTCTTATCACCTTTCCGTTCATTTCGACTAAAATATTCAGTTCCTGTCATTGACTGATTCGCCCATGCAACGCCCATTAATTATATCGAATATGTCGTTAAGGAGATTTTCCTTACATTTTAATCAAAATTTTAAGAAATTAATGGGATATTGAAATGTAAAAAATTCCACATTGTATTCCTTTGAATCGATGCGATTTTGTTTCCTCGAGGAATTTGAAAGCCACGACGATTTGTTCTGAATAAAGCTATATGGCAATGCTCATAGACATCCTCTGCGAGGATTAGGGCAAAATGTAAGGAAGTTTTAGTCTGGGTACTAATTTTAATCTAAGCAACCTTTAATGGTCATACATTCTATGATAGAACATATGGCAGATATTTTCTCTTGCAAACTAGAAAATATAATAGAAAACTATTTATATATACATTATATTTTCTTTTAAAGTAATTGAAGCACGTTTAGAATCTGGGATATTTTGTGATTAAAGGAGATGTTTTCTGATTGAAATTTGATAAGGTGTTAGACATCTATGAATGCGTAAATCTTAAGGTTTTCATTCAGGGGATGAACAAAATAGTTGCTGGATCCTTTTTCCCACTAGTATTTTTCTTTTTACGAACTGCTACATTGTAGGAATATCCATCACCAACGACACACTTTACCAATGCAAGAAAGTTATGAAGCATTATAATGGACTTTAAGATGATTTCGGTGAGGATCTTGTGGTTGGCCGCGTCCTTTAAATTTGAACTACGCAATGGGTTGCACCCAAAAATCTATAAAAAGACAATATAACAGGACAAGGACGTGATCACCAATTCCTTTTTGTGCAGTCTTGTATCACAGATTAGGTTGTTTAAAAAAATTAGCACTTTGGCTATATTTTACAATGGGAGTAGGTTCAACCCTAGGCCACAATCCGAAGAGCTATTCAGCCGGCCAAGTGTACAAGGAGCGTAAAGTGGAAGAATCTTGTTCTCTTGCAGGCGATGATAAGCTTTTAGGCTTCTTCTCCTCAGTAGGAGGCATTCAATTAGAAACGTTCGATCCTACCTCATTCAACACTTGAATTGGTTCTTTCCTGGTTTAGCAGCAACGTTTTTTTTGTAACTTATTACTACTAGCCACTTTTTGACTATATAAAAAGAAACAAAATTATAAACCTTATTGTTATGTTTATACAAAATCATGTATTGTGTAAAACCCCTACTTACTTCATCTTTAAGTAAATAGCTTTTACTCGATTAAGGGAAGCTGCGGACTTCGTTCGATGGTATATTCCCATAAAATGTTAACATGATTCAAACAAGTCGATGAATGTCTCAAACGATTGGAGGCATACATACAGGCCGTAGCCGTATAGCCAGCGTCAAGCACAACAAAGACACAAATAAGACAAGTTTAAACGGGGAACGAGCAAGCCAATAGCAGGTCGAATAAACGACCTGACACTTGACTCGCGAAGGGGTGAATCAACACTAGACTGGGTGAACAGCGCAGCGTTGACTAGCGAAGAACTACAATTGATGGGGTTTTATACGACAAACAAAGTCAACGCGATCACCAACGCAAGGTGAGCGTAATGAAAGGATGGAAAGGAAAATGACTTGTTTCTAGGAATGAGAGGGAGGATATTTTTCCAAGAAAGAGTGAGCTGATGCATTCCTTACAATTGTCAGATACATTTTTTATAATCTAGTACAAGATACTATAAAAAAGAAAATATAATACAGAAATGTCTAAAAAATTCAGGATTTTATCTCGGAATGCAAGCTATAAACTGAAAAACGATTCAACGACCTGTATCTGCCACTTTTTCACTGCGATTTTATTGCCATAGGATACAGACATTATTTACTTCCATATTATACAATAAACATAAACTCTACCTGAAACTTTCTTCGATTTTGGAAAAATGAGTGCCCCTATATAGAAAAACAAAGTTATTTATTAAATTGAAGAAACACTAAATGAAATCATGGATGGAAAATCCTACACTACCGCCAGTGTAACGTCACCTTCAGGAATTTTCCAAAAGAAAAAAACCTCGAAAGCAGAAAGCAAAATTCAACGCAGCTAGCATTTTCTTCTATAAAATGGTTGCATACCCGTACGCAACAGTGAGCTAGGTAGAACCTTGTCGCAAGTGTAACGAAGGCCTACAAATACATTGACTTATTATGCTCACATTTTACTCTCTTATATTTACTCCCTTTTTACATTTATTATATTCGCATTATTATTCTTTTTTTAAACTCTTGTATACTGTATTTCTTTTTTATTCTTTTCGTAAAATCATGCAAGTTGCATCGCAGCTGTTAGTGCGACGCTTTGGAATTTACCTATTTGAACACCTGCATCTGACGCAAGCACGCGACGCATATCGCGTGATTAAAGAAACAACTATTTGATTGGTTGCACACACGTCATCATCAATCTCTTGCACTCACGTGCATTGCTGCACGTGCTGCGCATCCGTGTGCCATCAGCATCTCGGTCACTGAAGAAATGCAAGGTTTCGTGGTGAACCAACAAATCGAAAGGGTAGAGTCGATTCAAATCTGCAAGACATACAGTACTGATTTGATGAGCTATGAATTGTGAATTTCTCTTGTATCTTACAGTAGAAATTGTCTTTGGGTTTTTGTACCATATCGCTGTGAGCGCTATCGCTGAGTTCCCTTTTATTTGACTGACTGTTCATTCCCTTCTTCCCCAATATTCCGACGAACTGTGCCTATTCATTTCTTCCGTCGAGTACTCGACGCTGTTGTATCACGACGCTTTGTATCGTTGTATCACTCGCGCTATGACGGTAAGCCTATCTTTATATCATTCCCATCATGTCTTTGCTCTTGTGTTTATTTCTTGTTTTGCTATTTGTGTACTCTCGTGTAGTTCTTATGGCCTTAGTTCAATAATACACCTTAATCATTGTGCGTATATTGCCTCGCCTCATGATTTCCGTTCCTTAAATACAATTTACTTTATTTCTGGTAATACCATCCACCCTCACATGGGGATGTTTTACACAAGCTACGAACTCTAAGCTCCGAAAATAGTGTAAGCTTCCACGAGACAAGGTAGATTTTCTCCGATACAATGTAAGGGATGTTTACCGAAGTGCTAGCTTGGTCATTGCTAAATAGCTTTAGCTATATTTGCGTGAACAGTCCGTTTTCTTACAAGTAATAAGCCTTGTTTTAGTTTAAAATCAATAAACTCGTCAAGCTTTACATGATCGTTTTCTACAACAAAGCCGTAGCTTGTATTAATCTAGCCTATAATTAACTAAAAAAAAATATTTTGATTTTATTTCAAGTTAAGATTTGTATGGACACAAAGAATTGTATTGATGTCACTCAAGATAGCAAAATGGCTTTAAACACTCAATCAATGACAGCAAATTAAGGCAGTACGGGAAAATTCACACAAGTGTGATTAACGAGTGTGAAATTTTTTCGTTCAAAAATCTATAACAAACGTTTAACATGGCATCAGAGAAATTAAAACACGTGATGATCAATAGAAGGGAATTTAATTGAGCCCAAAATGGCAGGAAACGTAAAATCGTAAAATTTACGCATAAAAACCCTTAGACTGCGTCACTGTTTTCTGCATGCTGATCGCCATCGTTGTAAGTAATTAAGTAGTAATACCGTCAAATTTGTTTTCTTCAACGTTTTGATAATTTCCTTTTAAATCTTTTTTTTTTTGGTTTTTGAGTGACTATCCACAAGCTATGCGGTAATGGCAGCCTTAACTTGTTCCTCGGAAGAATGAAATCTATAAAAATGAAAAATTAATTTTGTTGAAAGAAAGAGCTATATATTAGAATAAGAACGATAACAAATAAAAAATTCTTACTAGCCATAGCATCTGTGATAGATATCGGGAACGGTTTCTTCGGCTTACTATTGGGGATTGACCGGCACGAACGCCCACTAAGAGAATATTAAGGCTGCTCTTTGGGAAGGATAAAATAGTCGGAAGCCGGAGATATAGGACCGGTCGAAATAGGCCCCGACGAAATAGGCCCAGCAAATAGGACCGGACGAAATAGGACCCTACGAAATAGGACCAGTTTAAAAATATTTTTAAAGCGGTCCTATTTCTCCGTCAAAGTGGGCCTATTTCTCCCTTTTATTTCTAAGTTCCATAAGGTACTCTGCATTAATTTCAAAAAAATTTGGCCTATTCTCCATGAGAGAGAAGGCGGAATGATCTACGATACTTCCGCCACCGTTTATATTCATTGCCGTAGCTCAAACCACGATGAGTGAAATTCACACATTGCCGTTTCGTTTTTCACATGTTAGGTAGCTGATTCCCGTCTTTATTTTTTGATGAACATATTCACCTTGATCTTAACTGTAAAATTCATTTGTTACAAACGTCGTTTTCGCTTATTAACTATCGCTAATTTTAAAAAATGAACAAATTTCCGTGTTTTCTTTGCCATTTATTTGTTCCTTAGCTCGATCCCCCCTTCAGCGACTCAGCCTTGAACGCGTCTCTCCCCTTCAGTGGCTCAGCCTTGAACGCGTCTCCCCCCTCTACCGATGCCAATGCCCATTGCTTGGGTGAAGTAGGAAATGAACATATTTTATGAAATAACTCTTACGGATTTATTTCAAACATTTTCATAAACAATTTTATGTTTTTTAAAGCAATAAACGAAAATTACTTTTAAGTTTTGAGTTTAACGGGGCTGACGCGACGCGCTGCTCAAGCCGGCCAGAAGGGTGGTCGAGCGGGGGAGGCTGCACGCACTCATGGGAGAGGGGTGAGTGAAGGGGGGTTTCCCTGGGCCCTACCATACGCTCCTATGTTTTCCCGTCTTCATATTGGCAACCGGTGGTGTAGTGGTCATCAACTCAGGGTGTGATTCCCAAGCGCCGGTGTTTGAATCTCGGCCAAGTCGGAATAGAATTTTATTTACAAAATATTTTTGAAAAATTTATAGCTCAACAGCATAAAGCGGTGTGGAACTACCCTGGCGAAATGGATCGTTTTTTTTTAATTGATCAAATATATATATGCAGCACGAAAAGGAAATTTATATTATAGTTTAATACCAAATGTGGTTTTGAAGATTTCCATCTATCGGTGATAGTGGCGTCACTAGCGTGGTTCAATAGCGTCATGAAGATGGCGTCATCTGCTCATCGTCAACTTCAGCGTTTATTTTACAAATAAGAAATATAAATCTTATAAAAAAATAAAAATAGCTTCAACATGTGTACATTTTATTATTAATCATTTTAAAATTTTAATTGCAATTTTCGTTACATTTGATCTGTAAGAATTCGATTTTGAATCATTTTCATTTCAAATTGATTCACACACATAGCAGACGTCAACACATCAAGCGTCATCAATAGCGTGGTCTATGGTGCAATGCTATCACTGGAGAAAGGCGTTTACCTTCAATTCGGGTATTTTAGAGAATTCTATCATGTTATTTTCAATCTTTAGTTTTGGTAGTACAATTGTAATTATCAACTTGTGTGAATAGGTAGCGTTATGATTGGCCTACCCTGATGGCGTCATGATCGGCGTGCCCCGTTGGCGTCATAATCAGCGTGCTTTAATTTACCCGATTTATGCACAACCATCACTTGATGGATTGAATATCATCTGCAAACAGTCGCAATTGATGTCTCAAAGTATGTAAATTGACTTTCCTGGTGTGACATGTGTTTCTCTACTAAATGTTTTGTTTAATGTTGCTCGCTATTGCAGTACGTCTTGCTGCATACTTCTACTGCATACCAACCCACTGCTTGTGGTTGCTCACACTCTGACGTTTGCAATGGTTTCCACCCAAAGTTTATTTGACTTTGGAAGGCTTCGGTTTCCAGTGGCTACTTTCCATGGTGTCTGCGTGGAGTTACATTGCTGGTTAACATGGTAAACCTATTGTAGCTTATCATTCTCGAGTTTCTTAATCACTTATTATCACTTAACTTTCATTAGGTGTTAACTTATCCAAATTTGTTGAGACAGTGGATGAATCATCAGCACCATCATCACCATGTTTGTGGTTGAATCATCAGTTAAGCTGGGATAGTTGAAGAGAAGTTTTAAAGAAAGACGGAAACAATTGACAAGGCAAAAGATAGTCATGCTATTCAGGTAACCACAAGAACAATTTACTCAGCGTTTATGCCAGGTTAAATCTCTTTTCCATAGGTGTTCGATCAACTGTCCATATTATTTACTTCTTGTACGGTCCACTGTTAAAAAGGTTCCTATTTTTGGGGGGTTTGTATTCCCTACAATTTAGTAACCACCCCTAAATTTTCGTATAGCTACGAAAATATAGGGTAACACGCTAAAAATAAGAGGTTTAAAGCACAGTGTTTTCGTACGCGTAATTTTACTACCAATTTTGGGCTTTTTAAGCGCTGAAATTTTCACTTTAAGAAAAACATCCACCACAAAGAATGGTGGAATTTTCTTGGATGTTTACTTAGACCAGAATATGAGATAAAGTCTGCTTTGTGAGACCACTGCGGACTGTGTAGGTTTGGACTTGCAAAGTATTTGTCCTTGCTGTGAACTAGGGTAAAAGAGCGAATTGGGACACCGGCCCGGTTCCTGCTAATTTGGGACAAAGGATACAATTTTTTTCATTTCACGAATAAAATTCCGATGGAGGATCTACTGAAATATCTAATAGGCGAATTATAAACTAAAATGAGGGTTATGCAATTCGTCCAAAGGACAAATTATAAATCATAATATAACCCGAGAAAACGGTAATTGAAATCTGTACGTTTTGCTTACGGGCGAAAAACCTGGGAGTGTACTATCTGTTATCAGATACTTAGAGGGCAACAGATATATCTAAGGTAATATTAAGCAAACCCTTTTACTAATAATATCAAAAGAAAGAGAATTAAAAGTTCTACCAATTAAGTGTAAATTGGTTCCATAATATACTATTTTTATTTCAATATGTGGAAAAAGAAAAAAACCCCTATTCCTGCTAATTTGGGACAGCCGACGCTAATTTGGGACACCGATTTAAAAAAAACGCAAAAAAATTTTTTGCGATATATTTATATCAATCGACGCAGAATTAAAAAAGAAATCGATTGATATCTAATGTTTTCATGTTTTTTGCATCCTTTTGATCGAAATAATGAAAAAATATTTTTGGGACTTTGATTCAAATCTGGCTTCATCCTCGAAACTTCAAAAAATTTAAAGCTATCTCTTTTTACATTTTTTTCTTGTAACTTGAAAGCTAATAAACTTGACATAATTTTAAAGACAATTTAGTAATTTTTTTCATCTTATGAGCTACGTAAACGACATTTATTTTTTAACATATTGTCCCTTATTGGGACACATATTTATTTGTAGATTTTTCTGAAATCTCCGTCCTTTTTCATATTTTCCATGTCACCTTAACTCGGCGTAATAGGAATTTACTTATAAGTCTTAATGTTTAAGTAAAAGTATTTATTAAAAATGCTTTTTTTATCCCGTCTTTGCCCCATATGATTGCGTGTTAAGCAAACGCGCTAATTTAGGACACACTTTTCGGAGTGCATTGGATGGCAAAATTTGTTTTTGTAGGGCTACCAGGTAAGCACTGTGGATGAGTGCTTGGCTCTTGAGACGAAAGGGTTCTGGTTCAAGCCTTAGAATTGGTTTAATAACATAAATGTTTCATTAATTGTTTTCTTTGTTGTGCAACAGTCCGTCTTCTAAAGTCCGATAATATCCCGTACAACAAAATTTTTGACTGCATTTTGGGGTTTCATTGAAAAATGGTCTAAATATACACAACCCCATAACAAAAGACTAGTAGCTCAGAGGTAAAGCACTGGCCTCTTATTCGTAAGAATCGTGGTTCGAACCTGGAAGCCGATACCATGAATTAATTTTTTCGACAAATTCCTCAACCTTGTAGAGGCAACTAGAAAGAATATATTACTCCCAATATTTTTTAATATTGCGTTAGTTTTAGGTGTGTTAAACGATTGAATATTATCTCAAAAAATGTGATGTAAGCCATATTTTAGTAAAAAATGAAAAATAAGAAAGCCCCAATATGTTTAGTACCATCGTACTTTAGATTGCAACTCCGTCGTCTTGCGACTAAGCCACCATTCACAAAACCTGCTGCAAAAATGCAACGTATCATGTAATATGTAGTCTGCTGTCCCAAATTAGCGTCACGAGGGCAAATGTAAAAAACATGAGAATTCCATTCGCAGGTTAGACGGGTATTATCCCACAATTTAAGTGAAACATTTATCAGTTCTGTTAAAGATTCTGGAACGAATATATAAATCTAAAAAAAATTTAAAAAAATCGTGTTGGTTTAAGTGTTATTTGACGATTAAAAAATACTTATATTATTTAAAAAAATATATAGAAAATATAATTCGTAACTGGCATCTAAAAAGTATAGAACCATCGACCATCATATTAGCAGTCAAACGTCTTACGACTATGCCACGGTTGACGAAAAATAATAATAAACTATAACATGTATACATGTCATTTAGTATGTGGTCTACTGTCTCAAATTAGCGTAATGGGAGCTTATGTAAAAAACATAGGAATTACAACCACAAGTTAAATAATTTTTTTCACATGATTTTAGTAAAAAAATCAATTATATTGTAAAGGAAACTGAAACGAATCTATTTATCCCAAACACTTGCTGTTATTGTGTCAGTTTAAGGAGTCTTTAATGATTAAAAAATTTCTCTAAAAATGTGATAAAAATCTAGAATAAAAAAAAAAGCCCTCAGAGATTGTACCTAAACAGTTTTGAACCATCAACCAACGAGTTGCAATCCAACGCCTAACGACTGCGCCACAACTAATGTATTTTAAAAAATATGTCTTAAAACAATAAAGAGTCATTTAGTGTACAGTTTGCTGTCCCAAATTAGCGTCATGGGAGCTTATGTAAAAAACATTGCAATTGCAAACACAAATTAAATAATTTTTCTCGTATGGTTTTAGTAAAAAAATTAATAATATTGTAGAGGAAACTGAAACGAATCTATTTATCACAAACACTTGCTGTTATTGTGTAAGTTTAGGGAGTATTTGATGATTAAAAATATCTCTAAATATGTGGGGGAAAAAAATCTAGAGTCAAGAAAAACACCCAAGAGATACTCCGTAAGAAGTTTAGAACCTTCTTCCACCCAATTTGCAACCCAATGCTTTACGACTACGCCACAGTGGCGGATAAATAATCAACGTAACTTAAAATAATATCGAGCCATTTAGTGTACAGTTTGCTGTCCCAAATTAGCGTCATGGGAGCTTAGGTAAAAAAACATTGCAATTGCAAACACAAATTAAATAATTTTTCTCGCATGATTTTAGTAAAAAAATCAATTATATTATAGAGGAAACTTAGGCGAATCTATTTATCACAAACACTTGCTGTTATTGTGTCATTTTAGGAAGTATTTGATGATTAAAAAATATCTCTTAAAATGTGGGGAAAAAATCTAGAATCAAGAAAAATACTTAAGAGATAGTCCGTAAGAAGTTTTGAACCTTTAAACACTGAGTTTGCAAACCAATGCCTTACGACTACGCCACAGATGCTGATAAATAATATACGTAACCTAAAACAATATCGAGCCATTTAGTCTACAGTTTGGTGTCCCAAATTGGCGTCATGGGAGCTTATGTAAAAAACATTACAATTGCAAACACAAGTTAAGTAATTTTTCTCGCATGATTTTATTTTAAAAATGAATAATATTGTAGAGGAAACTGAAACGAATCTTTTCATCAAAAACACTAGCTGTTATTGTATCAGTTTAGGGAGCCTTTGATGATTAAAAAATGTCTCTAAATATGTAGGGGAAAAAATCTAGAATGAAGAAAAATACTTAAGAGATAGTCCGTATGAAGTTTTGAACCTTTAACCTCAGAGTTTGCAAGCCAACGCCTTACGACTACACCACAGTTGCTGTTAAATGCAAAACGTAACTTAAAATAATATCGAGCCATTTAGTGTACAGTTTGCTGTCCCAAATTAGCGTCATGGGAGCTTATGTAAAAAACATTACAATTGCAAACACAAGTTAAATAATTTTTCTCGCATGATTTTAGTAAAAAAATCAATTATATTGTAGAGGAAACTAAAACGAATCTATTTATCACAAACTCTTGCTGTTATTGTGTTAGTTTATGGAGTCCTTGATGATAAAAAAATATCTCGTAATTTGTGAAAAAAAAAATCTAGAATCAACAAAAAGACCTAAGCGATAGTCCGTAAGCAGTTTTGAACCTCCTACCAATAAGTTTGCAAGCGAACGCCTTACGACTACCCCACAGATACTGATATTTAGCAAACGTAACTTAAAATAATAACGAGCCATTTAGTGTACAGTTTGCTGTCCCAAATTAGCGTCATGGAAGTTTATGTAAAAAAATTATGAGAACTGCAATTGCAGATTAGATGAATATTGTTACCTGGCTTTGGTTATGAATTCTTCCGATTCATAAAGGGATTTTAAGCAAACCCGGCGATGTCAATATTACTTGGAACAATTTTAGTTTTAAATGATTTTGGTGAAGTAACAATGTGTGGCAAAAAAAATTAGAAATCCTTATGGTTAATAAAAAGTTAATTGAAATACTTATATTCTATCACTATTCAGATTTGAACCAATGACTGTAGAATTCACAGACTAATGCTCTACCACTGTGTCCCTGCCATACGAACACTATCTATGTACAACTTAGCCATATTTACGTAGTCTGCTGTCCAGATTTAGTGTCATGGGTGCTTATGGAAAAAAGAGATCGAGATCAATCATCAATTAGATTAATATTGTTGACCTGCAGTAGTAACACACTTTACAGCCTTGTAAAGATACACTTTAGGAACATGGTTACTTTGATACTGGCTAGGACATAGTAAATTTTAGGTGATTTTTTTCGGTTCATAACTTGGGACATTACGGCATACTTGCGGCAATTTCTATGCTATTTTCTCGAAAATTCCAGGCACGTTTATTTTTTTTGATTTTTACCATGATATGACTGCCTATTGGCTACTTAAAGAGAACAGTATGATGTAAATTTATAAAAATAAATATTTTGTGGTTGACATGAGTTTCGATTGCAAGTACACAGGCCTGTACAGACGAAGTCTCGTTTTGACAGCTCTTTGTTTTGGTTTTTTAAATTATAAATTTCGCAATATTTTCCTATTGCACCCCGTTTGGTGTCTTAAGCAAATCGATTCAGAATGAAAAACTGAATCGAATGAATGAATTAGTTTTCAAAAATATGATTGTCCCAAATTAGAAAAAGTGTCCCACGAATTAGGGTTTTTGCCCCAAATTAGCAGATCGGCTTTACACGCATTCTCCATAAGGAAGACTGTTTGCCCAAACGCTGTCCCAATTCGCTCTTTTACCCTATATTTAAGTGACTCAACAACTGTTTGGCAAATCTTGTGGAATACTTTCATTCTACTATTGGACAACAGTAATATTTCAAATCCTCAAACGGAATGGTGGAAATATAAACTGTATTAGCAAAAATTAGATGCCATGATCAACGATTTCGATCTTGACAATTTGCGATCCACTGCCTTACTATAAAGATGGCCTTTACAACAACAGTCACTAATCTGACTAAATCCTCTTTACTTAGCTGGCGCTGATGACCACTTATGCCAGGTGACTCTGCTAATGCCTTTGTACAAGGGAATATATGCCACTGGTGGCCTTTGACTTTGACTGGACGTTGTAGGCTGTTGATGGCTGCTAAAATGGCATCTAACAGGGGTTTTAATAGATCTTTTAAGAAATGTGTTGTTATTGTTGCGGGCCCGCTATCTCGGCCTAACCGCTAGAAGGCCTAGGCCGCTTCAGCTTGATTATTGTATCGCCAGATGGGGCGACCCCCTTTTTTCCCTCACTTCTTTTTTTGCACACACTCTCGGTTGAAGGTAAACGGCGAGAGTGTGTAGCAGTTGTTCGTGGGCTGTTATTCAAGAGGGAGCTCTTACGGTTGACTGTCTGGCTACCCCTCGCGTTAAATATACTGTTTATTAGTTCCTCAAATTAGTGTACGTCTTAATTCATTAGTTCAGTTTATTGTTAAACCGTAACATTATAGACATCTTTGATGGAGCAGCTAACATGCCGTACCAAGTTTTTATCAACGAGTGCTGTGCTACAGGAAAAACCGACATTGATTGGATATTTGAAGCCATGGTAGTAAAGAAGCCATCACTAGGCCCGATTTTGAGAGCACGTGGGTTTTACTTCACGATAAAAAGTGAATTTAAGCAAGGGAAATGGATTACTCTGGGAGTAAAAGAGACGGTTGTAGAAGGCAAAGAGTTACGTTTGAAGATTCTTAACAATATCGAAATAATAAAAATGGACCAGTCCACAGAGCTAACTTTGAAAGCTAAACTTGAATTCATCTCGAGTACTTTTAACGGTATATAGTTTTATTTACTTGTAACCTTAAAATAAAAAACTAATTCAATTTATTTAGGTACACATAGTGCTGATTTTACCTGTTCTAATTCACAACTTATCCTTTCAAAATACTCACAAGGTTCTCGATCCAGACAATCTTAAGAGTCTTTTACGTTAAAGTCTCATGGCTCTCCTTTGTTACAATCTCAACAGAATTTATTTGGTTTGCTTATAGTTTATTGTGTATTTTACAATATTATCGAATGTACATAACCAATAGATATTTTTTTTTCATTTGAAGATGTGTAACAGGAGTTTGATGCAGCAAGTACCGAAGATGTTTTTACGCAAGTTTGTTTTTCCTGTAACTTAAAGAAAAAATCAACACAATGTTCATTTAAACACTGCAAAATTTAAACTGTCTACACATTTTGGCTTCTTAATTGACGCCAAGTTAAAAGATCCTTTAATGAATGAAACTATTTCTTAAAAGGAATATAGTTCTATCAGTACAACATTTCAAAGCGCAATTGAACCTTTTACGCTGCATCCTAACCCAGATAGCATTCGTTTTGTTGTGGGACAACTTTTTTTCAAGTTTTCTGTTCTCGTAATTGACCAAGAAAATGAAACGACAAATATGGTAAATGCTTTACTTATCAATGTTTGGTGAAATGTGAAGTAATAATTATTATCACATTTCAGAGAATTATGTTAGAAAAAGAGAATTTTTGAAAACAAGATGCTTATCAACAACCAACAATTTTTTTGTAAAGGTGGACGGCCAAAAACAGATGTTGCTGACGAAGGTCCCGATGTAAAAAAACCGTATAAACGCAGATGATCAACGTATAAGTATTTTTTTGCTTTCAAATATATAACATTGTGTGTAATAATGCTTTTTGATTTTTCATAATTGCTATTGATGTGGATTCATACAAAGATAATACGAAAAAACATCTAGAACTTCATCGAAAAATGGGTTATAGCGAAAGCAATACTTTATTATTGAAATTGACGTTTGAAGGTCGAAGAAAAGTTATATTGGATGGAAAGTACACGGACATTTACGACATCATGAAGAGACATTGCCCAGTGTTAAACCAAGCAAACTATGTGAGTATGAAGTAGGTCATATTTAATTAACACAAATCTAACAGATCAGCCTACATTTCTTTGTGTTTCTAGCTTCGAATTGAATTTGAGATGTACGTGGGAAAAGAGGTTCGTGATTTCATGGCAAAGTGGTCCGAATATGTTCCACTTATTCTGAAAGTGGCCAAGAAAAGTGCACCCAACAACAAAAAAATGAGGAACCTGGTGGATTTTTACAGGCGTACGTCAGACATTTACGAGTGTTTTGGTATATAATTTGGTTTTCGTACTTGGCACAACGCCTTGAGAATTCAAAATTATTGTAATGTTTACATACAAAATATTTTGCCACCCTTGAGTTGCTGCCTCTTTTGCTTGGTGTCCACCCGTTTCAGTCCTTTTTTTCGGCACTTAAATTTTTTCGTATTCGGCACTGATTTTGTCCGTTTCAGCACTGTGTTTGTATTTTTCGGAACCACTCCCAGATTTAGTACAAGACGTAACTTTTTTTCTTCGTGTGTGTTTCCATTTCGGCCTTATGTTTCTTCATTTCGGCACCACCGCAACATTCGTAATCCATCAGGTGTCGTCGTGTAAATTATCTTTTGTTTCTCTAACTTTTTGCAGTTTGTTCTTGTACGTCGTCTTCGGGTGTCACACATGAAAAATTTCTAATTTTGCTCAAGTGAATTAGCAATGGAAAGACCCACCAAAGTAAGAAAGCAGCCAAGTCGACTTGCCGATTCTTAGCTTCGCGAGGATTCAGGGAAGTTAGTACGTGGGGGAATTGGAGGTAGAGGACGTGGAGGACGTGGTCGACAAGTAGGAGTGGTTGATATTGAGGTAATTGGTGATTCTGGGAATATGATGAAAGTGCATGGTTGGCGTGTTGCTTTTCGTTGGCAATCGACCCATCCAGCCAATTGCATTGCCAACTACAGATGAAATAGGTAATTTTTAAATAGTTGTTGTATTGGTGTTATGGTTTGTTTACGAGTGTTAGATTTGAATAAATTGACACCAGAAGAAGACTCTCTAGCTATTGAAGGCGCTCATCGGAATTCTTACAGGGGATCCATCCCTGTAATCGTTGAAGAAGTAAATCTCCTTTCTACACCAGATGATGACGATAAGGAACAGGGTATTGGGCTTGATGAACTTGTTTTTGCTGATAGGGAAGTGAGAGATGGAGGAAGTAAAAAAAGTAAGGTGGGTGAAAGGAGTGAAGAAAATAGGGCGGAAAGTAAAGAAAATGAGGAGGAGAGTAAAGTAGAGGTGAAGAAGAAAATGAAGAAGAGAGTGAAGAAAATAGGGCGGAGAGTGAAGTGTCCATTGGACCCAGTTTTTTTTTTCGACACATAAAATCATTAGGTTAAATTACTGAATAATAAAATAACAATTAATAAATAACAAGTGTAACTAAACTATATTTTCATTATGTGATAGGTTTGACAAGAGCATACCGTAACCGTACAGACACGCTGATGCGGGTGATTTGCAAGTCAGTTTTTAAATTATAAATATTAAAAAAAGCAATTTTAATCTTTTTCAGGTTCAAACCACCAACTACGTTGACGGTTGGCACACACACCTCGCTTTTTACGCTGGCCTTCGGATTAGTTCCAGAGGTTTCAACCTCTATATTCTACTCGACGTTTTCTATGAGGAAGCTATACAGGTTGATTTGTACACCGAAATGCTGCAACAGGGTCAAATATTACGAAGACAAAGAAACACTTTTCGAGAATTAAATGAAAAACTGTTTGAATTGTGGGATGATTATAACTACCAGCACATCACTAGCTCAGCACTTTTGGAAAAATGTGCCAATATTTATACAAATTTTAATGCAGTTAAATACGCAATAACGGTGAATGATGTTCGCGTCACTAAAATAGAGACCGAATAGCGCTGCTGTATTGCTTAAGGTAATCATACAGTTAATTTTTGAGGCACCCTCTAGCGGGTAGTTACATAGAAATTTTTTTTTAAAGTGGCGTCGTTGAACATCAGATCGAGTAATAGCCCACTGGATGTAATAGGTAAAGCCGGAAGCTTCCCTATCTTACCCATTCAAGCGTTTTGACGCACTCCCCACCTCCTTTTTTCCAACTTGAAATGGACTTAAGCGCATTTTACTGGTGTCGAAGAACAACATTTTTCAAAATATGAACATGCCTTTTTAAAAACACTTATAACAATTGCGTTTTACGTACATTTGCAATTTTTGTCTTCGTTGTTGTATTTATTTTTTTAATCATTTTTAACTGGTCGCAACTCCGCCCAAATGTAATTGACACTAGACAAACATGGGTAGGGTTACAAATGTACACAGAGACAATAGAGCGACAGCTCTGGAATAAAAGACACGAATAGAGACAGGGGAAACTGGGCCTATTTACCACGCACTGGGTGGGCTCCTTTCCAGCGAGCTCCGCCTGGTTTTTTTGTAGTGTACCCAAAATGGTTGCACCTTCAAGGCCGTCAACCGACGGGCCGCCGGTACAGTCTCAACCAAGATGGAGAGTGGAGGATGCAAAAATCTGGGTCTAGCTGAGGAGTGAAGTATAGACAAAGTTGAAGACGTTGAGCAATGAAGCAGTGACTTACTCCTTCTTGCCAGGAGGCAAGAAGGAGGAGCAAAGACTCAACAGCTAAGGTGAAACAGCTCACGGGTTGCTAGGACGGCCTGAGAAGTCTTAGGGTACAGAATGCCACTCGAGAGTACACCAAACGAAAACGAAAACAAGCCTATGATGAACAAAAGGAGAATAGACACCACCCTAGCCAGCACGAGGTAAGGAGTGCTAGCTTGCTAAGAGGAGCCCCAGCGGAGACGCCTGGTTGGTGGATAAAAGCGCACATGGCTTCCCACACGCCACGATTTTCCGGGATTTAGGGGAGTAATGGAGGCCAAATGACATCAAAGACACTACAGACGGCTTGAAACAGAGTTCGTTCTTGCGAAAACTGAGGGCAGAAGAATAAGAAATACTCCGTGGATTCGAGAGAAGCACCGCATCCACAGCCGGGGGAGTCCTTGAAGCCAAAGCGACTTTGATGAGAGTTGAATAGAGAGTGCCCTGAGAGGATTTGTACAACCTGCCTGGAAAGGTGCTGACTCGAAATAAATGCTGCCATTTGAACCTTTGGGAAGAAAGCCCTAGTGGATGCACCAGCCTGACCACTAGCCCACTCTCCGTTCCAAATTGACGCAACGGATTGGTGGATTTCCAATTTCACGGCCGCTTTCGATGGACGCAGAAGCTCTGAGGAAGTACAGTTTGGGACACCAAGTTGAGCAATTGAGTTGGCCAGATAGATCCAGGGGCTACTTGAAGAAGAAAGGCATGAGAACAATACAGTTTTCTCTGCGATTTGCAACAGCGAGTCACGATTTAGCTGCTGTAAGCTGGATAGTTTAGTCGATGGCAGCAAAAATGAGAAGCTGGAGGTAGACGGCGAGAAGAGTTAGATACGGGAGTACTCTCGACCTAGCTGAGACGCAATTCGCAACGCTTTTTGGGTGCAAAACTGGATGGCTGTAGGCTCATACACATAGGCATCCAGAGACCCATTAACAATCTCTCTTACGCCACAGTAGTCCATTACCAAGACACAGAAATGCATAGAGTTCTCTATTCACCGATGCCCAGTGAGTAAACCCAGCTGCTGAGGCGCAGATGGAAGAATAGGCATAGACGCACCGCCGTCATCGAGGATAGCATCCAAGAAACTCGCCCAGGGCGGGCATTTAGACGCTGAAAAGTGGTTAAAGGTATCGACTTTGCGTTGGGACTTGATGTTGGGAAGGAATTTGGAGAGACATTTAACAGAGGCCGCCGAGAACCCGTCTGAGAAGGTTCAATATCTCACCGCAGTAAGTTCTGCCACTCTTAGGTCGATTAGGAGAGTTGTGTTCAAGAGAAGGAGAGCCTCAGTAGACATCGTTTTAAATGCACCAATGGCAGACACGAGAAAAATGTGTTGACAGGATCTAGCTTTCTTGCAACCAGCTTTGGTGTTCAGCAGCGGGGCCCAGAGAGAGCAGTCATAGAGCAAGATAGGCTCAATGACAGATAGGTAAAGGAATTGTATACCTTTCCTGTCTAGACCCCAGGAGGCCCGTAAACAATTCATTACACCATAAAATGCTTTCCTTGCTGCCGCGGCTTTAGCGTTAAAGTGAGAAGCCCATTTGAGCTGACCATCGATTGTGAGCCCAAGAAAAACGGAGACAGGACACCACCTTGAGGACATCCTAGATTTACAATGTGAGACTTGATCACCTCATTGTGAGACGGGACAGGAAACAAGAGACCAGTCTTACCAGATATAGTGGACAACCACGTTTGAGCAGAGATGATGGTGGGGTGCCGCGCCACGTCAAAGGCACTTTTGATGTCAAGGAAAGCGGAGGCTGTGGTTTGTTTGTTAAGATGCGTTTTTTCAATGAACGAGACTAAAGTGTGGCCGGCTGTCTCTGTGGACTTCCCCGCCGTGAACCCATGTTGATTGGAGCTAACCCACTTGAGTTGACAGGCGTGCCAATGGAGTCGACATAGAATGACTTTCTCCAGGATTTTAGCCAGATTGTTTACGAGGCTGATGTGCCAAAAACTTCCGAGACAGTCGTAGTTTGATTGGTTCGGTTTACCAATGAAAACAACTTTGGAGGTTTTTCAGCAATTGGGAAAATATTGTAGACTAAAACAAGCATTTAAGATACAAAGCAGGTGGAGCTTGAGAGCAGGAAAGCACTCTTTGATAATTGCCATGGAAACACCATCCTGTCCAGTGGCGGCTTTTGGGTTCAGAGATTTAACCACAAACGATAGTTCCCAAAGTGTTACCGGAGGAATTGGAGAGACAGACGGCACCAGCAATTTTTCAGTTATAAATTCAGTTACCAAGGTATGAACAGGTAGAGAAGGTGTTTCGCTTGGGAAAAAATTAATTGAACATTTTTCTAGAACAGCACTCGGATTGACGGTGGCAGAGCGATACAGTTTGATTTGCCAGCGAGAAGTTTAAGGGTCGAGAACAGATCTGAGCCAGATGGTTTAAACGCGCAAAATTGCTGCCAAAGAACGACTCTTAGCACGGCGCAATTCCCTTTGATAGTTTGCTTTACAACGAGAGTATCTGTCACGAGATTCATGCGTTTTCAATACCGAGTATAGTTTAAATGCCTGTCTGGTTTTGTAACGCAGCGTACACAGCTCCTTGTTCCACCACGGCATGAGCTTCTTTGGAGTTGGATCATCCTTTTTCTTGGCTTTGCGGGCTCCGGAGAAAAGGGGGGAAAAAAGACCCGAAATGGACGAATCAACCTCCGGCTTTGAGCAGGCAAGGGTAGGAAGCGGCATGTGAGACAAACCCATCGAAACAAGGGACCGAAGATGAGGAACGTCTAATTTTGTAATGTGAGGTAGTTTGGGTGAGCCTTCAGTAGCCGGACGGAGCAAGGTTGGGTGGACCTCATAATCTCAAAGTAAATAAACGGGTGGTCGGATAGAGACGGGATAGTAGGAAAAAAACAACGAGGGGTTACTATGTCGTCTGTGCCGAGTGTTATGTCCAGAAAAGAGGTGCCGCTCGGTAAAAAGTCAAGTTCATTGCGGTTGCGATTTAGGACATTTAGTTTGTACACTAGAAGGATCTTCTCGAGGTCCATCCCTTTCCTGTCTGTAGTGACACTGTTCCACAGACTGCTTTTTGCGTTTGAGTCAACTCCGATCACAGTTAGGGGGGTAAGTAAGGAGCGGAAAACCGAGCGAAAAACGGTGGACGAATCATGACATGAGGGTCGAACGTACATGGAGATAAAGCGGAATGTCTTACCACAAGAATGAAGGTCTACGGCAGCCACAGGGTTTAGGGAACTGCGGGAAATGGCACGACAAGAGACAGCAAGTGATACACGAACCAATATTACGGCACCGCACGCATGATCGCAATCAAGGGAGTGAAACGCCACATAACCTTGCGGAATGTCAATGAGGGTCGAGGAATCGAAGTTGCGTGCTTAGGGTTCCTGGATTAGAATTATGTCCAGGTTGTTTTCTAAAACAACCTCTGCTAGAGACGCAGAAGCTGCCTTGGCATGTCGTAAATTCACCTGCATACATTTGAAGTTAGAGGCGGGGGCAGAGGAGACGGTCTGGGTACTAACGTTGTTGGGGCTACCAAACATCAGTTACGCTCTAGTCTGATCCGGTACCTAGCTACTGCTTTCATTTGCACATTGCAAAATCTATCGCCGGCCTCATGGGACCCCGAGCAATTGGCGCACTTTTTCGCGGTACCCATACAGTCTCTGGTGCGGTGGGACTCAGCGCATTTACCACAGCGCAGGGAGATGGAGTGACAAGAAGCCTGAGAGTTGCCGTAGCCTTGGCAATTAAAACAACGCCGGACCTCTCCGTCCAGCAACACTTCCACCAGACGGGCGGTTGTGTTAAAAAAATCATCTTCACCTGCCAACAGAGCAAGATCTCTGGTCTCACGGTTGTTAAAGAAGATTTTTACTTTGCCTTTGTTCGAGCCAGGTTTTTTTAAATTTGGGTGACGGAGTCGATTTTGCCTTTGAAGGCAGCGTTCCTTAAGATCAGCTCATTTTTTTGACCAGGAAGCAGATCGACGTCAACAAACAAAGCAACTGCAGGGTACAGTTTAGGCGACCGAGTGCTAGAAGAAAACATACTGTTGTGTTCTGAGTTTTGTTTGAACTCCAGGATGGTTTTTGCACGGTCAAAGTCAGCAGGGTACTTCAGCCGGACAAAAACGGTACTGTCTTTTTGCCACACTGATGACGGCACGGGTCCGCCAGCGTGAGAGTCAAGAAGTTGCTCCATCTTTTCCAGGGAGACACGATCTGCTGGGGCACAGCCTTTTCCAAAGTTTGCAACCAAGACTGGGGCATGCTGTACTCTAGCTGCCTGGGCATAGGACGGCCTTGTTGGGAGTCCCGGAGTAGAAGGAGCTTGACTATTCAAAGAAATTTGTTGAGAATTGAATTGGGCGATAGCGGAATTGGCAAAGGTAATTTTGGCGTTCAACAGCTCCGATTCTAACTTGGTAATGCGTTCATGTTGGAGTCGAACAAAATCAAGAGCGGCGCCAAGTTTCGTACTGATGGCATCCTTGCTGAGAGAGTCAAGGTGGGAAAGCTCCTTGTCTTCTGTGATGCTGGTAAGATCTTCATATCGCAGTTTCTTAGGTTCTGAGAGATCCTGACGTCCTCTATGCTGTTGTCAGCTGACAACGGGCGTTTAGACTGAAGTCTTACATTCGGGGTGGAGAATATTTCCTGTTCACCAATATCGGGAAATGATCCCTGGATAAGGCAACTGGCGATTTGGGAGGACTGTTTGCAGTTATCCTTCTGCAAATCACGCTTTGCTACAGAACTTAGAGCCTTTCTTTCCGGTGAACGTGGCCTGGCAAAAGAGGCAGGTTTGTTTACCCTGAGTTGCCGAGCCAGCCGCGTAGGTGTCACCACCGTCGCTTTGGCTCATGTTGGCGACTGACGCACGAAAGCACTAGAGACGAAGTTAATTTAGACCACAGAAAATAAGCTTTGGTTACACTGAGATCACGGGTTCTCAAGTAACAAACTGCGACCATGGACGCGTGAAATGTACGAAAAATACTCAAGATATAAGAATTGTAATGGGGACTGAAAAATAAACGTCAATTGGCCAAAGCAGACGACGTCTACGTCTTCTTTGTTGTATAAATACAAAATGGTATGTATTTTTTTTTGTTTCCATTTATTGAATTTTTATATTGTATAGATACCGATTGGCAAGAAGCAAAATTGCGCTTTCGGTTTATTAGTACTTATAACCTGAGGGTTTCATTATTTTATAAGGGACTCTTTCACGTCCAATCGATTAAAAGTAAGAAAAGCTTCTGTCGATAAGTGTATATGACAATCAACGTGTCGAAAAAATGGTCGTGAAGTGCATCGTAGAAACATGCGGGAATTGTAGAGGGAAGTAGGCAAAGGAAATGAGGATTATTTTACATGAATTGCCTTCAGATATAGTTTTGCGAGATCTTTGGGTAAAAGCCGTCCACGAAAGGAAAATCGATTTCAAATCGAAGCCTTAAAATAAAAAACACATGGCCTTTTCATAGATTGACGTTTTGCAAAAATTAATTAATTAGAGTAAAAATTCAAGTTAAAATTAATTAGTTAATTAATTAATTAACAAAAGATATAATTAAGACTTCAGAATTTTTGTTTTACTTACATCCTTGCTGTTCCCTTAAACAGGAGACTTCCACGGACAAATATTCCCAACCAGGAACTTTCAATTTCAACACTTTCAACAGCAACTCTAACGTCCAAACGCTACCAGAACGACAAGTCGACAACTAACTGTTTTGCTGACGATTTCTTAACAAAGTTCAAAGAATCTTTGGTGGTTGTGCTAGTGTCCCTTCGAGATTAAGCTCCGCCCATCGCCGGAGGGATGAGTCAATTTTGCAGTTCGGGAGCTCAGGCTTTAACTATTACATCCAGTGGGCTATGATCGAGTCTAGCGCTAGACTACCCCTGAACAAGGAAGAACAATATCCATCGACCAGTAGGTAATTCTGATGTGGCCAACTCTTGACAACCAACAAGAGTTACATGGCTTCGGTTTTATACTAGGCAGAGTACGCGGACTATATACAAGAAGGGGGTGGGAGGTCACGACTTTTACATCGAAACCCAATTTCAGTATATACAGACCAACGTGCATTGTTCCTGACTTCTTACTCACTTTCCCCGAGATCCAAACAGTGTCCTTAATTCGACCGCATATATTGATCCCAACGAATTTTCTTGTAAAAATAATGTTCGTTTGTTTCAAGTCATACACATACAGTCCAGTTACAGAACCGCCTAGCTATTGAGCCAACTTGGTTATAGAACCGATTTTTATTTGCTGAATTTCGACGCCCGCCCTAGGTGGAAATCTAAATAGATCTACGTTTCTGTGGCGGGAATATACGTGCACTTTAAGAATGTAAACAAATAATACTTGCTATAACTTAATTTCGAATTTATAATTCATATTATTACAAAAAATTTTAACGATTCTGAAATGCACACAATAACTACAGTCTCTCAATTTCGGTTTTCTATTTCAATGTATATTAAAGAAAAAATCCAGTAAAATGGCTTTTTTCAAAACCTTATATGACTATTTGTCTTGTTTGATCATTCCTCAATTACAGTCAACAAACTGTGCCCTGGCGGCACCGTTTTTCCCTGTGATATACCAGGGATATCCACTCATCTAGACCCAATCCGTATCCCTTGGAATATCCCTTCGATGTACCAGGGATATAAATAATAGGTTTTCGCAAGGATATACTTATTTGAATATCCCTGAAATATACCTGGTCTATGTTAATTAGGTCGCAAATGAGTCTTAGTGGGATATTCGTGGTATATTCCTGGTACATTGAGCTAGGAAACTAGAAATTACTGTTTGAATATCTGTTTCTGTTTTACATGTTTTTAATTTCCTCATTGACTAAATTAATAGATTAGACTTCTTATACTGAAATTTGCGTGTTTTTTAACTCACAGCTGTTTACATGAATTTATGATGCTCCGTATGTTTGTGCTAATAAAGGGGAAACAACAAATGAATTCTATTGGCCATCATCAGATGTAATGAATGATGGAACAATGAAACCTTTGCAACGAATCGCAGATATTTGCCAAACATTAAGACTTCCTAGCTGACTCACAACATTCGACACAATTTTACATAATGATATTGTAATGCGGAGAGTTACTTGAAGACCCGGGTAGTGACTAAGACACGTTTATTCAGCGTAAACGTACACAACACTACAACAGACATAAGTAGACTGGGGACAGCAAGGAAAACGTACGAGTATTTATGCCTTTGGATGACAGCAGCTATCGTGGGAAATCTCTACCGACAAGACTGCCGGACATCTCGCATGAGATTGCGTGAAATCTCCGATAACAGATCGCTGGACATGGCAACCGAGTCCATAGTCTCAATAACCGCGACATCTCCCTCTCTAGATAACGAGGCGTCCAGACCGTTATTACTTTCCTCTAAATCTCCTTTTTAAGACTTTTCTTTCTTATGATAGTTTGAATCACTATTGCTTTTCACTAAAACTCTACATCCCAAAAACTCAAAAACCCATGGGAAACATTTGACCCCTCTACACTCTACAAAGACAACACCTTGTCAAAAATCAACTGAGAGAAGAAAAAAAACAGTACATGAGTTCATGAAATAACATAAGTTGGGGGATTTTTCCACTTTCAGTAAGTCAACCGCTCCCGCCATCGAAGAATTTTCATGAGTGTCGCTCGTCTCCACTAATTGGGTCTCCAGCTTGGCCAAGTCCTCCCCTCTGCTTCTCCTTCTCTGTCTCCGGCTGTTTTCACGCCGTTTTTTTTTTCTCTACATTAACTCCTCCAATATTCTCTCGATTTTTACCAACCTCAATTCTACCATTGCATCTTGCTGCGATGGGTCATACGTGGGTCTTTTCTCCCTTCCCATAACTCCCAGAGCCCACTCGTCTTGGTTCCCTCGATCGGTCATCTCCTGGAAGCACTTTACTTCCTGGAGGAACTCATCGCAGCTGGTGGGCTTTAAGCTCCAAAATTTTTCTAGTACACTAGGTCTCAACCCCTGCCAGAGATACGCTAGCTTCGTGGCCTCAGCCATACGCGCGTTTACCCTCCTGCACAGATCAAGCACGTCGTAGTAGTACTCCAGGGTCGATTCCTCGATTCCCTGCTTCCTCGCACGCAATTTGGCCTCGTTATGTTGTACATAGTTAACGGGAGTAAACTGTGTCCACAATGTTGATTTAACTCCTCTGACCACCGGGGGCCCTTGTACGTCCGACCACGCATTGGGAAGATTGCCCGCTGCCTCCATGCACGCATACCACTTTCCCGCAGCCCCCTCTAATGACAGCTCAATGTGATCCTGTAACTCGTTTTCGCCTTATCGGTTGTATCTACCCACCTTTTCGTAGCGATGGATCCAACTCACTACGTCTTCCCCATCCCGACCGGTGAATATGGGTGGGGTCTGGAATTTGATTTGGGCCGCCATCCCTACGGGATTGAGAGGGGCGACTGCCGCGGCCACAACAGAATTTCTCGCTAACCTGCCGCGTAACAATCGAGCGCTTGCAACCGAAGATCTCCGTCGAAAAGCCTCATAATCCCACTCTAATCCCTCTTCACTGTCCTCAGAATAAGAGCTGTCCTCACCGTCCGCCCACGCTAGAGTTTCCTCCTCGCTAATACTAACTTGATGTTGCCCCAAATTACTTTCCCTCGTTATTACCCGTGTACGGTCTTCCCACCCGGATAATCCTCCTGGCTCACCTACACAGTCGTCCACTCGACTCCCGTTTCTTGGAACAAGGTTACTCGGGTTGGTGGTTTTGACGATACCACCTACAATTGCTTGATCAACCATTGGTGCAAATCCCCAAAACTCGTCGCGAGGGAGTTGTATTCCCCTGTCTCTACCAGCACCCCCACTCATCTACCACCTTCTGACTATTTGTCTAAAACCAGATCCTCAGATTGCTTAAAACGGCAACTTACTACCTCCCGACGAATGACTCTTCGTCGAAATCCGATCTTCCAATCGCCCACAACGGTAATCTACCGCCTCCCGACAAACGACTCTTCGTCTAATTCCGATCTCCCGATCGCCCACAACGGTAACCTAATGGCTCCCGACGAACGACTCTTCGTCTAAATCCGATCTCCCGATCGCATACAACGGTAACCTACCGTATCCTAAGCCTTATTAGTCACTACTAGGTCTCATCTTTCCCCCTATAATCTCTTATGGTGTCCCTATGTTGTCACACACTAATCGCCTATCACACGGCTGGTGCTGTGGCTTCGTACCCCAACAGTTTAACGAGCGTAGGCCAGTTGGGTCGACGACTCTCGGAAGCCCCTAACAGCCCCCGCCTCCGCACAACCTGAGCAAAAAAGTGACAACGCAAAGACTTACCACCAGTTCTGCACCTCCACCATGTAACGCGGCGAGTTACTTGAAGACCCGGGTAGTGACTAAGACACGTTTATTCAGCGTAAACGTACACACAACACTACAACAGACATAAGTAGACTGGGGCTACAGCAAGGGAAACGTACGAGTAATTATGCCTTTAGATAACAGCAGCTATCGTGGGAAATCTCTAGTGACAAGACTGCCGGACATCTTAGATGGGATTGCGAGAAATCTCCGATAAAAGATCGCCGGACATGACAACCAAGTCCATAGTCTCAATAACCGCGACAATATTTTCCACGGGTCAGAGAAACAAATATCTTTCTATTTACCCCGAGATCTGTGAAATGCATCGGATCTTCGGGAACATGAGACACTAGATCAAGATTAAGTTCTTCAAGTAAAGGATCTCCTTCATGGTGATGTTCTGATTGTGACTTGTTCCTAAAGGATTGATCAGTTCTCGAAAGCGCGTCAAGTTGCGGATATGTTACACGTCCTGATCTTGCATATTTACCATAGAATTATAGAATGAACCTTTTGTTCACACTTTGGACATCCAAAATAGGCATTGTGGGACTTGACTTTCGTAATAAATTATCGAGCTGTCAAATCGCAGATGAAAGCTGCAACTGACTTTTATTTTTTATTCTTGGAAGACAACTCCATCAGATTCCAATAGGATGGCTTCCGTGATAGATCCCAACTACAAATGGGCTTGAAGCTCTGAATCAACGAATAACGACTAAAATTGGTCAAAATTGGCTGTTACTACTTTTGACAAGCGGAATACCATCAATGTTGACGAACAGTTCAATGTTCTCCGGAACAATTTAAAAATTTAAACGATAAAGAGAACGTAAAATGCCTACTCTTAAGCCGAAGTGAAAATAACTGTCTAGATGGACTTCTTTTGTAGTTACATTGCGTACAGTTGTTAAAAGGGCTCGATAATCGTTGGGTAAAAAAGCCAATTTATTGCAGGTTTTCAATATAACGAGCAACTTGTTGATGTGTGTTCGTGAGATTCCACATTCAATGACAATTTTGTCAAATCATGTTTCAATTCTTTTTTTTTCTTTTCTTCATAGTTGTCAACTTCCCTTTCAATCCAATCATAATCAGACTGGTCATGAACACCTCATGACCATTAGATGCGTCTTTATCGCTAGCACTAGGCACATCATACGAATCACTGTCACTTACTGCCACTTGGTCTGAAATGTTATCGCTGTCATCAGCATCGACCGTTGATTGAAGGTCTACGTCACTAGAATCAGCGCCATTATTCGTGCGATGGCCGTTTAAATTGTTTTCTGCTCCATGGAGCTGATGGGGTTCTTTAATTCAATCAACTGCATCTTCCTGAAGTAAAAAAAAAATAATAATATATATATACATTATATGTTATTAATATTGGTATACTTAACACGCGTATTTGCATTTCAGCTTATTAATAAAGACTTCAATCAAGTGTTACGCATTCACTGGAATTCTCACACAAGCCAACTTAGCTGCGGTACAACTTACAAGAATTGCATGCTGATGATTCGCTGCATCTACATGTGGTGGACCCATACAAGCAGCTGCGTTTTGATTTCTTTGGGTATCCTGTAAACAAAATGCCTTTTTTTACGTAAAACTTTATAACTAACCATCTAGTAATATTACCATTGCATTCGCAGTACGAGGCAGTGGACGAAATTGTCTCAGTTGTTGCCTCTCACCAAAAAAATCTTGAGTTGCCCTTTGTTTGAGCATCATATATTACAATGTATGTGGATAAGGTAAGGTATTGGTCTGGCGACCTAATTTATATATTATATGTGTATGATTTCTGTTCCTATCGATTATTCGTGTAGAGGGCAGCACTCACGTTCACAGCGCAATAGGGTTGCGGTTTAGCCCATCTAAGCTAACGTCGTAGCCTACTTTAACCTTATGGCGTCTGAATGTCTGTGTGTGTGCTGCCCGACAGGTAATCTGATGTTATAATTTGGACGGTTTATCATATACTCATATAATTGCTGTCTGTATGTCTGTGTGTGTGCTGCCCGACAGTTATGCAAGGGATTATGCCAAGAATTCTCGCAATACAAAGATTATAAGAAAAGAAGAGGAAAAACAATCCCTTTCTTAAGAGTTAGCGTGAGAAAAGGTATGCAAAGTAAACGAGAGCACAAACCTTGAAAAAAAAGAAAAATATAATATATAAGCTGATAACATAAGAGTGCTTATAGATAAAATGATAAACAAGATAATTTATTACCTTATTTGCCTCTATTGAAAAGTTGCTGCTTTGTGTCTTGTTGTATTAGTTTTTATCCTTGAAAAAACGTTAAAAATAAGTAATCCGTTAAAACAATTATATTTGCACAAAAAATTATCAGGGCCACGTTGAAAATATACCACAGCAGACTTCATTTTCATCTAAACGAACTAAATCGAAATGAGTAAGGTCTAAATTGAGTCTCATAATTGCCGTTTACCTACGTTTCGGCTACTTATAATAAAACTTCAAAAAAATTATTAAGTAAATTTCAAAATTAAAATAAAAGGTTTTTTTCGATTGGGAAATCTAATTACACAAATTAGATATATAAATTTTGAATTGTTTAAGGGTATTATAATGGCAACCCAATGTGCACTGCAAAATCAGCAGACGAAAAATTCCTTTCTCCTTCAGCCTTCACAATTTTCGACCATATATATAAGCCACGCGACTTGAAGTTTCACCACGAATACTTTTTTGGTTTGGGAAATCAGACGGTAATTTTCGAAGTGCGTTTATCGTTAAGTTTTGATGTTTCTCTGCAGAAGTTGCTACTAAAAATATAGTTTCGTGTCTTTTAACGATAGAAAATTTATCCGACGATGAAGGTCAATAACAAACAAGAGAAATCGGAAATTCTTAAGATACTGAAGATGCAGCAACGACAAATTAATGCCATCGCCAAGGGAAGCGTTGATGACGTTGCTGAATCCAGTGCTGTTATGTAAGAGATGCTTCCACTCGATTCAATTAAGAAATATTTTGATTTTCAAGAAAACCTCAATCAAAAGGAATTCAATTAGATTTGTTAATTAAAAATCATTGCTTGAATACCATACACAGACTTACAGACTCGTGTCGTTTTTGTTTTATCCCTTATTTAGATGAATTTTATAAAAGGAATAGGAGGGGCAAACCTTATGGTATAGTGAGAGCAGCGTTAGTCATGGTCCTAAGTGACAAGGCTGCTCGCGAGTTAAAATAGGAAGGCGGAATTAAGCAAAATCGTCCTGAAAAGTACAGATTTGGTGATTCACCTCTGCAAATTGCAATTTTTAGTAAATCTACAATTTTCATTTCATATTTTTCATTGAAATCACTCTAGTCAATACAATTTGAAATTCAGAAGCCATCAAATCCATTCCAGCCGTTCAGTTTTCGACCACATTTGAAATAAATGCTATTGTGACGAAGTGGCTGAGCAAAGCTCTGGAGAGAGTAACAAATGCGGAAAAGAAACAAGAACGTATACGTCGACGTTAAATGCTTGCTTCCGTGCTTAAATGCTAGTCTGTTTTACTCAATTTGTTTTTATATTTAAGAAGATGGACAAAGGAGTTTGTTCTTCCAATGTTGATTTGTTAAATCTTGTCAATTTATTCTTTGAAATAAAGCCCTATGGGTGCCTTCGGGATTTAAGGTTAGTTTAAGTTGTTATAGTTGTTAAATTAAAGCGAGAAACAACGATGTTTTCATTTTGACGTAAGAAATAGTAACATCTAGTTTTTAAATTTTGAATTAGAAAAAAGTACAAAGGTGCCATCTGTTTTCCAAATGTTGGAGAACCCCAAACAGTACAAAATGGCCGATTGTTGACTTTGTTATATACCATATGCTTCCTGGATGTCAATAGAATATCCTTTGGACAATAAACGAGAATGTTTCCTGGACATTCTCGTTTGAATATCCCTGGTGGGGACATATGCGTATTCCAGGGATATCCTTTGCATAAAAATCGAGATATACTTTTTTTTATATTCTAGGGATATGAGACGGATATACCTGTGCCGCCTGGGTGTTGAAAAAAGAACTTAGGAATGATTCTCATAGAATAGGGAACGTTAGTGGAAATGAGAAGTTGAATACTGCCTTTGGTCGCACTCATAGCATTATATTTCATGGCCAGCATTGCATTGGGTATAGAACTTTAATTCAATGTCGCATTTACTGCACATGATTTTGACAAATGCCTGAGAATTGACAAAAACCTTGAGAACCCTTTTTGACCTCCTAAAGAACCCTTTAAGGAGTAGCCTCAATCAATCCCTTATTCTGACATTCTCTTCTACCAGGTCTTTCGTGTTCTTTCATGTCCATGGCTAATGTTTATGGGTAATGTAGATAATTTAACTGCTGCATTCAATGATTCCATCGCATGCACTTCACTTTCTAGCACCTTTCTCTTTTCTTTATTTATATTATCCTCTCCTTGCACCCGACAAGACTTCATCAACAACTTCTTTATTTTTCTCTTCAACGCCGAGACTTTTTTAGCAAGTTCTTCATTTGTCTCAGCATGTTGAATCTTAATTTATTCGTCACTTTTGTGCCTTAAAACTTTCTGTTCTTTTGGAATTTGTAATTCCCGTCCCAGCAACAAGTTGTTTTAATCATTTCAACTTCGCAAATTCATTCTCTTACTTCCGACAAGCATTGTACTTCAAAAAATAATAAGCACTCCACATTTTATTTCTTACTACCTCCCCTATTTTTAATTTTAAGAGCTGACAAACTCTCAGCAAACTCAAATTTGAAACGATACATATTGATCAAATGAAGCTTTTCGACTAAATGATAAGTGTCACTTGGCTCTATATGAAAAAGTCCTTGTGAAGCTTTGCAAAAAAAGATCATCTAGTTGTGCGCGATCATGTTGAATTCGACGGTCATTTCAGGACACAGAAAAGTGAGACATTGTGCCCGGCTTGACGCGCGTACCGATTCGGTATTGCTACAATATTTGCTTCACCTTGGCACCCATTATAATATAGCGTTTCACGCTACCTCCAATGTTGGAACGGCATTGCTTTGCTACTATAATAAGCTACTGGTTGGATAATGAGACTCTTTTAAAACTTAAATAACTTTATTTGAACGTGAAAGCGATCAAGCAACATGATATAGCAACCAACCAGATTAAATAATTAAAATCAGTTTTCATCGATGCTGCTTTCTGCTAGTTCTGAATGTGTCTATTTGTAGGCCACTACTGCGAATTTTTTTATCGCGGTATTTCAAAGACTTTTCTCACGGCCACCATCGTCTTCGGATGTTCTAGTTAGCAGCAGTCCAATAATGACCAATATAGCTTATTTGGAAGTCTTTTTTAAACCGGGCCGCTTGCGAACAGCATCTGGAAACGAGTTACTTGCAGCTTAGAGAAGAACCACTATATCGTGATTAAAGTATTATTGAAAGCTAACCTTTGACCACCTGAAACATTTTAGTTTTTTTTATGAATTTGCCATTTTGCTCCTTTTGGGAATTAAACTTCAGCTTAAGTATTCTGTTCATGAGAGACTGAGAGACCCCATGATAAGGGAAACAGTATTGGCCAATGTGTCTCCTCCCAAGAGTGAAAGCGACATTACCTGGAAATAATAATATGTAAAGAAAGAAAAAGGTTCAAATAAAAACATAAAACATGTTATGGGGCATTACCACTTGATCTTTTGTGGCCAGTTAGATTTTCAAACAGCTCTTCTACTTTTTTTCATTCCCGCTATGTCGTCAATCGAAAGGTTGGTTTTAGTTACTAGTCCAGTGTTATTCCTAATGCAAATTTTCTCCATCGCCCTCATACATATATTAAAGTTTTCCTGGTTTTTGAGGACAGCCTTCAAGGCTTCAGCAATTCCCAATACAACTTTGAGTAGTTGTAAATCTACTATTGCACCTTCTTTCTAAGAAATGCCGTATAGCGAATGGAGCCGAGGGCCGGACAGTAAAATGTATACTCATTTTTTATACACAATATATAACAAAAATGGTATGAACTGTATAGTTTTAGCGCCTCACAACGGAAAAATTCAAGGTTGAGCATTATTTGAACAATAGGAAAAAAAATTAGATAATGAGAACAATTAGTTTGCAAACCTTTTCAATGTAATTTATGAAAAGAAAAGAAATACCAAGACAAGGCCAAAATAGGATCAGAAAACAAAACATTTTAGTCGAACAAAAAGCCTGTTGTTTTTATCAATCCCATCTAATGGGTGAAAATCGAGGAGGTCATTAACTCGTTGTAAAGAAGGGTATGAGGGTTCAATAACGAAAGAAATGGAATGGTTATCGAAAGTTTCGTGTCAATTACAGTGCTGCCCTCACGGGCAGGATTGTAGGTGGCATGGGCCTTCTTTTTTGTGTTTAAGTTTGAAGTGGCCCTTGCCCCTTTTGTTTGGTTCAGTGTATTTTGGAATAGTCGTAGACGAGGACATCTCGTCTACCTCCCCCGTAATCAAGTATCTATCAAGTACACCCAATTTTCTCTTCCAAGCCCTCTCACCGTTTTGTCAAATTGTTCCCCTTTTTTTTTCAACCGAGAATAAAGCCGTTCGTTTTTTTCCCTTAAGTCATATTTTCATCTTCATTATTTCACCTTCCATCCCTGATCTCTGTTATCACGTTCCATTGCACGTGAACGTGAGAAACAAATGGTGCCGAAACCCAGGAATTAACGAGCACGTGCACTTCTCTTGTCATCCCTAGTTAAACGTGTTAAGATTCAGTAAAATTGTCGGGTATTCCCTGTTGCAAGACTTTGGCATACGTTTACGCCAGCCTGAAGGCAGAGCCCGGTCTACCACGCGTTGCGTATCTCACTGTATCGTCGCTGTATCTACGTGACTCATCAACATCCGTTTACGTGTGACTACTCCCTTGTCTTTGAACGTTTCTACGTCATGAGTGAAGCCGTAGCAAAAGCCGAGAGTATTGAATCGGGCGGCAATATCTCTATAGAAGACGAAATTCAGCCAGAAGCAGTGAAAAATGAAGGCTCCCTCCTCCCAGACAACGATCTCAAGCAGAAACGTGGGAGAAGAAAGGCGGCCCACACGAAGTTAACGAATCAGCTCAGAAAATCAGTGGCAGATCACAAGATGGGAGCCATCAGACTCAAGAAGTTGCAAGTTGCAGCATGTCGAAACGAATTAATTCGTATCTACGAAGACGTCAAAGATTTTCATCACAAGTATATGAATCTGCCCTATATTACGGATCCAGAACGTCAAGCATGTGAAAAATGGGAGGTTGAATTTGACACCGACCACGTAGAAATCCTCAACTTCGCCATTAGGTATGCCACGTCGTCTCGTCACTCAGTCAGTTCTATTGGGACGTCGGCTTCAGACGTCACGATTAGCACAACGTTATCGCAGAAGAGGTCTACTCGGTCAGCGCCAACCGATCTTCCCAGACAAACCAGCCAGCTAGATCTGCACATTCAGAAGCAAATGCTGGAGATGGAAGTCATGTTGGAACAGTCAAAGTTCCAGATGGAAGCCAACACAACGTCAGTCACGTACACGTTGAGTAAGGCTTTAAAGGGTTTGGGTGAGCAACTAGGCAAACTAATAGACAGCTCCCATGTCACGTCCACTGAAATCGCCGCCAACACTAAGTTGGTTAAAGACTCACGTAAGACGTTGAACGACATGGATCAGAAGTTTGAAACGGTTAAGACTTAAACGCTCAGATCAAGGGCCTTCGAACGGAAATTGGCGTGAGCAAGGTGCACCTGAGAATGATTCAGGAGCAAGTCATCGATCAAGGAGCACGCATACCTAGCCGACCACAGACTCTAGCAGCTAGACAACACGTTTCTGCCCGGTCCACCTTGAAGTCACTCAAAGCTACGGTACTGCATCGCAGAACTCTGCTTGACGCCGACACCTCTTCACGAGAGCAGCATTCAAGACCTCTATCATGCATCTAGCCTGCGGCCCTTCCATTGGGGACGACACGTCTTCGGACACGTCCTCTGAGCACCAGCCTGCTAAAGGCAGCTCCAGCCATCCTCATGATGGCTGCTGTAGTCATCCACGTACCCCGAACTTCACGATCCAGCCGTTAGATGCTGATCAATCTATTTTCAAAAGTAATCATTTTCAATTTAATTAAGTGTATAAATGTAAAACGTCACTAGAGGCGCGCGCTGCCCTATGAACTGTGAATGACCTCAGCACCTCACTACGTCACTAGTCAAGTAGTCAGTACTACACGTCTACACTACAGTGTACGTGTACTAGGATGTAGCAAGCACTTGCATCATGTAGCAGACTTTTTTTTTACTGTTTTAGCTTTTATCGACAGCGACAATGAATGAAGATATTGATTTTATAGAGAAATATCCGCTAAGAGCTGAAACCGTTAATGCGGTTGAGCATCAAGATGAACGATCGCGTTCTTTAAGCTCTCGAAATGCATTTCCTCCTGTGAATGCAGCTTTAAAACGGAACAGCAGCTGCAGTTCCGTGCAGGCTACCAGTTCCTTACAGGCTACCAGTTCCGTTCAGGCTACCAGTTCCGTTCAGGCTACCAGTTCCGTGCAGGCTACCAGTTCCGTACAGGCTACCAGTTCCGTTCAGGCTACCAGTTCCGTGCAGGCTACCAGTTCCGTACAGGCTACCAGTTCCGTTCAGCCTGATCAGTCTGGTCAGTCGGATAAGGCAAACCATGTTCGTTACCAGCAATTCAACGAAACCCAGAATTGACTTGTTAAAACGTGGTTTTAAAGCTTTTTTTCTTATTAAATATTGTTTGCGCAATTTTAAATAACTAACTAAAAGCAGAAACAAACCATAATTGTTTGCTAAAAGCAAAATGTTTTTTTTTTTACCGCTAGGTGGCGTGATCCCAGAAAAAATAAAGCTGAATGGAGAAAAACGGAGAATCGGGCAACCTAGCTGGAAGAATTTAACATCACCCCGTGGCAACACTGCTTGTCAGAGGTTCCGTCTGGAAGATGAGAGGGGCTATACGAGACCCCGCAAAACAAAATGGCGGCGTCCATAGACCGCATGGAGAGTGAGAAAAATGGCGTCCTCCACACATGGCGTGGGGAATAGGGGCACAAAAATGGATGGCACTCGACGACTCGTTAAGCATTCAGTTAGTTAATGAGGGCTTTAAGAACTGTAGATTAGAGATAGCAACTGCGCCATGTTATGTCTGGGTGCGTGCCGTTAGGCCACGCCACTGTATTTCTCGAAGATGAGCCACACAAGATACGATGATCTGGTTTACACAAAGGTGCAAGAGAGACTGCCGTACTGCTCCCACAGTAAAGCCCCACAGCGCCACCACCGTCGAGCGGGGTAGACGGGGACAAAACAGTGCCTTGGTGGTCATAGAGTACAGTTTGTAACTACATTTCTTATACATAAAGGATTGATAGGTAACATAGTTCTGTGGTGTGAATAAAAAGCAGTGGGAAATGTTTATAAGAGTGTTGCACGTTATATACATGGCTTTACAGACAGATAGTTTAATGATTTGTTGAGTAAATGTTAAGCATTGATTTTATATTTTTGTGTTAATATAAGTAGGGGAGAGTGGGGCAAGTTTCAGGAGGGCAAGTTTGCAATTCCTAATTTAGAAGAATTGTGTGAAAGTGGTTTTATTGAAATAATTCATAGTCAAAGATGTTCATCGTGCGCACATTTGTGCAAAGTTTTATAAATTTATCCCAAATAGTTTAGGAAATAGAAAATAATGAAATTTTTTGCGTCAAATCCACAATAGTTGCGTGCTTGGTATTCATCAATTTTATCTTTTCTTGGTATGCATATAATTTTTAAAAAATGTTAGTTTTATAGAAAATTGTGTCCTCTATTGAACTGTAACAATGGATTTGTTTTAATCAATTATAAAGGAGTAATAAAAATTTGTATTTGAATAAACCCCGGGTTTGGGCAAGTTGATACATTGCAACATGGGGCATGTCGGCATAGGCATTATACATGCATATGTATAGTACATGGCCTGTCAAAATGTCAGGGAATTGTAAGTCGAATTTTTGCTAGATATAACTTATGGTGAACAGTGGTATGCATTAGAGGCCAAAATTTGGCACATTTTAGGTGTTTCACTTTATACGAAGTTCACCTGTAAAATGTTTGCCTGAATTATGTATATTATTTTTAATTTTTTGCATTTAAGGCTATTAATCTTTATGTAAGTTATCACAACTTATTTCTGAGTTTCCCACTCTAAAATAACTATAGGATTTTTGTTTATTGTAATGTTATTCTAGTTTGTTTACAACATCAACATTTCACTGAAATCCGTATTTGAAATACATGGGGCCAACTTACCCCACTACCACTGCCAACTTACCCCGTTAGTGGGGCATGTAGGCAAATTTGTTTTAGCTTTTTGAACGTTGATTTTGATATGAATTCTTCAACGTAGATCAAATTAAAAAATAGCTCGAGAAAGCTGGTTATCTGAGCTTTCTTTTACAATTTTTTGGGTGTCAAAATATTAAAAATTAAAGAAACCAGAGAAGAAATTTAAAAAATTGTACCAACTAGCCCCACCCTCCCCTACGAGCTGTGTAAAAATTATAGTTCCTCTATGTATGAAGTTTGTAACTTGATTTCTCGCAATAATTTGTAGTGATACATATTTTGTAGCCTAGTGATATGTTTAAGCATTCATCCCTCCAGGGTCTTTACACACCAGCTCAAAGGAGTCCTGGCTTGAAAGTTCCTACGCCGGAAAACTTTCAGTTATAGTCTACACCTTTGTCCATCATTTTTGTGATGGTTTTTGTCGATTTTAAGGATACAGAGAAATGGTTATTGGAAATTTCAAAATATTGCTGTAATATACCGATCGATCTGTCTTTACAGCTTAACCGGCTTTATTTGTTGTATTGATCAAAAGAGCATTAAATTTTAAACCCATGAGAAAATGTCATCAGTCACATGTTCCTTAAAATTAGACATACTTTCTCTATTATTTACAAACTAAATACTGCATGATTTTATAAATCTTCTTAAATAGTTTTGGCTTCTATAGGATGTTGCATTGGTTTATTTTCCCATTTTCGGCCTGCAGAAGTTGGTTTGGTTCTTTCCGTGTTGCATAGTACAAATTTCATGCAAAGCCAAAATTTTTGTAATGAGCTACCGTTAACTGAAACATTCCCCAATGCTTTTAGGTATTCTAAAATAATCTTGAACAAAAAAATCCCTTTGAATTGGGAGTTCAGCGAACGAAACTCGAAGTCAACGGTTTGAGGAAAACAAGAAATGTAGATTCTATATTTTTTTTAGATTACTGAATATCGGCATCGTTTCAGAAAAGCCAAAACTTACTTCTGCTGAGAATATTCCTTGTCACTTTGACAATGATTCGTGTCTTTGCGTAAATCATCAAATGCAGTTTTTCTTTTGCGTCTGTCCAAGAAAGTAATCTAATAGAGCCTGCATATAAAAGAATCTGTGTTTCATATGGCTTTTAAAAAATGAAATTCGTGGCTAACTTCAGAAAGAAAGATTTTTCATGAATTGCTTATTCTCTAGCTATTTTTTTATTTATTGTGTTATGTAGTCTAGTTCCTCTTCCTAAGCCAGGACGCAATCCTTGGCATTCTGAATATCTTTTCCTATCAGCTCCAACCGCATGTGTACTACATCGGTAAGCTCATTGCTTACGTTTTTATCCTGATTTTGCAGATGGTTGGGTAACATCAATCGTCAATAAAAAAATTCAAACATGAAACAACAGCAGCAAACAATTTTTCTCGTCAAAAGGAGCTCAATGTCCTAAAAGTAACAAGTGTCTTGAAGGATTACGAATGTTAAAAGCTAAGGTTTTAATATTGTGTGTAATGTAGTTATAGTGTGACGTCACAATCCATCAAGTTTTTCCAACTTTTCACACACACAGTTGAGATGTAGGGGAGAGTAGTATGTGTTAGCAAACTTTTTTTGCTTCAGCTTCCACTTTCTTGTTTTCAAACCTGTTTTTATCAATTGTATTAGTCTCCAAAAACATGCAAAAATTAAAGTATCATAGGAAATTTTTTTTAACTTCTGTGTACGTCCGCATAAGTGGAATAAAACATTTTTTTAACAAGCACAAAAGTACCAATATTATGCCTTTACAACGAGGAGAGCTGTTTTTTTTTCGGGATAAAATATTGCCAAAAGAAACACTCATGCGTCTTTTTACAACGATGATAATTGCGATTTTTTTTTATTTTTCCAATAAAAGAAACAGTAAATCAACGTTTTTATATACAAAAACCAAACCCAACAGATAAAATTAAAATAATTCAGATGTCGCTCATCAGAAAAATTGCTGCACGCATAATTTTCCGTTTCTATAGTAACGCATTTGTTATATGGACCCAAATCGGGCATTTGACACGTTTAACACACGTTTCTTGCCAAGCAGAACGAAATTTTTTTTTTAATTTTTATTTTTTTTACGGTTAAAAACTAATTCTTTATACATTTAGTTGGTTTGTTTTGGTCCATAAATAGTTCATCATACCATGCGATGCCTTATGTCAAAGCAGGTATATAGACTACTTTCTGCCAAGAATTATAGGCCTAGGTATATAGTTTTTCGGGCTTAAGATCGAACCGTTTTACACAATACAAACTACCGCATGAAACCGAAAATCAGGCAACGATTTCACGTCTTTAAAATTCATAAAAACAAAAGACAACCTGCCCCATGTCGCAAGGTAAAACTGGCCTCACCCAGGCTATCGTCGAAAAATCAATTTCAGGTCATTTAAAATGATCACTCGGAAAAGGTAAATACGAAGAAACAGTAGCAGCCAAACTCCTCTATATTAATCAAGTTTTCGTGATTTTTGTCTTGTTTTTGTAAGAAAATAACCGGAATGTGATTTTCGAAAAATCTTACGTCGGGATTTACGAAAAATTAATCAAAATTTTATTTCTTAACCCCTCGGTGATATTTCGACGAAATTTTCTGATTTCTACAACGGATAACAATAACGCCCAGGTGGGCGAAATCTGAAATTTTTAATCCATATACCCACGCTTTTAAAAAATGAACTATCTTTCTCCCGGGCCTTTAAACCCCATACTCTCTCTTACTTCCAAACACACTGTTAAAAAAGTACACCACTATTTCGGGGTTAATTGCCCGAAAAATTCGGCAAATGAGATCTGGGGTTCTCAGCCCCAAAAACTTTGTATCGTATCGCAATACGAAATTTTTGGGGTTATTACCCCAAATTTGTGGGGTATTATAGGTACAGAAAGAGAAAAAATACTAGTCTGCAACGGGACTTGAACATCAAACCTTCTGATTCGCCGTCCAATGCTTTACCACTAAGCTTCATTCGATGGAAAAATACTAGCAAACGTCTCTTCAAATATAATTAAAGTCGGTTAGGTGATAGAAAAATTTAGGGGGAAATTTTTTAAGATATGGTAACATTCGATTTTACGTGCTGAAATTCTGTTTTTGAACATCGCCGAATCATAAAATTTGTGAAGTTGATAAATATAACTTAACTTAAATTGATGTAATTTAAAAAAATTAAATCAGCAATCCAAAACAATAGTATGTGTGTTTTAACAGTGTAAAAGAAAGCTTGATTTTGGGTCCCATTATTTCACACAGCTCAAGAATTTGGTATGATTTTAAATATTGCTTCTCACTGCGGAAAATTTTTCTTTATTTGTAAGATTTATCGAACTGTATTATTATATAACAAAGTCCAGTCTTTCCTAATTGAAAAAAGACCAGATAATTTTCAAATTGCTCAGAATCTCTTAAAACTGAAGAATTTCATGTCTATCAGTTTCATCCTGCCTCTTTTCGTTCCTGTTTGTATGTAGACTACTTTTATGAATAATATATACCT
This sequence comes from Daphnia magna, assembly GCF_020631705.1. Classification (NCBI taxonomy): domain Eukaryota; kingdom Metazoa; phylum Arthropoda; class Branchiopoda; order Diplostraca; family Daphniidae; genus Daphnia; species Daphnia magna. The sequence continues at coordinate 9,232,006 of NC_059184.1, forward strand.
GCGTCGTTTCTTCGAAAATATCTTTCTCTTTATAACAAACCCCAAAATTTCTGTGATACAGCCCAAAAATTTCGGGGTTATTTGTTTAAAATATATTTGAAAAAATGCGAATAGTAGTTAAAACCCCGAAATTTTCGAAAAAAAGTCAAAATTTCGTACAACTTCACATTTTTCGGGGTTGACAACCCCAAATAACTGGTACCCTTTTTAACAGTACAGTTTTTCAATTCATCTTCAGACAACCAATTCCTTTTTTTCTACAGCAGTTCGAGTCCTTGCATCTCGTAGCCTACTGCATCCTTTCTCTTAATTTTTATATTAGATCAAATTAAGTAACTTAAACTCATCCATAATAGATTATTGGAAAGTAACGTAAAAACTTCTACGTATAATAAAAAGAACCTAGGAAAATTGCAAGAGAAACATCATGTATAGATGAAACACAAAGAGTCAATTCTGAAAATAAGGTATAGCCTATAGGACAACTCCAAGTAGGGTATTTTGGTAAATCGTAACAGTTACCAATCAACTAGCACATCCTCTTAGAGAAAAGCTAGCATTAAAACAATTATTAGACCTTGTTCTCCATGAATTATTAAACTATCAAATGTTGCCGAAAGAGCTAGGCCTTGCCTACTATATATTTGCTAGCTAATCATCGCATCTTCTAAATTTTGTTTAGTTAATGGAGTTAAATCGAGTTGAATCCATGCATGATGCCGATGCTCATCACTTAAATTTCTTCAGTTTTTTGTATAGAAAGAAAGATCTGGAATTTGTATTTCACTTTATGCTGCACATCTCAGTTCCCCGTGTTCTCCGCTTTACCATACGCCCATCTTATTTTAAAAATCTATTGCTGATTAGAAATTGTGCAAACAAGATCCAAGTTGATTTAGAAGAAGCTATAAGGAAGAAGCGCTGGGATTCTTCAAAGAAATGCAGGTCTTCTTTTGCTACGCCACATATCAATGAGAAAAGAATCTGTATATCCATATGTATATGTCTAGTAGACTATCCTACGTTTATATAGACACCCGTAGACGACGATAGGTTTCAATTATTTTGTTACAGAACCAAATGCTAAACAGTTTGTATTATTAGTCTAATGAAGTCTAGTAATAAATGGTACTGAAGCGTATTTTTCTCGATGTTTATAGCAGTATTTAAAAAATTAGCTCTTAAAGAACACATAATTTCTGTATTATTATTTATTTTCATTTTTGCCATTTGAAAATTTAAAACTAGTGGACGCTGGAAAAACATATAGGAAAAAGCTCAGGGAAAAAGGTTGTATCATCGCCTCTTCAATACAACTTGACGGTAAGTGTAGTCTTGCGGCTTCGGGTACCAGCATTACATCCTGTAGTAAGGGGAAGTGGGTGAGACATCGAGTGTCAGTAGAGTTTTGACTCTTGCATAGGCGACTACCGACTAGCCGGTAGCCTACTCCAAGCATAACGATTCATTCTTCGTCAGCGAAGCTATTCAAACGCACAGGTCTGGAAATTGTGCCGAGTGTAGTTACGTCACGCGGTGGCAGTGCCAGGGACGTGTGAATACCAGCGCTTAACAATTATTCAATAACGATACAGTAATGGAATGTCACCACTCAATAGCGATCCGAAAACGTGGCAACATCTTCTAACCCACGCAACGCGTACCTGAACATTGGAATTACGTTCCAGCTAAATGGTTGCCAATTTAATTTGTGAATACTGCATATAGACCTAGCTGCTACACGTTTGTGCATCCCTACTGGAGGCCGCTGGAAAATTCGAAAAAAAAAAAAAAAAAAAAGGAACGCATTCAATAAAAGTTCCCCAAACGACCTGGAGAATCTGAGAATATCTTCTGTTAAATCACGTAACCGAGAACATTGAGAGAAAGATCCCTTTTTAAAAGCTAGTTCAAAGTCTCTAGCTGGCCTATATATAATCCAATCTGCCTGATTTGATTGGAGTTCAAGTCAAAAGCCTACGGATAAGAGACCGGAATATCAATGGACCATTATTCCTTTTTTTTTTTTTTTTGTCCGCGTATACTGATCTAGCCAAGAGTAGTACAAGAATAGCACTGTACCAGTGGGCCCGATTATACTGAAAGTAAGGGAAAGAAATGTCATAGCGCAATCAATCACAATCTTCAGAGTCAACCAAATCGCTAGTGGTTTCCGTGTTCCGTGTTCAGTCAAATTTGTAAGTCTATTGGGACTAAATTTAGTTGTCTTATTTTAGAGTCTTCGTGGAAGCAATCGAACAAAGAATTTATTTGTCGTGAACGTGTTCCAACAGTGGGCATACAGGCCTATTATCATCTGTATACTGCCTACATCCTAACGGCTTCGAACACCTCCTGTGGTTCCAGCTTTCTTCAATGCAGCTGCAACGGACGGCGATGGAAGTCTTCCCCCTTTTTCATCTCTTTTTAGTGATGTCTTTCACAGGTAAAACGGCAACATTTTCTACTTGGGTTTAACGTTGAACGAAGGCTAAATATTTACTAGAAGTCATCGCATTGCATCGTATAGTGTGTGAAACATAATTAATAGATGAAGTTAATGTGAGTGGAATCGCGTGTATAGGATATAAGGAGGGACGGACGACAGCTGTTGTTTTTCTTGTTGGCCAGTTTCATTTTCTGTTACGCATCAGTTGGAGAAAAACATATAGCCTATATTACGCTGGCCCGGGCCTTGTCTCTTTTATAATTTACTGTAGGATACAGAAAGGAATTTTTTAATGAATAGTTGAGCAATAAATAAAATATCAACCCTGGTCCACTAGGTCCAAAATCCATAGAAAAAACTTGAATCATCAAAAAGATCAAACTCGATTTGTGATCAAATTTGTAAGCACCTGAAAAAAAAACGCGATGCCTGCGTAACTGGCTACTTAATTTTCTCTAGCCAGGCTTCGCACTTTGTTCCCACTTCTATCAGCCAGTGATCCCATTTGAATAAATTAACGTATTACTAACAAATTTAAAATTAATAAACTACTGACTACTGTTATTCGGGCTTTTAATATAGTCGACAACTCTCCCTCCATAACATTCTACAAAGACGCCAATGCCTTCTATTGTTGTCTGCTGTCAACACGCTTTCTTTTGCATCACCGATTTCTTTCCTGTAGCCTACAAGAAAGAAAAAAATTAGGTTTTAAATCAGATCTAGTTCTTATGTGAGCAAGCCTTCATACAAGAAAGCAGAATTTTAGAAATAAAACATCGGTTAAGAACGGGGGAAGCCATTAGGGAGTGGGTTGACAAAATGTTTAGGCTACATCCCTCCGTGAATCAATTGCGATAATTCAACCTCACTACAAATAGATGCGAGTAGATGATTTTCATGGCAGTTAAAGGAGAAAGTCGAGAGAAGGGAATTGAAATTCGGATTTGATAAGCTTTTATACGGATCACTGTCACACACAAAAAATCAGCCGCTTACTTAACTAGATAATATTATTACGATTGTTACTTTAAATAAACAAATTGAGATTAGTAAAAGTTTCAGTAGTAAGTTACTTTAAAGCACTAAAAACAGCCCAAAATTCTAAAGCAACAAAACGTGTTTAAAATGGTCAAGTGAAAAATACTGTTGCTGTAATGGACTCAGGTTGGATACTTGCGTGGGCTAAGTCGACAATTATATACACTTTTGGTTAAACCTATTCACAGCAGGTGTAGTGATAGAATAACTCACGAGCACCAACACTTGTAATCGGAGGCTTACAGCATGTATAGCCCTTAAGCTATAGGGGAACCATTTTTTATTGCGTTTGCAATGAAACCTTCATATGCTTAAAGAAAATAAAGTACTTGTTCAGCGCACTCAGTTAATTTTTAATGACGAAACCAGCTAATTAATATTGAATTTTGAATAAAAATTGCGGTTAACATTCGATGAACTATTTCATTTTATTCTATATTTTATAAGGTAGCCTATAGTAACAAGAAAAATCTTCCTAAATCAAATATATGCTTAGCTACAGTTTACCGCAGCCCCACCATGTCTTAGTTCGTTTACACACATATTTATGGGGACCCTTTCAGCCATACTGTGTACAGTTTTGATGCCTATTAATAGCTTACTAGGTGCTGTAGTTTAAAAGAGAAGCAAGAAAATAATACTAGCATTTCATCGAAATGAAAACCTTAAGCTATAGCGCTTGTAGGGGATTGGCTTGTATGTTTTTCTCCGAAAGTGTATACATATGCGCGTTCTATGCGAATGAGTTATCCTTACGTCGATATTTGAAGTGCTATTTGCCGTTATATGCATAAACGTAGCCTATAGTAAATGAACGCTTGAAAATTCTTGTAAAAGTAAGCAAATAGTAGACCCCTTTTTGTACAAGCCTTAATACTGGCAAACAAATAGGGCGTGTCAATGAAACTTTGTTTCGTATATAGTACTTGGAAACAAGGATACACTTAAGCGCTAATATTGGTGACTTGCACTTGTAAAAGCTGGTAGATCGAGCGAAAACTTGAAAACAAACATAAAGTGAACCAGATAATGTAACTGAAACTTCAATGCTATTAAATAATTCATTATTATTTATTGTACATTCTAACCAAATTCGAACTAGACCTATACTGTAGATCTATATGCCTATTTAATTTCACCGCATCACGCATGGCTGGTGTCGTCACTTAGGCTACACTAAGTCAGCACACTTCGCTGTGAGATAGGTCCAAGCCGCAATCGTCACGAATGAACATTGTTCATCATTTAAAGCAGCCTTATCTTTTGTTTCACTCTTCACTGACTCGCATGAAAAATTTAATTAAATCTTTCTTTTTAGCGTAACGTCCTTCAAAAACGGAGAACTCTGTTAGACCCTTTCGCAAGGGTGAGATGTATATAGGCTCTGCGGAAAGATAAATTTAGGAACGTTGACAACTTCGGTTCCAATGCACAAATTTTGGAAAAAAGAAATGCAATCCAATTGAAAGTATTTCTAGGGTACTTGCATTTTTACCGATAGGCCTATATCGCTTTTTTCTCAGTCAATTAAGTCAACTACCCAACTGTGGATGTTATACATAGCCTATTGCATGTACTGTATATGGTCCTTATATTTTGTAGAAGCACTTTTACGAAAGAAAAAAACAGGAAAGAAACGGAGTGAATTAGGCTAGCATTATTTCAGTTTTTTACTTTTCAAAGTTAACAAGCAGTCGAACCAAAAAGGGTTTTTTAAAGGGACTGAGGACTCGTCACGCAAGGCGAAATATTATCAGACAAAGTTTATAATTCCATATAGTTTCCTGTTTTGTTCTATAGCTCTCTGAAATGTCTGATGTATCAGACTCAAAATCAACTTTTAAAGGTGGGGTATAGAGTGAAGGAAATCTGGATGAGGACGAGAGTCAAACTTTCAACAATCGCGCAAAGTCCGAACACGAGGAGTGTGACCCGTGAAATGACGGCTTTTCATTTATAGTACAACACAAATGGCCGTTTTCACCAAGCGTGAAGCAGGAGATGCCAGAAAGTTTGACTCAGTTTCATGTGCAGCATAACCTTTGATCAAATCAAAAGATGAACAGAAAGAAAAGAGTGGGCTAAGGAACGACGTTTTCTTATAGCCCATATACTTTGTCTTTTCAACTTTTTAATGATGGAATGTTCGACTATTTTCAGTTTATGTTTTAGTGCTACTGCACGTCCGAATAAACCCGACGAGCGAACATATTAAATTGAGAGCAATATAGGATGCATAGTAGGGACTATGGGCAGAGGTCGATGATTGCGTGCTGTAACAAGACTGTATACCAATTAGTGAAATGGTGAAAGCGTTCCAGGCCCACACAATAAATTTTGTACAAGTATAACAAGGTTTCATAGGTCATTAGCCGTCGGTAGCCATTTAACAGCTGTTTGGACAGCGGTTATTATCGCTCAAACTGCTAATTCACAAAGGCAACGACTCAGTTTTGGCATATTAGAGGGCCTATATGGGTGCAACGATCACATTTTCAGTTCATGTCAAAACTCCGAAAAAGCCAGGACGTCTCAATTCCCAAGTGCTTGCAGTTAGTGATTAGAAAACTGGCTTACCTCCCATATCGTCGCTGCCCTTGTTCCTTTGGGAGGAATAAAGCAATTTTTACCACCGTGAAGTTTCTTTTCTTTTTCTTTTTTCTTGTTTTTTTTTTTTTTTTTTGTGCATTTATTTATGGATAGATTGTCTATAGCCTACCTATATGAATACACAAGAATGACAAGGGCGGTTCGTCATTTAGCAATATTTATCAGAGTTCTATTACTCCTATACAACTATATATATAGTAGCCTACCTATGATGACTTCGTTTTGTTATGGCTGCCAGAGTCAATTTACTGCCAACAATCCATTGCTAAAAAACAAACATCCCTTGACATTCAACATTATGGTTAATGTTGACCAACGATTTTATGGTTCCGCATGTCAATCCATACTACCATAATTTTAAAGGCCACAGTTCTTATAAATTTTGCAAACTCCAAATGTGATGCTTAGATTAAAAGGATAGCAGCGTAGACAACTTGGTATATATAGAAACTCAGTTATCTAATGGATTGCTCATCGAAAAAAAAAAATAATAAAACGGTTTTGTGCAGCATTATATATGTACTAATACAAGAAGTATTTGACTGCGTGCTGTTCATGAAGGTGGCCTTATACACCTCTGTTTCGTTGGTTGCTCGCATCTTATCGCGCCGGTATGCCAATAGGATTGTTTTTTTTATACACGTTAGGGGTCTATAATACGATGTTTGTGATGCTTCCTTTCAACCAACCATTCACGCTAATGAAAAAAAAAAATAATAAATATATATATATATATACATCATATATCAGTATGTATAACAAACAATAAGAAACCAAGAAAACGACAAGACGCAATGTTGCAGCCCGTTGCTCCTTATAGGTCTACTGCGTTATTCTATCTGACTCCTGGTGTAGCAAATACATTTCTTATGTTATGATAACATTAACTTATTCGATTCTTGATAGAGGAAAATATTATTTACCACTATATAAGAACTTAGGTAGGCTATCACTTAACCATAGCTATATGGTTCATTAAAACGCTGGTGGCCTTGTTCCTGATCTGATTTCTGTGTATTTACTATATCGGTGGCCATAGTCTATATTAGCTACATATAGGCTAACAATCAAACAATTTCATATGGCGACAAAATACACCTTCAGTTAAATAGTAGGCTATACTGTAATCTTTACACTTTCGGTCAATCAATAGCCAACATCAATATTATAACCAGAGTAGGTAATATATTCCCTCTACAATTAGCCTTATGATTTCTGCTATTGACCTATGCTGGCAATGAGCATATTATAGTTATATTCAAATAATATAATATAAATGTTGGAAATGGTTTCCGATGGCGCAATTGGCGCAAGTAACTTGCTCATGCTTGCTCATGCTTGCTCACGGCCGTAGCCTTATAACGTTGAATTCAAGGACATTTAGACTATGTGCTGCTTCTTAACTCCGTCGGCCAACCGAAACTCTTTCAAACATTTCTGCTGCTTTACACTCCACCCTATACTCTACACGGTTGGCTAGCGCCAGGCGTTGCGTTGAAAGGAAGAAGCGGAAAGAGACAAAAGAAGCGATATCTGAATAGAGAACAACAAGGACAAAGAGACATGCATAGGACTGCTTACATGTACACCAAATAGCGGCTTGCTTTTTTTCCCCTTTCCTGTCCATTTTTGTGTTGTTAATATATTTTTGAAACTCGTCACGAGAGATTGCACCCAGCACATCTACAGACAATTGGTTTTTGTTTAAATGAACGAGGTATCGGTTGACTTTTGACTGCAATCGAAAACAATTCAAGAATAACATATACAGGAGACCTAATAGTAGTAGCGAGACTATCCCCTTCTGAAAGATGTACAAGCATAGAGCTCAATTAGGCGAGATGCGAATATTAGTCTATACAACAGCAGCTTCTAATACCTTCCGTGAACAGATCATTTTGCTAAACTTTGTATGTGTTATAATGTCCCTTTCAGATTTTTTTAACTCTAAATTTCCATGACATCCTAATTTTATTTAGCATTCAAAGATTTTTCATTTCATAAATTAAGAAACCACCTGTAAATCGGTTAGTTATCTTCGGGCCGGAAACCGCGAAAAGTTTGTCATTCATCCGAGGTAGCCTATAGTCTAGAACTCAAAATTGCGATTCATTGTCAGTGTCATTCATCTTTTTGTCTCATAAATTGCTATGGGTAGGTAACATTTGCTATAATCTTTGTTTGTAGTATATTACTATTGCTGCTAATAGTATTTTAAAACCAGAAAAAAACAAAAAAAAACAAAACAAAACAAAAACAAACAATGGAATGTTTAATCTAGCCTACTATCACTGGTGCATTTATTTTTTTTTTGTCTTCCAGGTTTTACGTGGTAGGCAAGAAAGTTTTCATTAATTTATCGTAAGCGTGTGATATTAATGTACTGTTTTTCCCATCTTTTCATTCATTTATTATGACGTATAGACCATATAATAAAATGAAATTAAAACTGGAGGCTATAGGAAGAATTATTATTAATTAGTTCTAAAAGTAAAGCATTGAATGCTACGTCTTGAATCACGGTGATTCGTTCAAGACCAAAGAGTTGAGTTCGCAAGTTTATCGTCGAACTCAGGAGTTTGGTAGGTATTTTGTATCGAGAAGCCCAAAAAAAAGTTACATTCACAAGAAGATAAGTGAGCTGTTACGAGCTAATTAGCGATGCATAGCAACTTCGTTCCCTGAATCATTTTCAGCGAATAGTAAAGTGAACATTTGAACGATCTATATAGTGGCAACCATATCGATCGTGAATTAAAATACAAACCCTGAATTCTTCCTTTTTGAAATTTCATGACAATTTCTATGTACGCCGCACGACTTTCTCAGAAACGAACGACAATATCTACGTGGGCATATATATATTTCCTTATGGAAAATAAGGAAAAGCTATAGCTTACTACTTCCAAGTCAGATATTATGCTCATTCATATTGCCAGCAGTCATCGTGATCACCTTGGATTTCCTGTTCGCAAGGCCTGTAACCATGCTTTTTAAGAGCATTTGGTTATGTCACTTCGCATTTTACCTTCGTCACACAACGATTGAAGCGAGAAGAATCAGTTCATTAGTGGCATGATGACGCATGAGTCATACTCAGTGAGGTTTGCCGGTTCCGCACTATCATAGACCACACGTGGTTTCTTTACATCTATTTCATTACGTTCGTAAACCATTGTACAACATTAACAGCACGTTAAGCAATGGTCAACGTACTCAGGGTTGGATTCTTGCAGGCAATGCCTCACTGTCGTGGTTGGGGCATCAGGCAAGCAATTGTTTGCCTCTAATAGATTGGATGTATTTGGTCAAATGCGAATGACAAAAACTCAAGTCACGCAACATCACAATCAAAGTAGAAGCTCAACATTAGCAAAGATGAAATTGTTTGTTAACTATACAGCAATAACCAGAATAAAGGCCGTAGTGAAAAGCGAAGAAAACAACTCGTGCACTTTGAGTTAAGATTCGTTACACCGGTCTTTCAGATTTACATGTCCGTGTGAATTTCTAAACGCGGCCTTCTTAAGAAATCGGAAGCTAGCGTTCCGCAACCCAGCATTTTCAGACGCTTATTCACTATTTTACAATGTCAAAATAACACATGTAGCCTAACGTAAGGTTATAAAAGGCTGTGTGCGCTAAAGCAAAACAATAAATATAGACAAACATAAAAAAATATGCAGGCCTACTAAAAAAAGGTGAAAAACGTTAGTTTTTATTTTTCTCTTTTTGTTTTTATTCTAAAGGAAATTGCAACGACGACTATCCATCGTTTGTTCGAACCAAGGGCTATAAAAGGCAATAATGCTAGTTCTATATAATTTAAGACAAAACAACCAGGTTGATTGCCAAAGGACGAATTCCGGCCATTATTCAAAGCACCGTCCTCACTCTCTCATTTAAGAATCGTGTACCCGAATTCGTGATTCAGTTCTTTTCACGCACCATAACCAAATAACGATATGTATAGTAGCAAAAATGTGATGCCAATTTAAACTTCCAATTATTTTTTTCCTTTAGTAATTTCTTTACTTATAATTTGTTCGGCCCTGTATATAGCCGTGTGCGTGTGGTTTAGGGGTGGAATACGTTGGTTTGAAAACTTCTCTTTCCGATTAGTAAAACTTCATCCATCCTACAATATTGAGGTTTGTTGTAATGTAACAATGGCTGTATATGAAGGCGATTCGCTTAACTTTCTCGTGAAAAAGATACACATCTGGGGATAATGTAACTTAAATTGTAGAAATTATGCGTGGATGATGTTTGAAACTCTTGACACACCCTCGTTTGAATCAAACTGAGGCTGACAAAACACAAATAGGAAAAGAAAAACTCCAAAGTTGACGTCACTATAGAACGTGTGACTCATTTACGACATCCACCCGATTCTGCTTGACTGCTCTCCCTCTGCTCTTCCTCCACCTCCCCCCCCCCTCTCTCATCACTCTCGGATCATTTCCTGCCTCGATTCCACCCTTGCTTTCGATCCCCTCCTCCAAGTCCTCCTACCCACTCGTCCTCTATATATTGCCCGTGCGCAGTCATAACAGCCTAATGGTTGTTCAAGCCAGCAGCGAAGAGAATTTCAGATGGCTTCGATGCGGATGGTTTCATTTTAAGTCCTATATATACAGGACACGGTACGTATATAGGCTACATACAGTAGAGGGTTTCCACCCAATGTACAATACATGTAGGACCTACTGTAGGCATTTCTATACTATTTGGTAGTATACAAAATATGTTGAAATGTACTAAGCAGCAGGGTAGAAATTACTTGACGGATGTCGAAAGCGGACTCGTCGTTTACGTTATTTTATTTTTATTTTTCCAGTCGCCTTCCACTAATGCTTCAAAAGCAGACTGGTGCTTTGCTATAGGCTACTAGATTACAGAACGATGACACCATGTTCGTACGTTCACATCAACTCACATCTTCTTCCTACTTTGTTCGTTCAGCAACAAAATTGCCGCGACGGCTTATAATTTTATGCTCAATATTAATTTATACCCCGTGAACAATCGCAAATCGGATTACACGTCACCGTTGGTAATCCATCGATTGACCACGTTTACCACATTTTGAAAACCAAAATCCTTTCAAATGTTCAACACTCGAACAAAGAGCCAGCGATGCGCGTTGGGAAAAAAAAAAATATATAAATTTAGTTTATCGAAATTATATAAAAGAAAATATGCGCCTTTGACTGCTGCTGTATATATTAGAAACAGTCTGCGAAAGCAAATCGTGTTTCTTTTCTGATCGAATAAGGATATAAACACGTAGGCCTATCGAAAGTATATATATAGGCTATTGATGGCTTGTTTGGCAAATACGCGATCCTCGATGAAAATGCCTTTATAACCTGGGCGCAATTAAGTTATTGCAAACTGTAGACCTTAAATCCATTTGTAAGGCATCAAAACTGTATAGCCTATATAAGAACAACAAATAGGGTTTTCAATTTTCTATGCTATAGTAGAGTTTCCTAATACTGCAAAACATTGGCAGAATGCCATAGAAGGAAATTAACGGAACGTTTCACAAGCATCTTTAATCTGAAACTGTTTTTGCTATAAAAACCTATAAGGCCAAATGTGTTATTAGCTACTGGTTATTTGATTGCTGCATGTGATAATCATGGCTCAAGCGCATATTTTCTTTCTCGTCCATAACAGCCGATAACAACACATCGTTGATGAATCCAATTTTTGTATTACGTTTCTCAGGTGGGGCTTTGGCTCTGAAGATTGTACAGGTGAAAGTCCCACTGGCGGCATTAATAGGTCACAGTGTTCAGCTGGAATGCATCTATTCATTGGATGGGGATTCACTCTATGCTGTGAAATGGTACCGCGGAGTCGACGAGTTTTACCGCTACGTCCCCGCTGAAGAACCACGTGCCACAGTTTTCAGTCTAAATGGAATAGAGGTTGATGTAAGTCATTTTTGTTACTTATATATAAGCGCGTGAAATATCGTGTTTTCTTAACGGGAATATTTATTTAATTACCGCGATGTAAGAGGGAAAGAACCAGTGTGAATTTGACGCAAGATTTTGCTTTTCGGCATATCAGCAAAAATAGCTAACCCCCGAAATTAACCTATTTAAAACATTGATAGTTTGGATTCCTAAATATAGTTAATCTGGCTCATCACTGATGTCTACTTTTATTGTGAACATGTGAACGTAGACGTGTTCATAATATTCTTGTACATGTTAATTATATCCAGTTCAACATAATCTTTACTTAACAAGTGAAATAGCCTATCTATTGCACAAGAAATTTATATTGGAGCCTTTTAGTTCGAACGTACATTTTTTCCCCTTCTTATGCAATCTTTTTTTATTTAAAACAAACCATTAGAAATATCAGCAGGGTTATAGATCAAAGGCGGCATCTATAGCAAAGAAACGGACAAGATCATAGAACAAATCTATACATAGACGATTTCGTTTATTGTCTTTAGGCAAAATCCTTTCATCCACTTAGAGGATTCCATTTTGATGCTGTTCCACAATATGTTCAACGTAGACTAATCTAAAAATAACGCAATGTAAGACGTAGGCTATATCGTGGGTTAAGGTTCTTTCTGTTTCTTGAAAAGGTCTTTCTGAAATGATTTCAGTACCATCGAGCGAGATTTCCGCTCTTCCACGTAGCACCAGCAAAGCCAATGTGCAGCGCATATGATTCAATCATGCAATCACGCGTAGCCTATCTCGAATCACGCACATCCCACCAATATCGAATTCATGTCTGTATATGGCAGCCGACAACTCTTCCGACCAGCTCTTGACAGACCAAGAGCGATGACCAGCGGCATTCAAATTTCCAGCGCTCTTTTGTCGGTTGCGTGGCTTATTGTTTAAGCTGCCTGCAATGAGCCCTCCAGCGCCCTTGCGCATAGCTCCGAAGTATAGAGTTACAGTACATCACTACATGCCCCCCTCCCCCCACGCAAACGTATCTGTCATCTGGTACACATGCGTACATTCGAATCCGATAGGCGGCGAATGCCACATACCTGATGGAGTGACATGGCGAGTACAGCGTTGCTGCACCCTTCCGGATACCCCCCCTCCCTATTGCTTCAGCCAAAAATTTGTCCGTTTCGGTACCAGGAGCATTAAGTTCATTTAGAATCACTGCTGTGTATTTCCGGCTTATTGCATTACCAATTATTCAATTTTTTGGTGTTGTAAAATTGTTAACTTATAATACGAACTAACCTTTGATGTCTTTTAGGGAAACATTGTGTGTGCAGTACTATTGTGTGCATAGTTATATGACCACGATCTTGAAGATCGTATATGAATTCCGTAAAAGCCGATTTAATTCAACAAAATGCTGAGCCCACAAAACGAATTATGATAATTATAAAAGGTCATCAGGACAGCAACAGAATGCTGGCACCTACCTGAGAAAAAGAACTTAGACAATATTGGTGAAAAATTTTTTTATTTTGTTTATTTTGCGTTTAGAACGACATTATTGTTCGGTAGGCTAATGTAAAAGAGTTTTGTTCGTTAAATGAAGAGCAATGTTCTGCAAGGGTATAGAGCAATGTTCTGCAAGGGTATAGAGCAAACCATTATTCTTCAAATGGCGTAGTGATGTTGAGCGCCATCTTATTGATGATTCCACATTTCTTTTATATATATAGCTTGATGAATCAAACGCAAATCGATTGGTACTACGATCGATCACGGCAGAGACTGCTGGCCGCTTCCGCTGTGAGGTGTCGGCTGAGGCGCCCTCTTTCGAAACTGTTTCCGGTCACGCCGACATGACAGTAGTCCGTAAGTGTCATTATTCCCTTCCTTTTCTATGGCTTTGGCATTCTCTTCTTTTTCTGCTCTTTTTTTTGTAGCCTACGTGCGCATTATCAACCTTTGTCCTCAGTAGACCTATAGACCTATACTGTACGTCATTTTACGTTGCTAGGCTACTCTACATCTATTTCAGTTCCTTGTAGATCTAATTCTCTTTTTAACGCTCTTTGCTGCTGTTTCGTTCCTTTAGAAGTGCTTCGTTAGCGCTAGCGTTACTTGTCTACTTCTCCCTTGTTCGCTTTGCGAGGGGAAAAAGAATTACTTCATTCAAGAATCCTATGTACGAAAATAATATTTTAAATTAAATTATCAGACAGAGTGGGAGACTCGGGTGATAACGTTGAATCTTTTGGTATAAGAGTTGACCGGAGTTGACACTGAGCATAAATTCGAAGCAGGCAGATGAGACCACTTTATCCTATAGGTTGTCTTCTGTGTAATTTTTGATGGTTCTTTGGTATTTTAATTTTTCCTCATCCCTTTAAAGGTTCCCAATGACCGAGCAAAACTTCGAAATTATGTAACAAAGGAGTTTGCGGTAGCAAATTTTGTTGTCGATTTTGTTTCAGTTGGGTAATCTTTTATGATGGGAGTCATAAGGCAGCATGAAAAAACAACCTGTTCCCAACCGTTTTCAGCGTCATATTTAACGAACCTATATAAAACAGTTGTTTTATTACTTGTTTGAATTGAACAAGGAGAGGGACGAATAGAACAAATTGTTCGATAATTCGAGAAACTTTTTTCTTATCCGCAGAGCTTCCTCAACGTGGACCAGTCATCTCGGGAGGCAAACCCCGATATTCCGTGGGTGATCAAGTAGATTTGAATTGCACGTCAATGCGCTCTTCACCGGCCACAAACCTGACCTGGTACATCAACGGAGAACCGGTAGCTATCTCAATTTTCAGTGTGCCGTAAACAAAGCATGTAAAAAACGTCACCTCTTTTGGCTAAAATATTTGTCCGTATTACATCCTTTCGAGTGTGCCGCCGTCGTTTAAATCAAATGGTTTTATCCCTCCAGGCTGAACGGCATCATCTTCAGGTGTTCCCTATTGTCGAAGATATTGATGGCTTGGAGACTTCTATGCTAGGTCTTCATTTCACAATAAAAACGCGACACTTTCGAAAGGGCGACCTTAAACTTAAATGTACGGCCACGTTGGCGGCGCTTTACTGGCAGAGTAACGAAGCCAGCGCCGAACCAGATCGCCCTGTTCATCACCAGCGGTCATCCTCGTCTGAGGTTTATATGGATAGCAACAGCAGATCAACTTTGGCATCCGCAGCTTTCACTGTTCATTTTTTAGGTTCGTTTCTTTTCTTGTTTACCTATTATATGAAAAGATTTGAAAAAGTTAAAAATTAAATCATCTGTTTCTTTCTTTTTCATTTCTCTGTAGGGCAACTGCAACGATCCACTCTTTTGGTGTCCTTCACATTAGTGACTTTGATCTATTTTGTTAGTCTCAGTTAATTACAATTTCAATGCATTTTTTTTCAATATTCATGTACCTCGTACCATTTCAAGAGCTCTCCTTTTCTCATTCCACTTTCGAAATGAAATTGCACATTTAGAATTTTCTTTGATATCTCTAATTTGTAACCTAAGCTTCACAGTATAACTCACCTAAAGAGCGGACAACAGGAGGATGTTCTAAAACACGTAAAAAGGTTATCGTAAAATCAATTGTCTATACCCTGTACGTTACGTGACCTCTTTTCGGTTGAAAGAAAACTACGACACAAGGGGGACTATGAACTCCTGTGAAAGTTTCACATGCAAAAATCAGTTAGGAATATTGCTGTCGAAAATCAATTAGCGGTCACACACAAAAATTCATCCAATCAAATCATTAAAACTCTACAAATTTAAATTTCCTCTTCCCTATAGCTATTCAAATTTAGTTCTGACCAATTACCCCCCCCTCCCCTCCCCCTTTTTTTAAAAATATAAGCAGGCGTTTTCCATACAAGAAACTTAACCACTTCTGGCATGGCACGAATTTAGCCCCTGTTAAAAAGACTGGAACAGGAGGGCGTACCCGAATTTCGAGGAGCATCGTATCTTATTCACTTCAAAAATTTTACAAACATTTCGAAACTCGTAACTTCTTGTAAATAATAATATATATCGCCTCCATAAATTCTTGGCCAACAGTAAGTTGTAAAACATGTCATATTTCAATTTTTGAAGGCGCCAACAACTGTTTGTTTATCTAAGGTTGCAAAAGCCACGAGGCCGTGGATAACTGTATTTTTGCATCCTCAATAACTAAGATGATTGAAAGTGCTCGTTCTATTAAGTCGCAAAGAAAAGCAAAATAAGGGCAACACTAATTTAATAGCTAATTTCCGACAACGAAGTATAGGATGAGATTTTAAAAATAACTTGCACAATTTTATATTTTAAAATAAACACTGATTGCAAAAGCTTTGGTTAAAATCATATATAACGTGTGAGCTCTACAGTCTAAATTTTAACGGGATTAGGCTGAACAGCATTTACACATTCTACATCTCGTCATCCACTTTTGATCAGTATCTAAGAAGCAAGTTAACCAACACAAACTTAGACAGTTTATTTATTTATTTTTTTTTATTTTATTTTTTTTTATTGCTCCCTTCAAGAATCGCTTTAACCAGTTTAGGGTTAGCACACACACTGGAAAAATCCCTTCAATTCTTCTTTCCTGGTTAATTTGCATTTTCTTGGGTGTGCACTTCAACATGAACTTAATAAGAAAATTTCATCATATTGTCTAACTATACCATTGTTACCAGAATCTACCGCACCATGTCATATAAGTTTCTTACGTTTACTGAAAATATGAACACATGTACTGTATAATCCATTCAATATAGTAGCCAGATGTAAACAAAATAATAAGTGAAATGGACTCCATGGTGTCGTTACTTTTCAATTACATGTCCCAAATCTGGAAACTTCGTTTTAGTTTTATGAATTCAATAGATAAGACATCGGAAGAAAAATATAAATAATAAAAAAAAGCAATGCATTTATTAAAATCGAGATTTACAGACTCAACTGTAACTCAAATTGTCTTAGTCCGAAGCTGGGAGGGTTGTGGGGGGGTGGGGTGGGGGTGGAGGGGGTGTAAAGCTCGAAGGAATCTCGTGCACTTGAAAAAATAATCACCTTTTTTTCAGATAGAATTACAAATTAAAGAAAAAAAATACTTTACAGTAGAGGAGAGTGGGGGCAATTGAGACACAGGGCAATTGAAACAAAAATTGTTTCTCTCGCCGTATAAGAGGAATTTTCTTGAAAAAATTAGGGTTAATAGAATGAGGGGGTTTACAAGTTTAAAAAAATTTACGAGTTTTTTTATTCAAAACTTTTTAAGATATCTCGAAAATACTGTTTTTTGTTCTCCGTCTGTTAAATTTGCGTTTCAATTTTTTTGTTTTAACCCCTAAAACGTACGTTTTAGTAATAAAATTAGTTTCAGATGATTTGCAATTCATTTTTCTACAATTTAATGTCATTTAATTTTTCCCTGCACTCTTAAATAATTTTAAATAATTAAATGTAACGATGACCCTATTGCAGGGCAATTGAAACACTTTGTTTATAGGCTATTCCCTGTCTGCGAGTGGTTGCATTTTTTTTGCAAGTATTTGACGTAATTCATTTAAACAAATGTAAATCATTATGTTAACACAACTATAATACTTGTATTCGCTGTTTGGGATTTATTTAAAAAAGCATGTTGCTTAATTTTTTTTTTTTTATTTAATTATTTAAATATTTTAAACTAAATTACGATCTACTTTAAGCATATTTTAAAAATCTGTATATCGCATTGTACCTAATGGTAAAATTTGATCACACTAGCAGTTGTGGCTGCTGAGATATCGTGATTTTCATTTTATGTGGGTATGAAGAAGCTTCCTTATGGGAAAACCCACGTTGCAATTGCGTCGACACACCGTTTCAATTGCCCTGCTACCATGGCAATTGAAAAACTCGAAGCGACCTCAGTTTTTTACAATTTACTACTATTAAAATTAATCTTTTCTCATAAAAAAAAATATCAATTAGTAGCTGAGATAATAGACTACAATTCTATATAATTTTTATATTAAACTTTTTAGTTTTTTTTTAAAAAATACAAAAAACCAAAAAGTGTATCAATTGCCCCCACTCTCCCCTATGAATTACATATAGTTTTGCCAAGAAAATCATGATTCTTTAGTCCAAGAATCGCAAAAGAATCACTTATGAATTTGAAAACCAGCCATAATTATAGAATCTCGTGCACCTTGCCAAAGAATTATACATATTTTTTTTGTTTAACAGTCCATAATTTTGTAGCTATAATCAAATCAAATACCAATCTGTATAGCCTATCTATGGTTTATAGTAGACCTATTCGTTAAAACTGAAAAAAGTAGAGGAAATATAAAAAATTTAATTATTTGGTTTCGTACCGAATATAGATTATCAAAGCGAACCGGTATCTATAGCTTAAGGGGATGTTATGTCTTAAGTATTGAAAGTTTATTTCTGAAACTTATTATTATTTTTTTTTAAATATCTGAATAACGCAGTAGTCTATAAGGCTCTTTATATAGTAATAGTCTAACTTTGGCCACTTTTTCAAAAGAAAAAGGCCAGAAGTAGGACATCCCAAAGCACACACTAGAAATTTTTCCGTCGTGAGTTGTCACATAAGGTATAATAGGCAGCTATTCCGAAATTATCGATCCAGTAACTGTAGCGGCCTGTCGATTCATCAACTATAGGCCTAGCCGCAAATGGGTCCACTCCTTGTAGTAGTCTACTGAGGGATTTCTTATTGTAGGATTAATCTCAGAATTTAAAATTTGCGATCTGTAGGCCTATTCGTGCTCGCAAAAACTTGCAAATTAGCCGACGGCAGTTAACACCGTTTTTCTGGACTCGTTGTTCTGGACGCGTTAAGCACAAACAGCGGAAAGTGGAGATAGAAAACTATATTCGTAGCCTATATAGACTGAAGAGTTTGCGTTTTATTGACAAGCAACTTAAACAAAAAATTTCCTCTTGCGGTTGGCCGTAAAAGGCCATATTCAACGTAAAATGCCATTCAAACAGACATCCATACAGCGACAAGGATTTTGAACTACAACAGTGAAGACAAAAATTGGAGCACTGAATCACTGCTATATAAATGAAGGGCCGCCAGCAACGGGAAATACCAAAGACGTTTAAAATGTCTGTGGAAGATCCTCGGTATTGTGTAGCTAATTGCGGAATATCAGCTTAGCCGATTGCTGCTGGTTGAAGTATTGGCTGATGTGGACGCTGGCCAATATCTGTGGGTCGAGATTTTTAAAATCTCAGAGCTGACGTTGGGTTTACTTTTTAACACAATCCCTGCGACTATTTCGGAGTTGCATTAGCCATTTTTTTACATTTTTTTGTGATTCTTTTTTGTATATTTGAAAAGTTAATAGTTCTTTCAAAACGACGATGTTCCTTGGGGCTTTGATTTAATATTAATGGCAGAGCGTGCCTTATCTCACAACACGACTTCAGAAATGTCGATCTTCAGACGTGTCACTAATTAAACACGGCCAACTGCGTGCCCCGTTATACTGATAATCATGTATGTCATCAAGTTTCTCTGTGAACGAACTTTCCGTCATTGATCGTATCAGCTGTGAAACTGGATGCAATATTGTTCTGGACAGAGCAGCACTGTTCTGTGCGATTACAAAAACTCATCGTGATGGCATAAAAGAACCAGCACAACAAACGGCAAGCAATGGGGTATGACATACGTGAATGGGTGCCAATTAGCATTGTAAACAGTTCGTGCAGGTTCTTCTCCATTTTCTACTGTATAAAATTCAATACAGCAGAGACGGCTTTTCAAACGAACCAGGCAAGGTTTTTTAAAATGTCTTTCACAGTTACAA
Source organism: Daphnia magna (assembly GCF_020631705.1). Classification (NCBI taxonomy): domain Eukaryota; kingdom Metazoa; phylum Arthropoda; class Branchiopoda; order Diplostraca; family Daphniidae; genus Daphnia; species Daphnia magna. Next base: position 9,251,881 of record NC_059184.1, read on the forward strand.
CTATCCTCTAAAAATAGAACCTCAATGTTTAGTTATAACAAAGTTCAGACATGTTTTCGTGTTTGCCCAGAAGAGTTACTAATCAATTCATGACAACAAATAAGTTATTTATATAAGCATCAAGACCGCGATTGAGGAGAGGGTAAGGCGAACTCGGAGGCTTGGCAATTCCAAATTTACGCAATGCCACATTTGGCTAAGATGATTCGTTAATTTAGCCATAGGTTTAATGTTTTGTTTTAAAGTGATTCTTGACAGAGTATATGTGACATTTGAATCGGTTATCACCTCCCGGAGAAATTCAAAATTATGGCGAGAGAAACCAACATGGTTTCTCTCATACATACATTTACTCTCTTATACATACATCAAAATAAATAATTAAGTAAATAAATAAAACTGAGTAGGTGCAACAACATGTGGCATTTACAATTTTCCGAAAAAACACGACAGTTTATAAAACGGCAAATGTTTTTATGTAGTCTACAGAGATAAAAATTAATTCATGGATCATCTTGTTGTTTTTTGCTCGGACGACTTTTAAATTTTCTCGTATTAAACGACAAAAAAAAGTTAACGTTATCAGACAACGATCCATCTTTAGGCTATAGTCGACACGTAGGAAAAACAGCTGTTGTATAAGAGACAGACTTCAACCGCCTACATATATGAAAAACATTATATACATATTTGGTATTCTATCATTCTACACAATTGACAGGCAACTGCATAATTAAGAGTTAGGTTAGGCCTATGAAATTCATTTTGTGCTCGATTCGTTATTGACATCTGATGAGGAGCGAGAAAGGACGACCTAATGTAGATGTCAGTTTTGATACACAAATGCACATGCACAACCATCGCTTCTTTCCGTATTCACAACCTAACTATAGAATATTTCGTCGAGTGCCTAAGTGTGGGAATAAAGACATGCTGAATCGACAGTGTTCCTCATATTTATTTTATATATACCATCATGCTGTCCGTACTCTATAGCAATTTTGCAATATACCACTTCTGTATGTAGCCTATTTTGTCGTCTAATGATATCGATTACACAGTTGAATAAATAATAAATTTTCAGAATTTCGTTTTTCATAACTGTTCATTTCACCATTTCGTCTTCCAGACGTACAGACGCTTTCTGTTTCTGTATAATTTTTTTAAGGTACACTATATACGAAACGCCAATTTATGAATGCCAAATGTTCGATTTTATTCACTTTCTTTATATTTGTCGATTCAACCTTTATTTACTGTAAAGGTAAGCGAAAGCATTATAATAAAGAGAACCAGCGTTGGTTCTGTGGGAAACTTTTCATGTTCCTTGTGTATCCCACAGTATACATTTTGTCGCCTGGATATTAGCGGCGGGTATTTGAGATAACCTCTCGACCGGTTGCGTTGGTAACTTCTCGCTATCGTCTCTTCTTGAAAATGACCGACACTCTGTGGACATCAATGTCTCATAAAAAATGCAGCAGTGGAGAAAATTCCGCCATGACTTATATACAGAACACGAGCAACGACAAACGTGTAAAAATCCAATCGGCTAGCTGCCAATCATCGGCAACGTTTCACAAGACAGTTTATTAGATAGCTTATAGGAATGGGTCACTGAAATGTAGCCATCGCAGTGCCTACATGTCATGGCTATAGACTGTAAATCCCTGTTGACAAGTTTTTATTGCTTGCTTTTCGTTGTCTTGTTTACGAAACAGGAAACTCGATCACAGCGTGTGCGCTGGCCGCGCGTCATAGAGAGTAGTTTACAAGTTACATATTTGAACATTTAAAGATGGATAGTCCATTTATCGACTAGCCTCAGCCCCAAATGTTAAAACCATGTTCTGACAGAATCAGCCAGTGCGTGTTATACGATTTAAACAAGAACCACACCGATAACCTTACTACCTTTTTTATGTGGATTCGTGACAATGCGGCGGGAGGTTGTCAACTCGAAAAAATATTCGTACACCCCAATAAATTTAAGCAAAAAAGACGAAAAATATATGTTATGTTGCTGAAGTAAGTTGACAACTTTTATGTATCACTGTTAAAACGCATCCCACTTTTTCGTGGTTGCCAACCACAAAAAAAATAAACGTGGAACCCACCGAAAAAACGGGCATTGTACGAAAAATTGGTTTGGCAACAAAAATGTTGTACAATGAACCCCGAAAAATTCGAGAACCTACGGGAAATACGGAGAAACTACCAAATATTGTTTCGGAAACAAATTTCCGTAGTTTCCAACCATGAAAAATATGGATACCCTACAAATAATACGGTTAACCTACGAAATTGTGTTAGGCAATAAATTTGTCGTAGTCAGTAAACTAAAAAAAATACGGGGCACATACGGAAATGTGGTTGGCCAAAAATATTTCGGGGTTACAAACCACGAAAAAAACGGAGTACCAACGAAAACAACGGGTACCCTACGAAACTGTGCTTGCCAATTACTTTCTCGTAGTTACCCAACTACGAAAAATACGGTGAACCTACGAAGGTTCACGCAATATTTTTCGTAGTTACTACCCGTGAAGAATTTTAGCGCCCAAGATCCAAATCCATTCAAGTGAACGCATTTGCAATGCGATTTAAAATCATACAACGGACACATCTTCAAATTTAAAAGGAAGGGGGAAGAAAAAAACAAAGCAGCCACGGCGCTAAAATTTTTCGCGGCCCAAGAACTATTTTCCGTTCGAAAGCTGATGTAAAATTGCATTATTTATGGTTTCAATTAACACATTGTAAATAGCATGCATTATGGGGGGCAATTTGGCAATTCAAATTACGTTCCAAATAAACAATATGCAAAAACTTTCATCAGCCACCGCTAGATGGCCTGGATAAACTTGATACAAATCAACAACATTCAGTAAATAACAGATTTAAGCGTTGAGTAACATAACATGTAAAGATTTATTCAGAGGTTATCTTGTGTAAAATTCATTTTCGTAGGTTTTTGACGTAAAATACATGTGTTTACTTCGTTGACAGTTTGTAAGTCTTTACTTAATGACGTGTTCCGCTGATACAACATTTGATAAACGTTTAATGAGAGATATATTTATTTTTCTTTCTATATGTTAATGACGCCTGCAAGATGGGAAAGTCAACAAAATATGTCACAGAAAAAAATGAAATAATACCAATTCATGCAATGCAAATCATGACAAGGCATTTTTTCAAACGTCAAACACCGATTCTTTGTTATCTTATTTTCATGCATATACACCCAGTGATCTGCCGAATCGATCATAAATGTGAACGGAATCAAACCTGAATAGAATCAATCAATCAAAGAATCAAAGAATCAAAAATCACAATCATTCAGTGATGTTTGATTCAGAATCAAGAATAAAAAAAAAATCAAGAATCAGAATCAAAATTTTTGATTCTGTTCACAATTTGAATAAAAAAAATCTCAATACAAAGAATGAATAAGTTGTAATGGTCTAGTTTATTTAAACGTGTAAGGTTGCAGCAGCGGCAACATTCAATCTTGGTTATAACAGACAGCTGGGGCATAAGTTATTCAGTATTACGAAAAATAAATCGGAAGTTTAGTTTTCGTTATTAAAATTAACCTTAAGCAGCAACAAGGTCTCAAAAATTCTATCTGCAAGACGGTTGCGTCGGGCAGTGAGAACAAGTGGCCCTGCACTGAACAACCTCTCGACAGACGCACTTGATGGTAGTGCTGTATTATACTCTAAGAACAAGCGTTTAACTTTTGAATATTTGTCAAGCATAGCCAAATCTTTTTCTTTATCAATGAAAAACAACTCAAGTTCGTCAAGGGTGGCGGTATTCTTTGAAGGGAAATCTAGAGGGTCACGATCACGAATAGATGCTGACATTTCATCGCTGATTTCCTTTTCCTGAAGAAGCGCAATCTTACGAGCTACTAACTTCCTGTGAGATCTCATTTCTATTTCATCTGTTATCCAGTCTAGTTTGAACTTAGGATGGACACTAGTGGCAATCATGAACTTTTCGTCTTGAAACCAGGTGCCAAATCTATTGCATTGACAATAAATATTTATTAGATAAGCAATATATATAATATATTTTAGAGGAAATGAGAAACCTATTTTCGATATGAGCCAGAATTCCTCTCCGGATGAAAGCCCCAAAACCATTAGGTTGCATGTTTTGGCTAGTAATAGTTTGAATTTCCTGTTTGATTTTTAAAACACAAGGCAGAACGCAGCCGAGGAAATTATTCTTTTCTCCTTGTAGAATGTCGAGGTAGACGGCAATTGGCTTCATGACCAACAGGAATTCATTTAATAGAATTCGGTCTGTGTCATCCAGGATCTCTAATTGGAGGCTTGACATTACTTCATCTAGCTCATCTTGATCCTTTGATAGAACGTCCTCTACTGCATCAAATTTGGAGTTCCATCTCGTTTCACAAGGTGTTTTTATCTGACAACCTTAAATGTAAAAGAAAATGTGTTAGATAAGTCAATTCAAAACATTTCAAATAGCTTTTACCGAAAATTGAATGAACTTTATCAGATGCTAAAGTACTTCGGTTGTATTTATTCCACAACTTTGTTAACTTACCAATGGCGCGGTTGTACTTCTCTTGAAATATACAATTGGTAAGTAAAACCTTATCGAAATCGGCCGACGCCAGTAAATTTAAAAGATGGGAGGCGCAGCGGATGTGTTCTGGGAGATGGGCCGAGTTATAAAGGGTAGTATTACCGCCATCATCAACGCATTCAACAATAAGATGATCCAACATATCACCAATTGATATGATTCCATTATTTTCTATTTCCAGTTCGATGTCAACAAAATCAAGATCTTCACTGTCAGATTCTTCGTCACTAATAATGTTAACCTCTCCATCTGATTCTTTTACTAAAGAAGCATTCAACCTTTTTTGTTGTTCTGACTTTTTTTGTTCTTCTTGTAAAGTTTTCACGGCCTTGCAAATGTTCGCACCGTTGTCGGTCACGATAAATTTTACTTTATCCGTAAGATTGAAGTTTTTCATCACCTCTTGAATCATCTTGGCAATTGCATCGGATGTTTGTCGCCCTGAAAGCACCGATACAATAAAATTTTAACTGATTTAGTATTACATTCTGATAATTGATAACACAAATCGAAACCAACCTTTAAACCTCTTGCATGCAAGAGCAGCTGATCTCCGCTTGTAGGTTTCTTCTTCAATCCAGTGACAAGTAACCCCCATGAAGCTACGCTTAAGAGTACTCCACATGTCAACTGCGAGACAAACATGTTTCACTGTGGCTAGAGTCTGGAGTAGTTTTCCATGACTGGCCTCCCTTTCACTTTCGATCAGTTTCCTTAGCTTTTTAACACACAAGACATTCGCTCGGGGGTTCAAGCCGTTAACCAGTGCTCGAAATGAGAGAGATTCTACTGTTTCAAGTGGCCTTGCCTCATTGATAATATAGTCCAAAATTAGCTGATCAACAGCACTCTGCTCCTTTTTTGAAATAGGTTGAACCACGGCATAATTCAGTTTTGCTTGGTGAAGTTTTGATCTTTTTTCTCTGAGAGCTGCATTGCTGGACGATGACTTTGAATTCAATTCCATGTTCTTAACTTTTTGAGCATCTTTTAACTTTTGAATGTACTCCTGGTATACAAGTGGGTGTGTCTGAATAAATAAAAATAAAAAATTATTCATTACAATGTGGTTATCTTATACAAAAGGGAAATGCAACTAACTTTAAGGTGCCGTTGCCAGTTGCTTGTTGAGAATGGTCGGCCAGAATACTTCTTGCAACATTTTAAACATTTTCCTTGTATATTTTTGTTTTCTGGGATTTCTTCTCTTTTTTTCCTTTAGAGTTTTGGGAAATTCGAAGTAGGTCAACACCTGCTGCTCATACCACATTTTTTGCTCCTTTGACTTGGAATTTGAAGATAAATTGCTTAAAATATGGGGGTTTCGTTACCGTATGGAATACATAAAAACAAAATAATAAATTAATTTAATGATTAGTTTGGGAGATATAGGGGGAAAACGAAAACCGTCCCGGCTTACTCCAGTCTCCCCTACTCGATTTAACAGTTTAACAATTAACTTACTTGCTACAAAATCATTTATGCTGTTTTCAATGACTTCTTCACATCTAATGTAAACCATCTCATCAGAACCACAGTTTGTTTTGTTCACCTGTTTGGAAATTGGAACCAATAATGACACAAGAGCCATTCCTTTTTCTCAGTGGCAATTTATCTAACAGGGAATCTAAACAAAAAATTGATTTTTAATGAATACTAGAAAGATGCTAGCTCCATGGAAACTACGTAAAATTAATGTAAACTAACCAAACAAACAGTGATAGGATTGGAGAGGTTTTCCTTCTTGATCTTTTGTGTGTGAAACAACAATACTTCTTGAGACCACTTTTGGCATTTGGCATTTTCAACTGTAAATTTGATTCAAACGAAAAACTAGAGAATATTTTATTTATGTGCTCCGTACTTCGCAGTTTCACTTTCACATTTCACTTGTGATGAACCAGAGATAAGGAGATGGCTCAACCTGTAGAAGTTCAGCCGTGATAGTCAGCGCTCCAAGCGGATACACCAAAATTGTCCACAGAAATAGCAGACGAAAAGCCTAGCAGACGACAAACCTGGCAGACGACAAACCTGGCAGACGACAGGTCATAGACCATCAGTTAATAGAAAATGCATAGAGTTTACAATATCGGCTTTTTAAAAACAAATTCACAATTCTTGTTTTATGAAATTGGAAAGCAAAATTCTATTTCTTGGCATTATACATTCACAAAAATGAAATTCACATTACTTTTTTAATGAATGCAAAAGGGGGACTAAGTACCACTCAAGTTCTTCATTATCAAACGATATTGGGGGAAAGGGATTTATAGGAAGGGCCATCATTTTGGCAAAGATTTGAGATGGACGCAATTCAAAAGTCTCGTCACTTAATTTCCCCCCAGAAATGTATGAAATTTAGAAGAGACATACGGTGTTATGAATGCATTCCGAAGGGTAAAAAATTTTTTGGCTTTGATACATACATCGCCTTGATTAACAACAATATCAATGCAGACGTAGACCATTTCATCGTTTGAAAGAATCACATTATTAGGGAAAAGATTAGTCAGGACGAAATCAGCAAATACAAGTCTTTTAGGCCATCGCTCTCCTTTTCGTAAAAAAGCAAGGGGAAATCTGGAATTTACATTAAATTTTTTATTTGCAATGGCGAGTTGCATTTGATTGGTTAGTATTGTTCCACATTCCGTAGTAGGGAGTTGGTATTTGTTTTTTTCAATACACCTATTTCGAATTTGTTCGGCCTGGCGATTACCACTACGCAAACAGTTGCGAAAAAATCGTTGAAAACTTTCAAACGGGAAAGCGCTGATGGTCTCAGTTCCGCATTTATATTTTTTAACGTCCTCCCACACGTGAGTCACTTGATGGCTTACAAACCGACAAGGTATGCCAAGTTCCGTAAGCCCAACAGAGTATTGTTCAAAAACTTTTTTAGCTTCCAACAAATTTGACTGAGATACTGGATTTTTATCGAAAGGACTCAAAAGTAACATTCCATATTGTAAAAGCATTATATGCTGAAGATCGTGATCTTCAAGAATCCCCTTAAATAGTGGATACAACAGATAATAGACTATGTTGCGCTTCACGTGGGCTTTATAACTTTTGCAAGTTGAAAGCTTTCCAATATATCTGTCAAATTCTTCTGGGCGACACGCGTGAAAGAACTTAATTCTTTTATCGGCTTCAGCAATTTTAGTGGTGCTAAGTTTACCCTCCCCCGACACAAACACAAAACCCTCGAGTCGACGCCCAAAAGCTCCCTCAATTACAGTGTGCATCGGATCAATAATAAAGCAAGTTACCATACGACAATTAATTTCTTTAAAGGGACTAACATCAGTAGGATCTTTTAAGTGAGTCGGTGACAAGAGAATTAATTCACTAATGAGATTGCTAAGAAAACTGTTGATGTCGGCCGGTTTCCCAACGCCCACATAAAACCCAATCACAAAAACGGAGGTGTCTAACAGGATTTTGGTACCTTCATCGCTTGAAGCTGAGGATTTGATAGAAACTAGCTTCCCTAGTATAGGAGTAATAGTAGCAGCTTGTTTGTCCTCATTCAGCTTCGCTTCATCAATATTCATATCCATTTCGTAATGAGGCACATTTATTTCAGCTTCGCGTGTAGTAAATTCACCTCGTAGGACCAGTTTTGCCTGCTCAATTTGAAATGTTGTGTCAAGGGCTTCAATCTAATTAGAAAAATTATAGTTTTATCATTTAGGCTAGGCTGAAACATCAAAGATTGCAGTAAATTTTCTTACTCTTGCACGCATGCTTTTTGATAACAGATTTGAATTTTTCTGATAGACGTCGAAGAACTTCACAAGATCTGTGGCTCGATTAATCAGTCCCACAGAGATACCATTTATGGCATTCTCTACACCAAAGTGGACATATTTTCCACTATCAATTGAAATGGCTGGAGGCAGTTTGTTTTTCAATTGCTTATTTCTCGAAGTAGGCCAGTCGTTGCCGTCAATCTTCATCAATTCCTTTCCCGTGCTAGGTAGTAATGCGTAGGTCGGGTTAGGCTCGTACAACTTTAGCAAAGTTAATAGGTACGTCATGTCGCTTTGTTTTTTACTAGTAAAAGCAGCCCAATGCCGTAGTAACTTTATAAAAGAAATTGAATGACGCAAGTCTTCATTTTCTGCAAAAGAAGATGTTTCATTTGTAAACTTCATTTTATAATACCCAATCCGTGACTGAGAGATTAATTACTTAGTTATATTGAATGATACAACAACCCAAAGACAACACTTTGCCCTTTAACAACATGCTGTGTTTTTTCTCCGCTAGGTGGCCGGGAGAATGAAGGCCCATCACAACAAACTATACTAGCTAGAAATCGTAGTTTGTTTCATTGAATTTTCCGAAAGATTAAAAAAAAAATGGTGAAATTTTTGAAGAATACGATGCTTAGTTGCGATTTCCCAAAAAATGAGACCCCCTAAAACCCCAAAATTTGGCCTCATTGAGTCACGGATTGGGTTTTAAAGCAATTTTTTTTACCCTTTAAATTAAAGTTATAAGATGTTTATGTATCACAGGCAATATCGTGGACGTCATTTTGGTGCAAATTATTGGCTTCCTCATCATCTATCTGTAAACATTTACGGATTAGCCCTTGAATTTGTTCACGTTATTTAGAAAGTATCTATACCAGTTCATGATCGAGCACTTCGGATTCAATGGCTGGATGGTTCAGTGGCAGTGGCTTTAAACTAAATTTTGATATTAAATCTGTTGAATTCTGTAGGTATCCCCAAATATCATTGCTGGGTACCCCATCCTGGCACCAACCCTCAAGTATTTTTGCAGCTTTATAGCGTAGCCGAGAAGCGTATTGAGGTTGAAGTTGATCAAGTGTCCGTTTTCTATTCCTGAGACACTTGTAATAGCCACTTGATGTTAGAACACTTTCTGCTTCGCTATTTGTTATTATTTGTTGCAAGGCAACAGGTGCACTTTTGGGAGGCATAGCTATTGAACACAGCCGTAATCTGTGTAACACAAATAAAGATGGCGTTGTTCCTCTCAGAGATATAGGGGGAACGTCGAAAATCGATGGTCGTTTATTATCTTTTATACGTGTTTTAATGTCCGGAGATATTCAGGTTTTGTTGATGTCACTGTATAGAAAACATGGTTACGGAGCGAATCGTCATACTTTACTTACAGTTTGAATTGATCAGCGATTTACTAGTAATAAATCATTTTTAAAAGGAGGATACTCTTATTTAAGCTTTGTTTTTTCTGCGCTAGATGGTTCTGGTAGATGGAAATGGAAAACTGGCCGTTGGTTTTATATTATGCTTGATGTAAACAACACGGCCTTTACATTTGTAGTCCATAAGAAAAATTGTCAAGTTTAGAAAAGTGAAGAAGAATTTTCAATGTAATTGAATGATTAGTTCAGAAAATATAAAAATTATTGATATCGAACAAGTAGCTATTGAACCAAATCCAAGTGCTTTTAGAATTTCGTGACAAGAATGTGCATATTCATCACATGTGATGACAAGAAAGTAGCAAATCCCCGTTGTCTTTCCTTATACCAAAGCAAAGTATCTGGTTATTGTTTCGGCCTTTGAATAAATTTGTCAAGTATTTCTGTATTAATATGTAAATATTTATTTTACAGATTACTGAACTGGAAGCTATATTTGAAAAATTGGAAAAAGAAAAAACATCAACAATCCCTATTCTGGCGTTGACAAGGTATAGGAGTATATGGTAGGCGCACATGAGAGGGCGCGAATGGGACGAAAACTGGAATGGCTGAAATTGGCAACGCTGGCAGTGTGTGTAACTATGTAGGCTACTTTTATATGGGCTCTTATGGGACTAACTTTTTAAAAGTCTTTTAATTGTTCTTTAAGATATTATTTTCGATAAAAAAAATTCTGATTGATATGTGAAAACAATATCCGTATATAGCTCAATAAACAAAACGTAATAATAAAATGTTTAAGTATAAAAAAAAAATAAAAACTGCAAAAATGTTGCGAAACCTGCAGCAGATCTTTTTCAGTTGCCACTGCCACTATAAATAGCTTGAAAAAAATTCGCGGAAAATTCCACATCTACTATTCCGCGTCAGTTAGTACACAAAATAGAATAGTAGATGTGGAATTTTCCGCGTAATTTTTTTAAAGCTAGAAGAAATACTTAGTCTCCGTTTGTAGCGAGTATAACCACGTCCGGACATGGAGCGTCACTCGATTCAGAGGAATGATTTCCACTCAACCCGGATCCACCCTGGAGCAGCACAACATGCTACTCTTGGTAAAGAATTGAAATTGTTTCTAGGGGGGAATCCATTTTTTGTGAAAACCGGCCTTAATTTTCATTTTAGTTTGAAGAAAACACCACGGCCTTTATGTATAGTAATTGTAGTACAAACGAAAAATTACTAAGTTCAGAAGTTTTAAGTCAGATAATTTTAGCTTAACAAGAAGTGTTAAATAGTATGTCAGTTTAACACAAAGAGAAAACGGTTCATTTAAAGAAGTTATGTTGAATGTATATTATGTATGAGCATTTAGCGAAGCGAGGGATGGGATTAATCACATCCCATCCATTATACATTCCTTGATCGATATATTTCGCGGGAATAGACCTGTATAATGATTGGCGCTTTCATTGTTACGCTTTATAATCGATTGTTGAAGCGATGTATAAGTCTTATTGCAATTAAGAGCACATGATTGAAGCCATTTGCTTTGGTGAACTCAACAGACAAACATGCCTATGCCGAGAATTCTGCATAGGGTAAGTTTTACTTGTTACATCAGTTAGTGCTGCAACTGGTTTTTAAGCTTAATTGTACATAGCCCTGTTAGTGTTTCTTGCCTATATTCAAACAATTTTAAGCTATTATGTGTCTGACCTTGTCTCTTCGTTTCTTACATTTTGCTTTGTTTCTTAGTACGGTAGCTCTTTCAACAAAGGGGAATTCCAAGGGATTTATCCTTCCTCGGGTTTGGAACCTGGTCCTATCAATTATCCCCTCCTGTTTCAAGTGGTCTCAAGTCAGCAGCCTGACTATCTTGGCAATCCAACTGAGCTGCTTTACATGATCCCGGAGAACTGGATGAACAATCGTTGCCAATTCTTCTTTTACCCGCCACCTGATTTCACCGTTCTGGGAATGCCACCATGGAGTTGGGGTCTGATCAATTACAAACGACGGCGCTATCCAGAACAACAATTTGTGGAATACGATATTATGGATATCATCACTGAAAACGGTCCCGGTAAGAGTTTTTGTTTGTGTCATTGGTTCTTAAATTCGAGCTTAAATTGTGTTTTCTTTCTGAAAACTTTATCTTTTAGTGTCTGTGATGACTTGCGATATTGCAACATTGTATTGCCCGTCGGCTACTTGACAGCCTCCCATCCTCCCCTTGAGAGTACCCTTTGTCTAATCGACACAGTAGTTACACGACTGAGGCCTAGTGCATGCCCGCTACTTAGGACCCTCCATTACTTGACACATCTCAAATACAGTCAGTTAAATCAATCACCGACGTCTAGCTTATTTCGCTGAGTGACGTCATTACATGGCGCAGTTGGTTACTTATTCTACACCACCGTGTTAAGTATAGTTAATTATCAAACTAGTGTACCATTTTTTGTAGGGGTCGAAGCAAGAATACGACCCCACGTGACTAGTCTGCCATTTTTTCTCGCAAAAATTGTTCTGGTTGCTGTCATTCTTTGTACTCGTGGTCTAAGCAATTTTGTCCAAACGCCATCTACGATCAACGAGTTAATTATTCATGGTGAAACAAAAAACCGAAGACAGCAAATCACCAGCAGATATTTTTGATTTATCCCGACTATTCATCGTGGCTCCAGAAGAAGAAGAAGAAAAATTTGCACACGTGCCAGCAATGCCACCAAAAGCTTTCAAACCGTATGGATCACCTCCAAGATTTGATCTCGACGAATACAAGGATTCGTTCGAGCTTTGGCACCAACAATGGAAAATTTTTCTTGCGCTTTCAACCATCGACTCTGTACTCGAAGACGATGAGCGCCCAGCCTACAAAACTAACATTTTACTTTCTTGCCTCTCAAAGGAAACTCTACAGGCCGTAATGTCTATGGGGCTAACCGATGCACAGATGGGGGATCACGAGGTCGTGATCCAGAAGTTGCGCGAACGCTGTAATGCAGGACGAAATCGAAATGTCTGGCGCCAACAATTTGCTTTAAGCAAACAACGAGCGAACGAGGCTGCCGACAATTGGCTTTGCGATCTCCGCGATCTAGCTCGCAAGTGCGAATTCGCCACCGACTGCTGCGCAAATTGTCAACCCACCCGCATACTTGGTCAAGTAGTCTATGGAGTTTACGACGATGAAACCCGACGGAAACTCCTCGAGAGAGGTGCAACCCTTACGCTCGACCAAGCCATCGACATCCTACGTGTAGCAGAGGCTGCTTCTCAACAAGCAACAAATCTGAAGACTGGCGACGCGGCAGCAATTCAAGCAATGGCCAAATCGTCATACAAGAAAGGTAAAACGCAAAAACCACCCAGCACTAAATTTAATCAGTCGGCGAAGGACAGACCGTCCGGTAAACAGCCGAAAGATGTTAACCAATCGGAAGGATGCTGGAACTGTGGCAGTGAAACCCGCCACTCACGTCAACTATGCCCAGCAAACGGAAAAGAATGCGGCAAGTGCACGAAAATTGGTCATTTTGCAAGAGTGTGCAGCTCAAAGAAGAGCATAAAACCGCCTCAAACCGGATGCATCACACTCGACCCTAATTCTCCAGCTCGTGTTGCAGGCATAGAAGAATCTGATCTCGTTAAAGCAGAAATTCAACCCAATGGCAGTATGAAAGAACTTATCATTCAATTTTTGCCAGACACAGGGGCACAAATCGACGCCATTCCGGCCGATATGTATCACGACGAGATTCGAGACACCAATCTTTTGCCCAGGGGCACCAACGCCATTACAGCTACCGGAAGCCCCATTATCAGCATCGGAACGTTCGAAGCAACAATCCGTTGGCCAACGGGTAAAAAGAGTAAATCAATCAAAACCACTTTTCACGTACTACAGGATCTGAAACAACCGGTGCTATCTAAGAAGACTCAAAAGGCACTCGGAATGTTACCAGCTGGTTACCCTCACGAGAGCATCAATGCGATCAAACAGGAGGAGCCACGAAAAGATCCTGGCTCCAAGTCTTTTCAACGTCATATGGCTACAGTCGGAATCAACCCGACGGAAGAGAGGAAGAAGGAGGACCTAAACCGGTTAACGGCCGTCCATCCCCACATCTTTGACGGAATCTGTCGACCCATGGCTGGCCCGGCATGTCATTTCGAGCTCAAGGAAGGCGCGATTCCAGCTGCCATCCGCGGATCTCGTCCCGTCTCAGTCCCTCTCATGCCAAGACTAAAACAGGAGCTGGACCTCCTCGAAAAGCAGGAGATCATCCGAAGAGTAACGGAACCAACAGCTTGGGTCCATCCGATGGTGCTAGCCACGAAGAAAGATGGCGGCATCAGAGTTTGTGTGGATTTTACAATCTTAAATCACAACATCATCCGGCCGAGATTCGACACGGCCACACCTTATCAAGCAGTGCGAACGATTCCACCAGGTATGAATTTTTTCACAATAATCGACGCCCTGAAAGGTTATCACCAAGTGCAACTGGACGAAGAATCGGCAGCCTTGACAACATTTTCAACCCCGTTTGGCCGGTATCAATATCGGCGCCTTCCGTTCGGAATCACTCACGCAGGAGACGACTACAGCCGTCGCGTCTCCGAAGTCTTTGACGACATCCCAAATTGCCGCCGGATCGTCGAAGACGTGATGGTTTTTTCTGCCACCTACGAGGAGCACATCGAGCTGGTGCGCCATCTTTTTCAACGAGCGGCCGACCACAACATCGCAATCAACGTTGGAAAAATGGTATTTGCCCAACCAACAGCGAGATTCGGGGGCTACATTGTGAGTCCCCAAGGTTTCCAGCCCAATCCGGATCTAACTAAAGCAATCCGCGAGTTCCCGCAGCCAAAAAACATCACAGACGTAAGAGCATTCCATGGTTTATGTCAACAGGTTGGCAACTTTTCTACCAAAGTCGCCGAGTCGCTGAAGCCGCTGTCACCCCTTCTGAAAAAAGGAACATTGTGGGAGTGGACGACAACGCATGAAGACGCGTTCCTGAATGCCAGAAAAGCTCTGTCTGAAATGCACGACCTAGCCTTTTACGACCAGAATCGACCGACAGCCCTACACGTCGACGCATCTCGACTTTTCGGCCTTGGTTTTATCTTGAAGCAAAAAGACGCCGAGGGGAACTGGCGAATGGTCCAAGCAGGCTCCAGGTATTTATCAGAAACTGAATCGCGCTACGCAATGATCGAGTTGGAGTGCTTAGGAGCAGCATGGGCGATGCAGAAGTGTCGTCAATTCATCGAGGGCTTACCAACGTTCGAACTCATCACAGATCACAAGCCGCTAGTGCCGATCCTGAATGACCACAGCCTCGACAAAATCGACAACCCGCGCATTCTCCGTCTCCGACTCAAGATGCAGCGTTACCAGTTTAAAGCCCGATGGGTGCCGGGGAAAGAAAACATCGAAGCCGATGCATTATCGAGAGCGCCGGTAGACACCGCATCCAAAAAAGACGAATTAGCAGAGGGAGCAGCGTCATTTTCCGCAAAACTGAACCTTATCAACGCCATCAGCGGGTCCGATGCGGCAGTACTGGACCCCGTGCTTGAACGCATCAAAATGGCAGCCCAAAAGGACAAGCAGATGATCGAGTTGCGGGAGACTATCATCAACGGTTTCCCAAATGATAAATGCAATTTATCTTTATCTCTCCGTCCATTTTGGAATATTAGGTCCCAGCTAGCAATAGACGAGACGGACGGAATGATCGTGGCAGGAGCCAGGGTCGTAATTCCAGCCGAATGCCGTCAACCCTTGCTCCAAGATCTAATCAACATGCACCAAGGTGCCACGAAGCTAAGGCAGCGCGCCAGAATATCCGTGTATTGGCCAGGAATGGACATCGACATCGCTAACGCCGCCAAAACATGCCCGTCGTGCACCGAAAAACTCCCGTCGCTTCCACGTGAGCCATTAAAACCGCACGAAACAGCGACCCGTCCATTCGAACAACTCCACTCGGACATCGCAACAGTGAACGGACGTGATTTTCTCATCATTGCTGACCAATACAGTGGTTGGCCAGACGTCATCCCATTCCCGAACAAAAACACGACAGCCCGTCGCGTTGTCGATGCAGTGCGTGAATTTTTTATTCGTGGTCCAGGGGCCCCCGTCAAATTCTGGAGTGATAACGGGCCCCAATTTAATGCCGTCGAATTCAAAAATTTTGCAAAAGACTGGGGCGTGTCAATCGGAAATTCAGCGCCCCACTACCCCCAGTCAAACGGATTTGCCGAAGCGACCATCAAGAGCATGAAAAAACTCATCGCTGGCTCATGGAGAAATGGCTCCTTCGACACTAACAAATTCGCAAAATCTATTCTACTTTTCAGGAACGCTCCTCGCTCAGGTGCAGCATCGCCAGCCCAAATGGTATTTAACCGACCAGTGCGCGACGCCTTACCGGCACACCGCCGATCTTTTGCACCTAAATGGCAGCTGAAAGCTGACATCATAGAAAAAAGGGCGAGAAGAGCAAAAGAAGTGCAAATCGAGCACTACAACCGGACAGCTCACCCATTGCAGCCCTTTGGAATTGGAGACCATGTGATTGTTCAACACCCCGTCTCCAAATGCTGGGCAACAACAGCAATCGTCGTAGAGATCGGCCCAAACAGGGATTATATCGTTAAGACACCAGCCGGTCGTCTTTTTCGCCGAAATCGACGAATGCTACGAAAAAGAGTGCCGGTTATGCCAGGCAACCCGCCTACGGGGCCATCTATCCAGCCGGCCCCAACTCCACCGGAAGAAAACCCACCCGGATCAAATGAAACAGCTGGAACTACCCGCCGGAAGCGAGGAAGAACCAAGAGGATCACAAACGATACGCCGAGACGATCAACACGCCAGACTAAACGTCCCACGCGATACACCAAATAGAATTATTTCATTTTCATTTAATGTATCATCGTCTCCATCTATACATATCTCTTCTCTTGATGTAATCAATTTTACCAAGTGAAAGTTCCCACTTTAACTAAAAAAAAAAAAAAAAAGGGGACGTGTGATGACTTGCGATATTGCAACATTGTATTGCCCGTCGGCTACTTGACAGCCTCCCATCCTCCCCTTGAGAGTACCCTTTGTCTAATCGACACAGTAGTTACACGACTGAGGCCTAGTGCATGCCCGCTACTTAGGACCCTCCATTACTTGACACATCTCAAATACAGTCAGTTAAATCAATCACCGACGTCTAGCTTATTTCGCTGAGTGACGTCATTACAGTGTCTTTTGAAGAAGCCCAGCAACAGCTCAATGAAATAAATTTAAGTCTAGCTTCATCAGGAACATCAGGGGTGTTGCCTAGTTCGGAATCTCAAATCAATTTTGAAACTCAAGATTTGTTTCGTGATGACCCTGGTAATTTTGCTAATTGTTAATTAAATATTTCAACACTAATTAAAATGCTTATTGACTTAATAATTCTTTTTAGATCAGGCCAATTCATATCATAGCATCCTGGATATATCACAGTCACGTTCCTCAGCCTCATTTGTGACTAGTTCCCCCAACATCTCTAAAAAATCAAGCTCGAGAAAACAAACATCTGGTAGCACTCGATTTCCGACGGTTGCAAAGAGACCCATTACGTCAACAGCCGCGACTCGGAGTAACAAACGAAATCCAAGCAGCTCATCACCATCACAGGGTCTCAATAATGAAACCATGGTGTCTATTCCAGCAATTACCAGGACCCCCACTGAAGGAAGAAGCTCACCAGCCCAAGTGCAGCCTGGTTCCAGTAGCAGATCTAACACATGTCACAGTCCACCTTTACAAGGAGCAAGGGTCAGTAAAGAGAAAGCAACGACCGTTTTGCCTGTAGAACCGAGTCTCCCGTTGCCAACCAAATCCCACTGGCCGTAGTAGTAGAAAAAGATGTTTCACTGACAAAGTTGAATGGAGAAAAGAAATGTTGCGACAGACTATGGTAACACACGCTCTCCTTAGAGATTTGATCCCCCAAAAGCGACTTATTTCAAAAGTGCTGCAAACATTCTTGACACGGTTCACTCAAAAAGTAGAAAAGGAAGTTAAGTTGCCCCTTAATCAATTTGAGGAAATTGAAGCGTTAAATACTGCTCTATTGGATATGGAACTCAGCGTAAGCCTCGTAAGTTTTTGTCGGTATTCCTTTTTATATCCTTTTTAATATTTTTTAATTTTTCGTTAGTGTGCAATCCAAATTGATAAGTTACGTTTGTTGAAAACGGAACTTCTGATTTGCAAATCACTTTTTGTCTCTCTTCTTTCTGCCCAACTGCCCCACAAAATCCAATGGAAAAAACGAGGACAAGACCGACGTCCTGGATTTGGACATTTAACCAATTTCGTCGCCGTATTTGGAGGTAGTAGATAAATAACTTATTTTAGATATATTCAATTAATAATCTAAAACCTTTTTTTTGCAGTTGTGGTCATGGCCATTTTGGAAACTCATAAGAAGCAAACAAACATCAGCAAGATTATTACAGCAGTGCAAACTGCGCGTAGGTTCCACGCAGCTCAATACCAGAAATACCTGAATACCGACACCGAAGCAAATGACGAAGATGTCGGTGGCGAAGGTGAACGCCCAAGGGTCGATGTGCAGACTATATCAGAAATTGAATCACGAGTGAATCAGATTCTAAAATCTCTGGAAGTGTATTCTGACACACAAGCCTAATTTAAAATTGCTATTTGCCTGAATGTTGAATTAATGTTTTTCGTTAAAGCAGTGACATCGTGTTTAGTTTTCATTCCTTAACAAATAAATTCAGCAAATGGTTTTCTGTTTATATTTGTTTATCTCAATTCTTATTCAATAGAAAACAGCTTTCTCTATTCATTTAAATATATAAGGTTGGGTAAGGAAATGGTAAATTGAAAATCTGGCCAGATGAATTCCATTTAAAATACAGTCGCAGATTAAATGCATTTTAAATTCATTTTTGAACGCATATATCCTTTGAAAAAAATGCACCAATATCTAACTCATAAACGGCCATTTGGCGTAAAGATAGCGTTTTCGGCGCACATTAATCGCTTTTATGAACACTTAAGAAACGCATTCATCCACAAAAAATTGCAATTTGAATGGTTTTCAACTGCATTGTTGATCGCAAAAATTCTTCACGGGTAGGGGAGAGTGGGGCTAGTTGGCAGGAGGGCAAGTTTGCAATTCCTAATTTAGAAGAATTGTATGAAAGAGGTTTTATTGAAATAATTCATAGTCAAAGATGTTTATTGTGCGCACATTTGTGCAAAGTTTTATAAATTTATCCCAAATAGTTTAGGAAATAGAAAATAACGAAATTTTTTGCGTCAAATCCACAATAGTTGCGTGCTTGGTATTCATCAATTTCACCTTTTCTTGGCATGCATATAATTTTAAAAAAAAAATTAGTTTTATAGAAAATTGTGTCCTCTATTGAACTGTAACAATGGATTTGTGTTAATCAATTATAAAGGAGTAATAAAAATTTTTATTTGAATAAACCCCGAGTTGGGGCAAGTTGATACATTGCAACATGGGGAATTTCGGCATAGGCATTATACATGCATATGATATAGTACATGGCCTGTCAAAATGTCAGGGTATTGTAAGTCGAATTTTTGCTAGATATGACTTATGGTGAACAGTGGTATGCATTAGGGGCCAAAATTTGGCACATTTTAGGTGTTTTACTTAATACGATGTTCACCTGTGAAATGTTTGCCTGAATTATGTATATTATTTTTTATTTTTGCATTTAAGGCTATTAATCTTTATGTAAGTTATCACAACTTATTTCTGAATTTCCCACTCTAAAATTTCTATAGGATTTTTGTTTATTTTAATGTTATTCTAGTTTGTTTACAACATCAACATTTCACTGGAATCCGCATTTGAAATACATGGGGCCAACTTACCCCACTACCATTGCCAATTTACCCCGTTAGTGAGGCATGTAGGCAAATTTTTTTTAGCTTTTTGAACGTTGATTTTGATATGAATTCTTCAACGTAGATCAAATTAAAAAATAGCACGAGAAAGTTGGTTATCTGAGCTTTCTTTTACATTTTTTTGGGTGTCAAAATATGAAAAATTAAAGAAATTTAAAAAATTGTACTAACTAGCCCAACCCTCCCCTACAACACTTTTTTCTTTCAGCAAAAATCTGTAAAACTCTGATAAGCAAACATACATAACAAAATCGGGCTTAGTCCAGACTCTAAAAATGAAACATTTGCGGAATAAATCATATTTATTTTTCAAAGTACCATGCGACACAGTTCTGCCTTAGCGGTGACATACAAATGCGTCGCACGTCGTTCAAAACATGGCTTGTGAAATTTGTAAGCAGAAAAATCATATATAGTTGTGTGGGGAACAGAGCCAGCTGGAAATCAGATTCTCTTTTGACAAAGACTGAAAATGTTTATCAAATCTTAGAGTTCGATACATTTGACAAACAAACACAAACTTATCATTGTGAGCCAATATGTTGGCAATTAAACCAAATGCACTACGCTGTACACTTTTTTCGTTAAAAGATAATGGGCACACAATAAGGGTTTCATTTACCGTGAACTTATTTGACCCAATATTTACCCACTTATACTCACGTACAGAAATATCTAAAGCGCTTAAGTGTAACAAAGAAGCAACTTGGCCAGCAAAAGAATATATACCAAGTAATCGAACTTTAAATGGCGAAATTACAATCGAAGACGAAAGGAACCGATCTTTTGAAGATCTAAACTGATGACATTGCCATTGTTGATGTCTTATAGAAAGAGTGTAAGGTGGGTCAATGAAATTTTTAATTTTTCTTTGCAACTGTTTGAAATAGCTATGTTTAGCTTCAAATCTCATGCACCGAAAGGAGTGTAGAGGGCCTAGCAACCTTATATATCTTGGGTAATGGACAAGGTGGTGCATTTTTGGAATGATTTTACATTTTAATTTGGATTTTGGATCGTCTCTTTTGTAAGACTGGAAAAATTTTTCGGTGTACTCCATACAAAATTCCTCGATCAATAATTCAAGTTTCACAATTTCAAATTGAGATATTGAATCTAGAAAAATTAATCGACAAATCTCTAGAAGCGTGATGTAACAATGCCATACAGGATCACCCCTATCAATAAAATGGCCAATCATCAACGGCAAGGTTACAGCTAATAGCCATGTCTGCACGGCGGATTGATGAATAGTTCCCACCTTTAGATGGGAATACTCGATTGCTGATGGCCTGTCTATTACTTCTCTATGTCCATATTTGAAATGTATGATAATGTCATTAAATGTTCTTAAAGTAAAAAGTTGGGACGTAATGCAATACATGAGAACTTTTGACATTAAAAAAAAGTGAAAAAAAAAGTTAAGTTTAAAAAAAAAAGATAGTATTTGTACCAAAAAAGACCAAATGTTTGTACAAAAAAAAGGAATTTTGAGGTGTACAAACCACGAATCATTTGTTGTGCATAGCAATACAACTTTTTCGGGGTTCAAACCTACGAATATCAGACTATTAATTGGGGGGCTGTAGCCCCGAAAAAAATTTAGCAAATTTTAACAGTGTAGGCAAACCTGTTGATCCTGTTGCTAAATCTCCTCATTGTTCTCAAGCTAAGAAAGGTAGTTTTTTTTAAATAATTGAAATCATGAAACACTATTATTATTACCAGGTGGGCCCAAGGTACGTAATCCATTTGCTGATTGCAACAGAGAAAATCGTTAAGCTCATGCTTCCAAATCTTCTAATAATGGTAACTGTACTTCTAGATTTAATATCATCACATTGTTGCATACATCAATTCAAGGCGTGTTAAAAATAATACCATTATTGTTATCATAGGTGGGACACATAAACGGATTCCATTATCTGATTGTAGCACTGGAAATTATCAGTTTCACATTTCCAAAGCTTCTAACAATGGTACTCGAAACATAAGTTTTTTATTTTAAATTTCAATTGACAGGCTCAATTTCTGCAGGTAAACTAATCAATTTAGCCAGTCCCCGTGAACCCTCTAAGATGATTTATAATATTATTTCAATGGATCAAATTGTGCCTGCTGCAAATAATTTGTTTGGAGCAGCTCAAGGTAAATAATTATGGAAAATTTAAGGTATAGATTGTAATTTAATTAGGCTTTTTCATTTATCCAAGGTGAGGGCAGTGTCATACTTCTTGACCTTGGAGCCAACGATCTTCCGGCCTTTTCTGTTAGACTAGCTCCAACAGAATTCGAAGCAACAGATGCTGGTTTTTCTACGATGGATCATGAGCCAATTGACCAAGGCGATGGCAAGGCTGCAGTACGAGTCATTGGAGCCAACGATCTTCTGGCCTTCTCTAACAGACTAGCTCCAACGGAATCCGAAGCAACAGATGCTGGTTTTTCTACGATAGATCATGAGCCAACACTTAATTCTGCCGAGCCTGAGCCCGTTTCTGGTGATCCCAAGACCTCATCTGCAAACGATCAATCTGATGGCGAGGATTTTTATTTGTGGTTAACTTTTTCTTAAAATCAAATTTATATTATTAAGTTTTCATATGACTCGTTTTCAGTGCCGAACTCTACTACCTTCAACTTTGATTCATTAACACGGATTGTTAAGCTTCCTATCAACTGGCATTGGGATGATTTTAACAACAGTTGCTACAGCCCTATAACATCAGGAAAGGAGTTTGTGCACAAGATGGCTTTTATTACAAGCGTACTGCTAACATTTTTCCTTAACGGAAGAGAAGTCATCTTCCCGTTTCTGAAAAAAAAGTAGAATATATAAACCTGTTGACATACAACGAGCTCTCTATGAATTCGACACGATGCATCCTTGTCCCGGTATGCTCGATGTCTCCTTGCACACCAATTTGAACGTTCAAAGTTCTTACCAAACTGAATTGCGCTCCTTAAAATGTAGAAAAGTTTGCGAAAAAAACAAAAGACAATGTCATAACTGCCAAGTAGATGAAAAGAAGTTGAAATATTTAAAGGTCGTTCAGTCTCGAACAGTTGCTTTGCTTAGCAAGCGATTAAAATCAAATCAGAGGAGAGTTCAGCGTTTCATTGCCTATGGAAAGGAACAGTTAGTCATTTAAATTTTTGAGATTTAATTTTACATTACTATTTTTCAACATAATGCTGCACAAACTGTGAACAATCTTCGGCAGAGTATCCACGCCTTGTCCGAAAATCAGCTGTCCGAAAAAATCAAAGTGGTGGCAATTTAAATCATGTCCTTATTTTTCCGAACGAAGACTATTTGAAGAATTCTCCTTTTTAAACCTTTTGACCTTCATATCCCATATTATCCGAATGGAAAAGACTATTGATAATGAGACAAAAAATTCTCCTTTTTTAATCTTGTGACCATCATATCCATTTTATCCAAATGACAAAAAAAAGAGTATTGACGATGAGACGAATATACAAAAAAAAAATGAACTAAAAAAAAAGACTAGGCAATAGGCGATGAGGAAAGAAATTATATGAATAAAAAATTGATTGAAATAAAACCCAAACGATCGAAAAAGAATAACGATTTCAACAAAAATAAGAACCCTCAAGTAATTTTTCTAATACTTCACCCTTTCTTTTTTTTTAATTAACAGCAACTATCAGTTATACGCACATTCTTTGCTAAAGGTAAAGCTCTACAGAAGGAAAAACATGGGAAAGGAATGCGTTACGAGGATGTTTTTTTGCTGGAAGCTTTGATGCTAAAGATGAAAAGTAATGCCACCTTCAAGCATTTCAGGAACAATAAGATCCTCCCACTGCCTTCACCTTCTACGATTGGAAATCTCACCAGTTCATCAAACTGTCATTTCGGATTCAACGAATTTGCACTTGAAAATATCGAGAATGCTCTGAAAGAGTTTGGAAAAGATGATCCAACAAGATATGGTTGCCTAATGTGGGATGCGGTACATCTAGTGAAAAGCGTTAAATTAAACGCCCGTCAACGCATTTGGGATGGTATTATGAACTATGATTCAGATTTTTCGGATTTGGAAGCAAATTCCCTCGCAATCCACGCACTCGTCCTTGTTGTTGGAGCTGCACCTGCTTGTATGATTAATCGAATTGTGTTGAAAGCAATAACGTCCTTTTACAGAAGAGGACCAATCGTAAAAAATGTAGCATGTGATGGACATCAGACTAACAAAGAAGCCATGAAAAAACTTCAAGTTACTGCTAAAGACCAGAGTAAAGTGAAGCCATATTTCCTACATCCGATGGATCCTGAGATCAAGATTTGGGGCTTTTTCGACGTCCCACACTTATTAAAGTTCGTTCGCAATAACCTATTAACCCACAACCGTTGTCAGGTATTATCTGAGTAATTGAACTTTTTACAGCATATCATAAATTATTCTTTGCTTAGTATGTGTCCGAGATAATAGACTACAAGCACTATGAAAAACTCTACGAAACGGAGAAGAACAACGGACTGCGGATGTGCTTCTAACTTACTGAGGGGCATCTTAAACCAAACAACTGGCAAAAGATGACTGTCAGTAAAGCTACCCAGTTGTTTTCCAGACATGTCGCCATGGGATTCAAACACTATCGAGAAAAAAAGGAAACTGCTACAGATTTTAAATGTAACACACCTTATTTCAATTTCAGTTACTATACTTTTATAAATAAATTTCTTCCTAGATACCGCGCCTACTGAAAGAATGACCCTTCTCTTGAACGACTGTTTCGACATTATCAATGGTCGATTCCCACAAGAAGGAATCAACAGGTCTTCTTGGGAGAAAAAGAAACTCAAGTTACAGAAATTTTTACATGTACAGTATCCTGCACAAAAAGGTGAACACCGATTTATTTTGAAAAAACCATCTGTGGGTAGAAAATATTAATAGTTTACCTTTTTAAGGAGAGGTAGGGCCGTTTTGGCGCAAAATCATTAGAAGGGGGATTGGGTAATGTAATTCCAGACAAATTTTTTTTACCCTAGGTATAAAATGTCTGGAAAAAAGTGTAGACTGTATTATCAGTAGACTCCCCTACCCCCCGGCCAAGTAGAACAATTTTTGCAATACAAAATAGAGTCTTCCCATTACTCGTTTTTGTCATTATCGGGTAGGGTAATCGTGATGGCGTTAATTTTCTTTATCTTAATTTATTTTGTTGAAATTTAATCTACGCTGAAATAGATGTTCTATTGATGAAGTATTTAGGGAAATTTTTTTAAACATTAATAACTAGAAACTTTTAGTGCATTTAACCGGGTCCAGTATGGGACACCCTCTGTCCAGTTTTACCCCCACATTTTTCCTCAACAACAATTTTACCCCTATTTTTTGAAACTCAATAACTCGTAAACTATATAACGTATGACAATGAAAAAATCCCTAAAGTTGTATAAACAACACTCTTTACACTATTCTAATTTATTTTAGCATAACAATGTTACACACTGAATTACTGACAAAACAAAGTTTTTGTCCAGTATGACTCCGCTCTCCCCTACTTACTGGTCGGTTCAACCAAGATCCGATTGAGGTATACTATAGTCTTCTTGGTATTATAATTGTATAAACTAAAACAAAATCTTCTTTTCAGAATTTCTTTGGAATCGTGCGGTCAATCGATGACCATCCTACCGCGCACTCTTGGCTCCATATTTTTCGCATTTTTTCTCTCTACAACCCGAAAAAGATTGCCCCCCGAAATGAAAACATCGACAGATGCTGGTGAAATTTTGGTAGCGTACAAACAGTGCCTTGTCTATAAATTTCGCGAGTGTGAAAAGGAAGCAAAAGAAATCAAGAAAAATCTGAAAGACAGCCTCCAAAAGGAATTCCTGGTCCGATACAGTAACGAAATTCCTGATGGAAAATCAGACACTACTCGAGACCAGTTAGTATACGACTTTTGTGGATATATTATTCACACTCAAAATGAGGTATGTGGTACCTGCAAGGACTGCATAATGCTCTGTGGTATAGCACTCGATTGCCATGTTTGTCGGTTAAGGATGAAATCCAGCTTTTTTAAGGTTGTTTTCCGTTGCTGATTTTTATAAAGTAAAGTATAGTTGTTATATAGTTGTTACATAGTTTACTATTTTATACAGTTTAGTATAAAGTTACTTTAATTTAAGATAAACCAAAGTAATATAATTTCATACCTAACACAAAAGTTAAAAAGTATATTGGTTATTAAGTGAGTAAAGATTATTAATTCAACTTATTGTATGACAAAAATGTTGTTTAGTGATGCTTTACTAAATTAATTAAGCTAAGTTTTATTTGAGGCGTATTATGTTACGTAATAGCAGTAGTGAATCAATCATGAATCGTGTCTAAGAACGGTTCTATATTTCTTAGCTCGTCAAGTGAAATAAGCAAAAGTTATAGTGTTCCCCTTGAAAAGTTTTACTATAAATGCAAAAAGTTAAATCTAGTGCAAAACCTCTCATTCCTTTTGATAAACTATTTAATTAACTATTAACTCTAAATAAGTAACTGGTGGAAGTTGAAGCACGCCGAGGCAAAACAGGAGTTTTGGGTGGGTAAAGTAAAGTAAAGTAAAGTTAAGTTAAGCATAGGAACATTAGGGAATGAGACAAATTCTTCTGTAAAAAATTTTGGCTTCCATAATTAAGAAATGAATTTTTGAATAAAATTAAGCATTTAATAAATCGAAATTTTGCTCTCTTTGACCAAAATACCAAAAGAGAAACATAATTGTTATAAGTCTCCATCATTAGACTCTCGCATCAAAGACTGAGCTTCTTCTTCTTAACCAATCACTACGCATTGAAAAAAGCAATTCTAGATTATCATTTAATGTGGTGTACGTAATTCTTACAAAGTTAAAACCCAACGCTACACTGTTAATTGTGGCAACTTGGCTTTTAAAGAAATGGATCAAAATAAGACGTCTTCTGAGGGACGTGATTTATTTTTAAAAAGGACCGTTACTCAAGTGCGTCCTTATAACAGGCGGTCAAGTACAACACGTCCTAGTTAGACAGATTACTTACTTAAAGAACTTACTTACAGAAAGAGATGGCTGGAGTTGATTGGTTTAACTGCTACCTAAAGAGACCCTTAACGTTGTCCATAAGAAAACCCGAATCAACTTCTTTAGCCAGAATTTCTTCCTTCAACAGGCGCAATGTACAGCTGTTTTCAACAACCTTGAAGAAATTATTAAGCGTATGGACATCTCGCATGATTCCATCTGTAATATGGATAAAACTGGGGTAAAGACTGTGCCTCCATGTGATGAAATAGTTGGAAGGAAAGGTCAGAATCAAGTTAGAGCTGTGTCTCTTCCGAAAGAGGAGTTTTAGTAACTGTTGCTATGGCAGTCTCTGTGTATGGAAACTCCAATTCATCCATTTTTATGATTCCTAGGTTCGTTTTGGTTACCTTATCAAATAGATATTTTATGTGATGATTAGAAGTAATCTTTCTTTTACTTTCAGGGTCAATTTCAAATATTTCCTAAATGGAGCCCCCCTTGGAAGTGCTAGAACAGCAGCAGGTATTTGTGAAAGTTGGGAATGTGAAACATGCATTGCAAATTCTGGTGAATACTTGTGCAAAAAGTATATTTATCTGAATTACCCTTTTCCAACTTTCCAAATACTCAATTCCAACTTGCCCCGCTCGTAGGGCACATTGGACATTTTAGGTGTACCAAAAAAACGTTTTCCATCTTATATTTAAGATAATTTAATCAAATTCTGCCTATTGAGAATTGTAGCTAAGATAACATTTATTAATTCTAAATAATTTTTTATTAAGATTTAAAAATATTTATATATTATAAATGAAGGTGTGTAAAAAGTGTACTGACGTCCCCGGTCTCCCCTACCTAAGCGGGACCAGGCCCGAGCAAAGTAAGGCAAAATAGTGGTTTTACGTGGGTAGTGAAGTAAAGTAGTATAGTAAGTAAAGCATAGTATATAAAGTTAAGTTAAGTTAAGTTAAAGTTTAGATAAGTTTAAGTTTAGATAAGTTAAAGTTTAGTTAAGTTAAATAGTTAAGTTATATAGTTATGTTAAGTTAAACAAACAAATGTTAGTTACACAATTAAGTTAAGTTAGATAGGTAAATTAAATAGTAAAGTAAATCTTATTTATAGTAATAATAAAATTTGAATAAAAAACACATTCTTGACACACACAAACATTTAGAATAACACTATCTTGCTAACTATGATAATGAAATATAAATAGAAACTAAACAAAATTACCTAAACTAGTATTTGTTATCCGTAATTTTGTCACACGAGTTGTATTTAAACGAGCACAGATGAATAAAACAAGTGATGACTTAAATCTAAACAATGGTTTTACTAAAACAAAAAGGGGATAACCATTACCAAAAGTTGGATAAGCGGCTGAAGACCTCTAGAAAACCAGGGAACTCGTCTTTGACTGAATTTGGTACTCGTATTTATATTGCTATACTAATTACAATCCTTCCGGAGAGCATGTCTCCGTATCTACTTCTAGCGCTGATTATTTGCGATGATTCACTCCCACGGTCGCAGCGTAGTTTAATGAGCGGGTGAATCATCTCTGTGAAGAGATAAACATTTCCTCTTTTTCACCCGCGACAGGTTCACCCTTCTTCAAGACAGGCGACCCGACTGTACTAATCTAATGTGATAACAGCAGGAAGGTCACCCTTGTTTACGCTAACTATAAAACCAATGAAAAATTGTAAAAAAAAGAACTGGTAGGCAATGATTCTGATCCGCGAAGTTTTACGAAACGGAATAAAAATGGGGCACATCCTTTCTGCTGGCACAGTTCATTTTTGGTCTTGGTTTGATCCAGTTCTTCCAAGATGTTCACCTTTCCTGATGTATTGTCCAATCGGTGGTATTTCGACGTTGCCGTTGTGCGCTTGGCCGAGTTTTCTTTTTGTAGTCCTGCGAGCCGGTATTGCCGCCTTGATGTATGGGATCTGGAGCTTTGTGAGGTGCTCGTGCAGGAAGCTAAGAATACGGAGGCCTGTTTGGGCTTTACACCATTTGTTGGAGAAGTCTGAAAATTGAATGGTTTCTACTATAAGTATGAGTTTTGGCATTTCCGTTTAATTTTAATTTAGTTTCTTGTTTTTTCCCTCTCCTTTAGCATGTATCCTGCCTATGCCAACTACCTAAACTTTACTCTCGTAATTACGCGAGGCTTTTGTGGTGGCTGGAGTCAGGCGAGGATGCTTATCGTCCGACTAGACGGTGATCCGACTTTTACCCAGAAGTTACTTTCTACAGTTAGGCTCGGCTGGAAGCTCGCTTGGTGGCGCTGTAATTTCTAGACTCCTGGCGGGAAGAATCCGAAACTGAAGTCTCATGAGTTTTTGTGTGTGCTATGGTATCACTTTTGAATTTCCAATAAATTTTTTTAAATGAACTTTTTTTCTATCCCTTTTTCCTACGCTAGGGGGCATTATAGGCTAAGTTTGACACAATGGTACATGATTACTACAGGTACATAATAAATACGGGAAAGAAAATTATTGTTTTTCAGGTTCTGCATTTCCAATTCCTCCACCCCCGCGGTCTTTTGTGGTAGGCTGACCACATCGTTCTGTTCGTGAGCAGCTAATCTTTCACTAAGTATTTAAAATTTATACTCAAAAATATTATTTCCATGCTCAATACTAAAGCTACTATTATTAACCCATACGGATATCGGGCAGAAGATGACTCCGTCTGTTTATCCACTTCGGTCACGAGGTTGTGAATTTGTTCCCCTTTCATTTCAGCTGCCAACCTGGCGCGGTCATTGCGTTTGAGTAATTTGCTAATGATATCTATTAAACTCGTGTTCTATCGCGGGATTTTGATGATGAAGTGCTTCCCGCTGCTGTTAATGGTTGCAGAGTAATAGAATACTGGTGTAGCCACGGCCATGTTAACTCCCCCTCTCGGATTTTTTCCCAAAAGTTGCTGCAAGTTTCGCGTATCGATTGTGAGAAAATGAGGCAAGATATCGATTTAAGTGTCTCGTAACCGTAACTGCCATCTATGAATTGAGTTTTAAGGGTTGTTATTTTTCTACTACTACTTTTACTTTTTTCACACTAATTAATTAAGCCACTTTTTGTTTACTTTCTGAAGTACAGACGACGAAAACGAACGAAAATATAGCGAAAACTTAATACATCACAAGTTCACAACACAGCCGCTGTGGCGCTTTCGTTACGAGCCAGAAAGACTTTCAGGCCAAAAAGGCAATGGGAGGGCCCGCCATAAGCGTGGCTACACCAGTATTCTATTACTCTGATGGTTGGGTCCTGAGAAAAAACATTGACATATGGCATCACCGCCACTTGCAGGTTCGGGGATTCTATATTTCCTTCCATGCTGGCTGGGAAAACCCAATCTTCTGTTCTCGCCGTACAGCCCAAAGGTACTTAAAATATTCCACCTGCTGGTAATGTTACTGTTCTTAGGGGCGGATGTCCAACATTGGATGGGCAAGAAAATACTATGTCGCGTGGTTTCGTTGCCGAAAAAGCCCATTGATTTGCTCCTCCCGTACGAAAGTTTTAGCTGTTTTCTTGCTGTAGTCAGCTATTTATTCAGGTCTAGTTAGCTAGAAATGCGTAGGATTGAAATTTTTAATTCCATAATGGGCATTGCCATGTATGTTTAAGCTTTTTTAAAAAAGCAAATGTAACTAGCAACTAGGTAGCTTGGGATTTTCTACCTATAATTCATCTAGAATTTTGAATCTTTTGTATAGCTAATACTTTTTTACATATATCGTACTATATGAAAATTTAAATAATATTTGATGCTGTGAATAAACTGGAACATTCTTTGTATTTGGTATAGATTTCTTTGTGTTTCGGAAATTTCAAATACGTGACACTATATAAAATACAATAGAAAAAACTGTAAAAACGAACGTGAATGCTAAAAATATTACGTACAGGGACATTGTAAATGTCATCATATAAGTGCATAAATATTGGACTAGAAACGCACTGTTTATTCATTTACTCTGAATCTGCAACTTCCTCCTCTGCCAACATCTTCTCTCTTGACTTTTTAGCCGTGTGCTTACTTAAAAGTTTTGCAGTTAAGCATGGGGACACCAATGACGGATCGATCACCATCTTGTGTCGGGTTTCCCAGTAATCGGCCGTAAATTCTTAAATTTAAACAAAGAAGTAAACATAAAAGTTATTCATTATTATTGTTTATGACCGACTTGTTATGGCTTCAACATCTTCTTTTGGAAATGCAGGCTTGGGAGGATTGCTACTTTTATCAGTGGGTGCCTTTTTTCCAGTTAAACTGTGGCTTGACATAAATATTATATCCCAAAAGTCCTCCATTATCACATTAATAATTTTACTCATTTCCCTAGAAATTATAATAACATAGTATGATGAAGTATGATAATCTACTGATCTAATAAAAAAATATATATTCCTACATACTTTTTTTTTTATCCAACCTTTCCATATGTAATAGCGGTTGCTAGCGCATTGGCATTAATCATGGTGTTATAATCCGTATGTAGCTTTACTAGATGACTCATTTCAATTACTCTTCTGTCGGTTGAACGACAATGACGAAATGCCTGCTGCGGAGTACTTGGTAAAGATAAGTTTTCTAAAATTGCTTGAAGAATCGTCAACCCTTCCTGAAGACCTGAATTTCCGAGCAATAAGATACTAATACAATTTTTATAGGCTACGTTTTCGTCTAAAAATGAATACTTTTTGCCAAGCATTGCGGATTTGTTTCATTGAGTGATTGAATTTCTTCTTGCAACTGAAAAATCAGCGCATCCTTCTCGGCAAGTTGTTGTATGTAGCGCTGTCGCTCGTTTTCCCGATCAATTACAGAACTCTGTATCTGCTCGTTAAGTAATTTCACTTAATTTTTCAGTTCTTCCTTGCTTGCCCAAGAACTTTCAGGGGTAGGATCTTGCTCTTTCCAATCAGTATGACTGAACTCCGTTTCTTATCCCTAATATAAATTCAAAGATGAAATAAATAATAACCTCGTTTCTTTCAATCTACCTTTCTTACCGATATAACTGATCTCGACTGTGTGTATCGCTTTTGCACCAAAGAAGAAGGAGGGTTTTCAAAAATGTTTGTCTCTACTGAATACTGCCTCTGAGATTCGTGATTCTTACTCCACGACCTTTTTTTATTGTTGCCAGTTGGTGTTGAATCTGACGTACTTTCCTTGTCCTTAGCTAAGTCGTTATTTTGAGTCTGCAAATAAAAGATCAAACTCTAATAAGCTAAACTAGAACATTATTTTAAATATTACCCGAGCCTTGTCACGAGCGCTGTCACAATCATATGGTCGTTTGCGTTTTGATGATTGCTGAGGAGTTCCAGGAATAATATCTTCGTCATCCAAAAACGAATTAAAGTATTCTTCTTCATTTAGGTTAAGGCTGTCACCCGAGTCTAGTTTAGATGACAAATTCTTGTCTTGACTGAAACTTTTACGTACCATACCTTCTAAGTCTTCATCTAGAATTTGCATTCTTTTTCTAGCTATAAAAAATTTGTGTGTCACACTTGTAAAAGATTGTTACTTTCTTATGCAATTGGAGTTACCCATTGTAGAACCATCAGCTGAAAATTTTAGTGAGGTTGTACTTTTTTTTGAGCCCCGTTGACTATTAGTAGTATTTGGATAAGACCTTTTTGCTATTACTGGCTAATGAGCAGAGATTGCAGGCCTGGTTTTCTTCAGCATAGCATTTTTTGTGGATAATACTACATCCTTGTCCTCTGTAAACCAAAAGCCATTTGAAGACACTAAAACATTAAAATTATGGGAAGCTTACCTGAGAATGTAATGACTTTGGCCGATCTTATAGTATATTGAACTTTTGAAGTTCTCGAGTCCTGTGAAGAACACAATTCACTGATGGAATACTTAGGCCAACTAAACAAACAAGAGTTAGCTTTATCAGGACAACACAAATTTCAAAATACAGGGCACCACTAAAACTCGGGGTTCGGGGGTCGGGGGTCGGGGAACTAAAACTCGGGGAATGGACTCGGGGGTCGTCATTTTCCCCGAGTTTTAGTGCCCTCAAACGGGGAACGGGGTAAACAAAAAAAGACTAAAACTCGGGGAATGGACTCGGGGGTCGGGGTAAACAAATAAGACTAAAACTCGGGGAATGGACTCGGGGGTCGGGAGTAAACAAAAAAAAAGACTAAAATTCGGGGAATGAACTCGGGGTCGGGAGTAAACAAAAAAGACTAACACTCGGGGAATGGACTCGGGGTTGATATTTTTTTTACTACTAACAAACCAAAAAACTTTTGCCTTCTCGAGTGTACTTCAGTGTAAATCTTTTCTTGAATCAGCGATCGAAATAAATATTTAAATTTTATAAAAGTACAATAAATTTTGAAATTTCATTCAGTTGCAGACTTTACTATGACTAGATCTAGATTCTAGCTATAAATGATATGCATTTTGTAATATTTTTTTCTCAGTATTAGTTTTTAAAAAGGTTTTATTTCTGTTTTACAATTTCTGTATTTGAGAGAGAAAAGAGTTAGAGTTTATAGCATGCACAACGAACAAATCCACGGAGTTTTTTTGGAATCTATAGCAGCCTGCGGAATTCCTTCACATTGCTGGTGGTAGTAGTTCTTACAAGAGTTGCACTGCGCCATCACGCGATATCTTGCAGGAATATTAACACAGTTCGACACATTCGATGCAAAAAAATGACCTCGAAATATTGATGAGGATTCGGGGTCTCTTGGGATTTCTATTAACTGCGAGCAGTTATGCCTGTAGGCATACGAATATTAGCGTAAACAACGTTTATTTTTATTGTACTTTTATAACATTTCAATATTTATTTCGATAGCTGATTCAAGAAAAGATTTATACCGAAGAAGTACACTCGAGAAGACAAAAGTTTTTTGGTTTGTTAGTAGTAAAAAAAATATCAACCCCGAGTCCATTCCCCGAGTGTTAGTCTTTTTTGTTTACTCCCGACCCCGAGTTCATTCCCCGAGTTTTAGTCTTTTTTTTTGTTTACTCCCGACCCCCGAGTCCATTCCCCGAGTTTTAGTCTTATTTGTTTACCCCGACCCCCGAGTCCATTCCCCGAGTTTTAGTCTTTTTTTGTTTACCCCGTTCCCCGTTTGAGGGCACTAAAACTCGGGGAAAATGACGACCCCCGAGTCCATTCCCCGAGTTTTAGTTCCCCGACCCCCGACCCCCGAACCCCGAGTTTTAGTGGTGCCCCAAAATACATACTGTCGGCCTATTTTCCATTTTGCATAACGGTACAGTGCCGGTCCAGTTATAGAACCGGCCTGTGCGCGGTTCTATAACTGAATGGTTCTATAACCAAGCACCCGATCTTAGTGCCACCTATCGTCGGTTCTTTCATCCCTCAAACTTTGACGGTATTAGAATGTAAGGGCACATAGCAGAGTGGTAATGCTGTTCGCTATGGATCTAGAGTCCCGTGTTCGAACCGCTGCTATGTCTAACATGAAAAGGTTTTTAATATATGTGTAATATAGTCTATGGCTATGTATGGTGAGATTCTATTGTATCTTCATTGGTGAGGGACCATCCACAGAGGAAGTGGTTCCACAGACTGGAATGGAACAAGGTTCTAGAAGATAAGAATGAATAAAGGAAGCTATTGTATTCTATTGTATTTGGTATGAATAACTTTACCGCCTATTATTATTGTATTTGGTATGAATAACTTTAACGCCTATTATTATTAGTTGGGTTATTGAACCGATGTACAACATTGCCTAAAAAGATAAAACCCATTACAGTAATATTTTTTTGCATGTTTTAAAAGGCAAAACCCATTCATTCCCGCCATAGAAAATCAATATAGTTCATAATACGGCCAACGGTGGCGCTGAAACACGGCAAAGAAAAATCGGTTCGATAACCGAGCCGGTTCCATAGCTAGGCGGTTCTATAACTGGACCGGCACTGTAACAAAATGTGCTTCAAATCACAAACAGCTTTTCTCCCACACTGCCGGAATCGCTGATGATTTATAGCAGAAGAAAACGCAATTCCAAGGCTAGAACTAAGGCGTCAAAAATAAGGCTTGATTGCCAAATTACACAAAAATGATCAAACAACAATTGTCAATTAGTATTTTCCACTCCCAATTTTGAAATGTTAATTGAATGAGATTCGAAATTGAATTAATTAATCAGACTTATCTTTATTTAGTCACTTTCAATGAAATTAGGAAGTGCCGTAACAACAAAGGTTTCGGTAAGAACATTATACAAACTAATAACGCATTTTTTAATTATATCTTTTGGGTGGTATGCACTTAGTACCGTTAAAAGTCCAGCAACTTTTCTACTTTGACTGGGCAAATTGGAAAAGGAAATGTTATTGAGAGGTTGAGGGGAACATTTAACTTGAGAAATTGTTCCCATAGTTCGTCCTACAATTAGCATTTTCCCTTCGATAGGCAGAGATTGAAACGAAATTATGCTGTCTATCAGAAAAAAAGAGTCATCTTTTATGAACGCACAGAAATTCTTTCGTTTCGGGGAACGATTGTAACTGCTAGTTGTAAATATGCCTTTCTTGGGCACCTTGAGCCTTTGTTAAGAGTAATATATTTTTATGGCATCCGAGTCTACTGTTTTCCTGAATGAATCGTTTTCATCTAATGAATCAAGATAATTGATAATGGCGATCTCGAACGAAATGCTAGTAAATGTTTTAGTGGCAGATCCAAGAAGTTTAATACTATCAGCCACACCAGTATCGTTGCTGAAATGCGAAAAAAGGGCTTCATTTTGTGAAATATTCAACAATTTTCGAAACAAAGAACTTACAGTTATCGGCAAGTTATAAGTTTTGATTAGCGATATTGCATCTGATCTAACTGCTTTCCTTAATAGAAAGGATCGAACCATTTGTTCAGCACCAAATTGGGTTCAATTTTTTGTAGAAACTAATTCACCGTTAAAACATTCAGGAATGAATGTTGAATTACTCCATGGAAGGCCCCAATTAAGTGCACTTTGAATTAAATGGGTGACTAGATGGAAATTATAACGAATGTTTTTCCCCCCATATAGTACTTCGGCTTCTCTTACAATGTTTTGAAAAAGAAATTCAACTTCCTGAAGTCGCTCAATTAATACTTCTTCTTGAAGCAAAACTTGCATTCCATATACAAGACACAAGAAGTGATCGCAGAACTGCTTCGGTAAAAGATCTTATATGGCTGAACAATAATAAAGAGAAAATGTTCTAAATTCGGACGCCTTCCATACAGAGAGATTAGAGATTGAATTCGATGTTCGTGTGATTTCGTATGGAGGACTCATTACACTAAGGCGAGCATTGAGAATAAAACGTTTGTCCTTACCTAAATACCAGGGCTCTTTTCAATACTTTGGCTCCGTCCAAAAATCCACCAAACTACGGAACGCCAAATGACCCATTATTTTATGGACTACTCTAATTGGCGATTATGTCCGTTTATTTCATTTTTTCCTCATTTTATGGGATACCAGTAACGCCATCTAGCGGTCAAAATTAGCACTCCAATGGGGGAGTCAGCATCGACCCTCGCCTCGAAATTTAGGGCTGCAAGGCTATGAGAACGACACTAATCTTTGATTGAGGGTAATACCCGAAGCTGGTTGCTTATGGACACTGAACGTCAATGAAAGTGCTGGAACTGGTCAATTGCAATGTTTGGAAAGCCACATTCCACCTTGCAATGGGAATTTATGTAACTGGACCTTGGTGAAACTACTGCACAGCAAATAAATGAAATGAGTCCTGTTCCACACTTGTAAATGGTGAACGCAGTGTATCCTTACCAATGCATTCAGCATGCTGCCTTCTTTTTGTTGTTGGCTTCATCTAACTCTCTGTGCTTTTTTCAATGCAGGGGTTTGCGACTGGCTAGAAACTAGTATGAATGATGGACAATATCCGACGCTTAATGACCATGCAATTTTAGTGAAAGTGCTGAACAACGCGAATTTCAAACGTTTCAGTACGAGACGTCGTACGCTGTGTTAACGCTGACTACTGACCATGCTACTGACTGACTAAGCGTTCAGTGATTAACTGACTACTGCGTAACTGTTAACCGACTACTTGATCGAACGGTCAGAAAACCAATCGGAATAGCAATCGATTTCCCCTATACAATACTTTAGGGCTCCTCCTCCTTTGGGGCGAGGTCTATTCTGACTCCCCCATTAAAGTGCTCATTTTGACCGCTAGATGTCGTTACTAGTATACCATAAAAGGTGGAAAATAATGAAAAAAATTGACATAATCGCCAATTAGAGTAGTCCATTAAAATATGGGTCATTTGGCGTTCCGTACCAAACACTTGATTACTCCCTGACAGACCGAATGTAAATAATCTGGTACTTGTGCCTTCACGTTATCGAAATTTGTGAGAGCCAAAAAGGGAGAAGGACCTCTGATT
Organism: Daphnia magna; assembly: GCF_020631705.1. Classification (NCBI taxonomy): domain Eukaryota; kingdom Metazoa; phylum Arthropoda; class Branchiopoda; order Diplostraca; family Daphniidae; genus Daphnia; species Daphnia magna. The sequence continues at coordinate 9,289,147 of NC_059184.1, forward strand.
CGATGAACGGCTTTTTCTTTTTCCAGCAAAATCTGCCAATAAAAATAAAACTGTTAGATTAATTTCTACGCGGACAAAAAAATACGGATATTGCCATTAAATCTTCTTCATGCTGTTCTATGGTCCTTAATGGAAATGTGGGATTAGTAGTAGCTTCTGGATAAGCTCTTGCGGATCCTCTTCCTACTTTGATCATTTCTCCTATATGGGTAAAAATAAAAAAATTTAAACGTTACAAAGGTTTTAATATTTAAATCCACTGATAACAAATGTCATTGTTACCAGTGTGCAAACAAAAATCGCACCTGGATTCGCCATGGCATTGTGTGCCATCTAAGAAAACTGTTCGTGCCATTGAGTCTGTTGTCAGTAACAAAGGTTTTGGAAACACGGTCAGTTCTCCAAATCAAACCATGGAAGAACCAAGCTGCTTTAATTCGGCAATTGACGTATCAAGGAACGGCCCTCCTGGAGGCTTTTTGTTTCCAAACCAAAGAGACATCAAAAGCATGTGCGTTCGCCGTGCCTCGTAAGGAATGTCATTGATCACACCCATGAATGGCCAAAACCCAAATTTACTTTTTTTGAAACACTGAGCTCCGTCGACATTAAGTTGCAAAGTGAAGGTACATTCTTCTGTGACGTCACTATCAATTTTTTCTCTATAGCAGTCTCCGCTTTGGACATCCCCTCGAGTTGCTCCATCATAACGATTTGTTTCTTCTCTCAACTTCATTCCACCGCTATCCAAAAACTAATTGAACTGCTGTTGTATTGGGAGAATGAGAATGTAACAAGGTCCCCTTGTGTTGTTGTATGGATGACCATACTTTTGTTTGCGTATAGGGAGACCGTTTTTGCCAGTTTGAAATATGGCATCGCAATTCTTGTCCATACAAACATACACTTTTTTCACGTCTAGTGTGAAATGATCATATTTTGCCGAACATTTGGCGGTATTTTAACTTGTGCTGTAGTTAATTAGTGGCAATCTGAATAATTTTTAAGTGGTCTTTAAATGCTTCATTTAATAGATGATATTTGAGCTTGTAAGCTAAACACAGCTTACTGAGGTAAGATGATGATTCACAGTCCTTATCCTAAAAAAATTAAGAGGTTACAGACTATTTTTATTCATATAAAACTTTTTCTATTTGTCACATGGAAAAGTTTCAAAGTGTTATCATTATTAATATCACTCATATCTTCATCTGCTTCATCCTCATCATCTGCAGATTCGTGATATGGTGACGGCAATATCATTGTTTTTGGCTCAATAGTCTAGTCAAATATGCTTGATGAATGTATGTAAAAAAGTAAGTAAATATTTATTTTTGTTACGTTATGAAGATCTTCATCACTTGTGGATGGTAACACTAGGTCTAGGCTATTTTGTTCGTGTGCATTGATGACATTGTCACAAACACTCTTATTATTCAATTCTGCTGCAGTTCTTTTTTTAATGAGATGTTCAACTTCTGCGTGAGACTCCTGAAGATCCAATTTTCTCTTTAGGTATCGAGATAGCTGTGTTCTTCCATTAGAAGCCATTCCATCTTTAAAGTTTTTATTTGACATCAGAATTTAAAAAATTAGAGAAAACAAACAAAGGTAAATGAATTATTTATAATTAAAACTTCTATACTCACCAATTTCACTGTTTCATGCAACGTGAGAAAACTAACGAATGGAATATATAAGTAAAACAGTAGTATAGTTGACTGCATTTAAAAAATATTATCATCTGCTTTTTCAAAACAACATCATGAAGGATGAGCATAAACAGCAATCATCTGCTTTTTCAAAACAATAATGAACTACCTGTTCCGTAGCTGTTTATATTTAACTTAGACCGTTTTAGACATTTATGGCTTAATTATGCCTGGACTACCAAACACAATTTTAATTTAGGTAGTTTTTGCTTAAAAACAGGTACTTTCTTTCAAGCTATCAAGCGTACACCGTAGCTTGGTAATATCCTATTGCAGCAAAGCTAGCTTTTGAGCGATAATTTTAATGTCTAAAAGTCAAGCTAATTTTTAGCTTCTGACGAGGTTTTTTTCTTAAGCCTGGCCACCTCGTTAGCTATTCATTAGTAGGTACTTAAAAATGCAAGCGACGGGCAATGTATACGACTTCTGAACCTTTCTAAAATGCAAATTTCTTTCGGCATTGCGTTTTGATTCGAATTATATCGTTCATAAATGCTGCTATGGCGCAGGACTTGCGAGCGTTTCGTATGCTGATGCCCGTATGGAATTTACATAATTGTTTTATTTTACTGCACTCCCGGACGTCATCCTTTGAAAAATCCAAGAATGTTTTGAGGTCAGCTGCTACTGCAAGAAAGTTTGGTAAGTTGCTAAAGCTGACACTATCCGTTCCATTATCGGCGTCCTCTGGCAGGTTGATGATCTGTAACAGTTTATATTATTGAACATGATCAAAAATAGGGACCTGAATGAAGACCCTGAAATGATGTTCTAGTGCCGCTACCGTGACTGTGGATTCGCGATAAGCAAACCAAAGCACAACGCTAGAAATTGACCATCCTCTAGGTATTTGTCGGTTGACATTTTTAATCACTGCGTTAAATCGTGCTGGGAAAACGATTTGAGGAGCTAAATGCCCATTTGCTTATAGACTGAATCCTATGTTAAGACTATTGGCAAGTTGGTGTAACCATTGCGGGATTTGATTCAGCACCTCAAATGTGTCGTCCAGCTGGAAGAAATACTCGAAATGGTCTAAGTCAAGTTCTTCTAGCTTTGTATTCCGCTCCAATAGTTGTGCTGTAACGCCTTGCAGGGACGTGAACTGGCCTCGGAGCTCTCTAATCAACTAAGCGTTAGCTCTGGATTCCCACAATGATTCGTTCAGAACGGTATCTTGTTTGTCCATGATGTGTATCATTTCCTTCTGATTCAGTTTAACCTGTTGCACTTGACTGTTTAACTCTTCCAGGTCTTGCTGTGTTGAAACGCCAAAAAGCCATTTAAAGCTGATCCGCCTTCGTCGATGAAACTACGTCGGTTTCTTAGGTTGATGTTTAAGGTATCTTTCACGGTCGTGAATTGCTCGGTAACACTCTCCAGTTCCTTCAAGAAATTTCGTAATTTGCTGAAAATTCATTTGGCTGCTATTTTTCTGGGTCGAGACCCTTGCTGCTTCCACTTGTCTGCCACTGCTAGCTGTTGGCGAATTTTCTGTTGCAAGTAAGCTGTTGCATCTCCAGCCGGCCCTAAATTGAGGTCAGTCACGATTGTCCATGCTGATTCACTGAATGTGACATCTACATGTTCTTTAAAAATTAGGTTTTCTCTCAGGATCAGTGCCGTAACCATTGGTGGATTGAAGACTGTAATCAGGAGCATCATGAATGGTACCAAGCAAGTAAAGAACCTAGCAGGTGGTCTTTTGTTACGGATAGGCCTTTGAGCTGTTGCTACTTCGGTTGGAGCGGGGGGCGCTACCATGACGCCATCTGCTGTAGAAGGTTCGGTAACTGTCTCTTCGTCGTCTGCTACCGCTTGAGGGCTGGTAAATAAAGGTATATCTTGTGATTCAATTTCCTAATCTTCCTTTTTTTTCTTCAGCGGCCTCTTCCAAATTGTTTAAAGCTATTTCTTGTGGGAGCTGCCATTCATTTGAAGCTTCAAAGAATGGCTTCGTACGAATGACGAGCACAATAGCCATTTTCCCTCGTCCTGTTGCCGATATCACCTCATAATTCTCCGGCGTGGTTTTCCTCAACACTTTGAAAGGTCCCAACCATCGACAAAGAAGTTTTTTGGATTTTCCCACTTTTCTGAATGGCTTGTACACTAGCACTAAATCTCCTGATTGGAAGGATAGATTTCGATAATGTGAGACGTATCACTCTTTTTGTTTGTTTTTTACCTGTTTCATTCTAGTTTTCACCATTTCTCTAGCTTTCGATAATTCGATCAATAGGCTATCTGCGTAATGTGCTGTGGCACCATCTTCTGTCAACAATGGATTCGGATCTGCACCAAGCTCCAAGTTGATTGGTAATTTCGAATCACGTCAGTAGAGGAGAAAGAATGAAGAATATCCTGTATATTCTTGCCTGGCTGTGTTGTACGCGAAGCACACGAACTGTAGGGTCTCATCCCAATCACGATGGTCAGTGCTAACATACACGTAAAGGATTGCTGCTAACGAATGATTCATTTTTTGAACATCCCCGTTTGCTTGATGATAATAACTGGATGTCATTTTGTGGTTGGTGTGTAATTTTTTTATAACTGCTTGAATTAATTCAGCAACGAAGCATTTTCTTCGATCGTTGATAATTTGTTCTGGAGCTCCATGGCATAGAATAATTTGGTTAACGAAGAATTATGTGACATCGTCTGCTTTGCCGGTTGGCATAGCTTTTAGCTCAACCCATTTAGTCAGGTAGTTCACTGCAACAATTATCAGTTTGTTACCCTTGTGATATAGAGGGAATGTCCCTAGCAGGTCCATACCCATTTTCAAAAAAGGTCTCTCTACTTTAATGCACTGCAGGAATCCCGGAGGTCTATCTAGGACTTCATTTCTTCCTTGACAGCTCACACAACTCTGCACCTAGCGAGTTATGTCAAGATTCATTTTCGGCCAAAAAAATCGATTGCAAATTTTGTGGATGGTCCGTTTGATGCCCAAATGACCGGAAGCAATGTCATCGTGATAAGCTTGAAAATTCTTTCATGAAGTTACACAGATACACATAATCTTCTATAATTTTTTCCATCATTATAAGTTTATTTGTAGAATTTTCCGTTGTACAGCACAAAGTTTTCCACTCTTTCTTTTCCGTCCTCGAGCTTCGAGATCTTTTCGTTCCAATCACGGTGAGCTCTTTGTTTGTTGACAAATGAGCCCCCTTCTTCGGGAGAAAGGATGTCCGCTGCCTTTGGTCCAATGGCTGCAACAATGTAACATCGATCATATTCCATTTCTTCTATCTGCTGAAGTGGGTTTCGTGAGAGGCAGTTACGTTGTCGTGAGTTTTCCCACTACGATATACGATAGTTACATCGTACTCCTGAAGCGAGAGACTTCAACTTGCTAAACGTACGGCGAGGTCCCGCTTGCTCATTAACCAACGAGACGCTTGATGATCGGTGATGACTTTCACTTGACAACCCCACTGAAAACATCGAAAATTGGTAAGACTCCACACTAATTTAAGACATTCTTTCTCCGTGAAAGAATAATTTGATTCTGATTTAGATAGTAGGCGGCTTGCGTAAGCTACTGGTCTTTCGAATTCATCGATGCGCTGGGCTAATACACCAAAACCGCAGGCGTCAGGTAGAATTTCCATCGGTAAATCGTAGTTTAGATGAGCTAGCACTGGAGCTGATGTAAATGCTACATTTAGAGCGTTGAAGCTACTATCTTGATCCGTTTCCCAAGTAAATGGAAGTCATTCATTTTGATGTTTTTCTTTGTTAGCGATTGCTGCGAAATTCTGGATGTGACGTCGGTAATAGGAGGACAATTCCAGGAAGCTTTGTACTTGTTTGACTTTTTTGCCTGTTGAATGGCCTACTGCTTGATATGGAAAATTTTCCATCGCCTCTAGTTTTCCAGGATCCTGACCAACACCTTCCTTGGTAATGACGTGACCTAAAACTTTTAATGTATTCTTAGCAAATAAACACTTTGACCATTTCAGTTTCAGTTTGGCTTTTGCAAGGAAATCCAGCACTGATTGGAGTCGTTCCAAATGTTGTTCGAACGTTGCCGAGTAAACGATGACGTCATCTAGATACAGTAGGCACGTTGTCCATTGAAGTCCAGAAAAATAATACCCATTGCCCGCTGAAATGTACCAGGGGCATTAGTTAATCCAAAAGGAAGAGCAGGGAACTGGTATAATCCACCCGCAGTTACGAAAGCTGTTTTCGGTCTATTTTCACATACAATTTAATGCAGGAACTCACCCTAAATCTGTCTTACTAGGACGTGCAGTACTGGACAGCCAAAGGACGTTATAAGGACGCGCTTAAGACACGGTTCTTTTAAAAAATAAATCTTGTCCCTCTGAAAACGTGTTATTTGGATCCATTTCTTTAAAAGCCACGTTTCCACAATTAACAGTGCAGCGTTAATTTCGGGGTTCAATTTAGTAAGAATTTCGTACGCCACATCAAATAATAATCCAGAATTTCTTTTTCAATACGTAGTGATTGGTTAACAAGATGATGCGGGAGTCCAATGATCAAAACTCATAATAGTTATGTTTCTCTTCTGGTATTTTGGTCAAAGATCGCAAGGTGTAGATTTATTAAATGATAAATTTTATTCTAAAATTCATTTTTTAATAATGGAAGCCAAAACTATTCCACTATAATAAGTGTCAGTCTAAAACTATTTAAGTATAAATGAATGTTGCGTATATGGTAGACTACTCATGCGGGAGATCCGTGTTCGGATACGATGGTAGAAATTTAGTTTTTGCATTTTTTATAGAGAAAAAGTCGTCCTAGAGAACGCCAAAATGAGAGCTTTGGTGACCAACAAAATATGTGTATTAGAGCAGTTTTTGCCGGTCATCAACACCGGCTAAAATCATCTTTAAGTCGTCATTGTAGGATTTCAGGACAGAATAAAGAAATCCTAATAGTGCCGTTAAGACGAATAAATATCCTTTAAAAGACGTCAGTGTGCGGTTTGGGTTCTTGCTGGCGACTGGCAGCTGGTGATATCCGGTTTTGAGATCCATGCTGGAGAAAATTGTAGCCCCCTCCAGGTAGCTCAATGTATCAGCTACACGAGGCAGCGGGTAAGAATCCTTTATGGTCACTGCATTAAGTTTGTGATAATCAAAACAAAAACGCCAAGTTTCATCTTTCTTCTTTACTAGGGCCACAGACGAAGACCAAGGGCTGTCAGAGTGTTCAATTATTTCCTGACGTAACATTCCTTCAACCGGCTCTTGGATCACGGCTCATTTCTTCCAGGCACTCTTATAAGGAAGCTGGTGAATTGAAGGGTTAACTCCAGTGTTAGTGTCATGCTCAACCAACACCAAGTCAAATCATATTTACTAAATACGAGACAACTGACGGAATTCTTGAGAATTTTCAATACCTCATTCCTTTGATCTTCGTGCAGGTTTTTTCCAATTCTGCTTTTCAAATAATCCAACAATTTTTCAACTTTTTGATCTATTTTCTCATTCGAAACATCTGTTCCTGTAGCTTCACCAGATTTTTCTGTATTTTCTGCTTCTTGGAATTCTTATAAAGTCCTCAATGTTACACCTTTCTCCAGCAACATTGATTTTGGAGACAGATTTGCTACAAGAATTTTTTCCAGGCCATTTGCACGAGGGCATTACCCGTAGACAGACTTGTTGTTATCATCAATGAATCTGACGGTTTTAAGACACAATCGCCTTCCAGTTTACTAAAAACTTTCACTGGAACTGGTTTAATTCAATACGCAAGAATTTCTTAACGTGCATTGGACACTAACACGGTATCTTCTGATCCTTCTTTCGCAGGGAGGGAGATTGCCAAGACCGGTAAATCACCCATAGTGAGAAAAGGTTTCTCCGCCTGGTAATTAATCCGCATAGATCCGAATTGCTTGAGAAAATCATTTCCCATCAAAAGTTCCATTTTTGAACTTGCCATAAAGATTGCTTTTCCTTTCACAGATCTGTTTTTGTGCGTCACCAGGATTTCGGCTGCTCCTTGAGGCATTACTCGTGAACCATTCGCGAGAATAATTCCGAAACCATCCCATGGTTGCTGAACGAATTATGTTTTCTTCAATAATTCGGGAGAGATCACTGTCACTGCTGCACCAGTATCACTCACTGCCGTTGCATTCACCTCACCGCAAAACACAGGTTCTTTAATCAAGTTGGTTCGATCGAAGATTAAGAGTTGTTTTTCTTCCTATACGTTAGGAGCTTGGGTCGCTAGATTTACTGCTTCATTCGCCATTGGCGTCGTAGCTGGACCGGCATCCCGCGTCAGAGCTGTATAATTTGGAAATTTTGGATTTTTGAAACAGTACCGGGAGATGTGTTAGGGTTTCTTGCAAGGGAAACAGTATGGTGTACCGTCAGTAGTACGCCCATGTGGGTCGAAGGGCTCTTTTGCTTTCTCTTAATTTCTCACAGGTGTCTTTGATTAACTTACGCATTGACTTCATAAATTCTGCTTGCTGGTCTGGATAGATGACGGAAAGGTTTGGTGAAGGTGGGTTTGGTGCAACTAGGCAGTCGTGGATTTTCCCTCTTCGGCATCGGCTAACAATGACTACTGTCACCTACGGTGCTGCCCTCATTGGGCAGGGCTGTGGGAGGCAAGCTAAGTCGTCGTCGGGTGGTCTCGTTTTGTTTTTGTCAGTCTTGTCCTTTTTGTAACCAAGTTACCTCGTCAGTCCATTCGATTTTTACGTTTTTGATTTTCCCTGCCCCGTCTTAAAGACAGTTCGTTCTTACGTTTGTCCTCTACGTTTTGTCCCCCCTTTTTTCTCACAGAAATACTGTGTACTTAGATCCCCCCCCCCAAGTAAATTCTCTTATCTTTCTCTGCAACGCGCCTGCAAGCACGTCAGGTGCGTTACAACTACAGCACGACTTCGTTTACTCTCAGGTAACGAGCTACGTCTTCAATAATTGCAACACTCCAGCACAAATTCGTTACTTAGGTAATGAGCTGCGTCTCCACTAATTGTCACACGAGTTGTATTTAAACGAAAATAGATGAATACAACATGTGATGACTTAAATCTAAACAATGGTTTTACTTAAACAAAAAGGGAATAACCATTACCAAATGTTAAAGAAGCGTCTGACGACCTCTAGGAAACCAGGGAACTCGTCTTTAACTATAAATGAACATTTCCTGATGTTTTTAATAGTTCAATTAAAATCCCGGGTAAGACGAGAAAAAAAAACAGTCTTTGTTTGAGTCGAGAGGGGCAGGAAAAACATTTCTTTAAATGAAGGACAAGATTTTCTTGGTCGTTTCATTACTTTTTATATTTTTTTCCCGCAAAAACCAATTAAAGCATCATCAAATTCCAGAACTCCAACAAAAGTACGAGAGTACTTGAGATTTTGATCCCAGCGCCCCTTGTGGCGCAAGCACAAAGCATAATTTTCTCTGTAAAACATTTGAGTGTACCAGCTTTGGGGTATAGGGAAGCATTTTTTTAGTTAAAATAATTCAAAAACATGCACTATATTCTTATAAAGTCAAGAAAAACGCGCCGTTCGGCATAAAAAAATTAATTTAAGGATGAATTGAAGTATTTTATTTATATTTTTGGAAACGCCGGTATTAACAGGGGGTTTTTGGGGAGAAAGGTGGTGTAACTAATCATATGAACGATACTTTAGCACCCTGGGTGTAACTCATAAAATTTTGTGATGTAAAGATAACTTTTAAAGCACTTTCTCTTCTGATAGAGGAAAAAAGAAAAAAAAAATTTGTCCTTACCAGTAAAAAGATATTTAAGTTTTCTTAAGACCCGTAGCGCCATAAGGATGCACTAAAAAACGTGGGTGTACCTAATCGTTTGGTGGGTACTGTACCTTACAAGTAAATATATATATCCTTAAGTGTTAATGTCGCATAACTATCTTCTGAAGTCAATACTAGAATTTCTCCAACCACCAGTCTTTTTCTTAGCAATCTAGAGCTATACCACTGAGCTACCCTTTATTTCCATTGTATTATAATTTAAACAATGTGTAGAACCAATTTAAACGTAATACAATTTAATGGCGGCTAAGAATAATAGATCCGTTCGTATACCTGATAGAATAAATACTAGTATTACGTAAAAAACACGACCAAGTTTATGATACGCGTTTCTCAGACTAGAAATTGAAATAGTATACCTAACTCAACTTTACTTTTTTAAATAAAATATTGTTGAATAGTAAGGTTAAAAGGAACTTCACTTTATAAATACGTACCTTAAATACATAACCTAAAAATATCTTCCTATCACTAGATTGGAACCATAATCCTCATTCACAGCAATCCAGTCCCACATGTGATCAATCCAAATTCAGTAAAACGGATGGCGCGATGTCCTAGTCCTTGGTTATAGCCAATCATACGTAAGATAAATTAAAATAAAGAATTATAAAATTATTATCGTAAGCCCTAAAGAGACAATATATATAGATCGCAGATAAGATAGCCCCTTTGCTATGTTATCTGCGACTCGAAAAAATATACATTTATTTTATCTTTATCTCATCTTTTGCAATTTTTTATACGTATCAGATATGTTAAAAGATAAATTGTAATGTGTTTCACTTTCAATACTGCAATTGCTAGTCCAACCACTTCCCAGGGGTAACACCTTCCCTGACTTGCTTCTTGCGATTATCTTTCTCGGCCAATTGTTGAATATGCTTTTCAAAACTCCCCATCTCTTCTCGAGTTTTACCATTTCAAATCGCAGTTTCCATCACGTCATCCCTGTCTCTGTTCTTTCCTTGCCACCCTTTATCTGTCATTTCTATGGTTCTCATATGGTTTCCTTGCACAGTCAGACTCCCTAGATCCATTACCGCGAGCTTCGGAGATTCCAACTTAAGACTTGCAAGCCAATTGTAGATACGGTCTTGCCGAAAACTTGCCTGAAATATCTAGTCATCTGACTGTGCCGTACATCCCATAGGAATTTCAAAAATTCCAACGGCTGGTAAACCCAAGGCATAGCTACTACTTCCTCTGACACGTGATCTGTTGCGTTTCTTGCGCAGAGAATATCCAACAGCGATGATCTAGATACACTGCTGATTGCCTTCTTCATGGCATGTGCTTAACATTATTTAAGAAAATAGACACTGAAAATGCTTCTTTAGTATCTTTACTACTGACCACTTGACTAATGAGAAAATAGTAAAAAGAAAAAATTTTTGAAAGAAATACATGTTTTACATTCCTTCTCTAAGAGCTCAAGGAATGTTTGTCTATCGAACGATCAGGCCAAATATTCAGGTAATGTTGAGTAACAAACAGCTCTTGTTACGATTCCCATTACCATGGGTAGACTTACGACGCGATACACGGAAATCGATAAGCGGAATTCAAACACGGATAAGTGTATAAGAATTTAAATACCCGTTTTTACTGCTGCCGCCACCATTCTTGCGTTCTGATAAGCCCTCCACACAAGCAAATGACCATCCTGGTGGAATATTCCTTTTCATTTTCACCAGTCCTTGTCCAAGCTAAAGGGGTGGAAATAAGGCTGAGGCCAATACCCTCACCACTCATTTGATCGAGGCAGAAGAAAGAGCTAAAAAATTTTTGGCTGAAATTACTCTTCATCATGTTGGTTTGGACTGAGGATGAATTCCAATCGATAGTCAATTTTAAAAATTTGAGGATGAAGAATTTGGCGAAATATAAAGATAATGGAGGCCCCGTTGAATTTTTTAATTGGTGGAAAACAATGGCCGTCCATCTATCCACCCCACCTCAGCGCCATCTACCGTACACACTACCGGTCACCGTTTGCCCAAGACGAAGCAGACGACACCAACACCGGACCCTATAATGGCTACTGATGCTGCTTCTTCCCACCACCCACTTTCTAATGCGGCAAAAAGAAGAATTAGACGAGCTACCCTTGAAGGAGAAAATATTTCCACTCCCGACGTTTCATAATCTTTAACGGAAAATTATCTAAGTAGACCCAAAGTAGTGGAAAAAGAAAGAAAAAATTCTTCTTCACGGCGGAGCAGTCCTCAAACACCAAAAAGAACGACGTATTCCTATTCACAATCTAAGTCCAAGGATTTTGATTCTCGTCGCTCAAATTCTGATTCCACCTACAGGGGAAAATCTTCAACTCACCGCCAACCCCAACTGCCTTAAAAAACGCCAGATTTTCATCTCCCCGACGCACCCCTTACCGAAGCCGCTACCCATCACCGGACTCTCGTTGCCCATATTCCCCGGTCAGCCGACGAAGCCCCTACTCACCAGTGAATCACCGCTGGCACCAACGCTATCACGGCAGCAGGGGAGACTACGACTACGACGAGTTAGAAAATCATACGCCAAGAAACTATAACTACAGGGAATAGTTTTAAATGATGCAAATGCCTATCTCAATGATGCCATTAAAGAAGGGTTTTGAAAACCGTTGCATAGCCAAACTTGCAAATCCTACGCCCAAATTTTTCAAAAATTGTGCCAACTAATCCCAAGGTAGGTCAACCAACTGAAAAGCGTCCTTCACTTTTCCCATTGCCACCTATTGATTCTCTTTTTCCTTGTTACGTTTCCGAGTCGGAATTCCGCTTTTCTGCTTTCCCGATCTAACATTCCGCATGTCATCTGCATCTTTGCTATAGCCTTTTGGCTAGCTCGAATCTCCCAGACGGTTTCGTTGATCAGTGTTGTGTGGGCTTCTAGCGCGTGCACGTTAGCAGTAGATTCCGTTGACAACTGTTAAATGGTTTTTTTCACTTTGTCCAACTCATCCGTGGTAACCATTCCAAAAAGCCAATTCAGTGCTGTTCCCCCTCCATCCATAACACCGCGTTGTTTTCTCGATCGTTTCGGTGCTCAAATTGTGGCTTTGAGTTCTTTGTAGTTGCGGGTTATGATCCACAAAAACGCGAGTACATCCAATGCTCTGGCATGAACATGATCTATTGCCGTGGAATGGAATTTCGCTATTTCACTCGGCTTGACATCATCAGGCATTGTACTTTTCTGCCTTAACCAATCTTTGAATTCTGCTGCCACCCCATCCGTTTGCTCAAAAGTGATGCCCGACATCAAAACCCATTCTGGGCCAGTAAAACCTCTCGTCTTTTTCGCTTTGAAGATGACTCCATTTGACAAAGTGATATCTGATGCTATTGCTAATCTGGGTGTCAACATCAGATTCGTTATTAGCAATGGTAATGACAACATAAAATGTAGTGGTAATGTCATGTTAAGTCTAGTTTACCGCTTTGTTCCGGACTATTCCTCCATGTATGCATTATTCTCCCTCTCTTTTTCTCCGGCTCCCCCTTCTTTTCTCACTCCTCCCGATTGTTCCTCTCACAGGTTCTTGATTGCTTCCAGTCGGTCGAGCGTTTCTTTCTCCCAGCCTTCCTCACTCGTCTCCCCTTTTGCTTTTTCTTTAGCTGCTGCATCTTGCGTTGCTGTCTCGTCCTTCCGGCTCAGCTTACTGACGTCCCATTTTTCTTCGTTTTCACCCGCTGATGGGGCTAGGTGTTCAACAAATTTCTTGATGTGCTTGACGTGGACTATCTCCGTTTTTTGGGAACGGTTGTCTGCAAATTTGACCTCATAGTTAAAGAGCGTATTCCGTCGTACCACCACGGCCCATGCCATCAGTGTAGTAGTTTCTCTGCCCTCCTTATTTTCCTCACTGATTTCTGAAATTAACACCTTTTCCCCACTGCATTCCGGTCCACTTTTTCCCGACTTTTGTCGTAATATGGCCAATACTCCATGATCCCGCTCCTGCCACCGTTCTTCCCAGCTGTTCGGCATCGTGTTAGAAGTTATGACACGACATGAGTGGTTTCTGAGCAATAGCCGTACTCCTTATTGGTACTACTCATAGAACGACACAAAACTCATAAAGGTAAAATACAATAGGACTTACATGACTACTAGAAGAATTATACAGTCTATACTTTAAGTGTTGGACAGAAAATGGTTAGAAGGTGGTAAGAAGTATGACTTGCCAGGGGACACATAAAAAAGCGAGAGGCAGAGCATGAGAGCCCAAGGTTGGGGCTAAACAGCAACCTAGGTTTAAGCAACCATTAGTTGTATCTGCTGGGCGGTCTGGCCAGTTTCGTGTTTCGCTACACTCAGTAACACACGGAAACCATTGCCACGCCGGTCCCTCCAAATACATTCCAAAATTAGCTCGCTTGTCTTCTTTTTTCTATCTATTGTAGTCTTCCACTAATTTTCACCCATCAAACCCATCTTCCGCATTCAGCTCTTGTTTTTACCTAGAACATAGGAGGAGCTGTGAACTTGAATAATCTGGAAAACGCAATCTTCTCTTCCACCTCGTCTTCCACCGCCTCTTCATAGTCTTCACTCACGGTCTCTGGATCGAAGTTCTCAAGTTGCAAAAATGTCCCGACCTGTAACTTGCCTTAAAGCGTAATACCTTAGGGCATAAAAAAATGTCTAGACTTACCCAACCCTGCCCTGACGTGTCCATCACCCCGTCTACCCTCCCCCCTTAAAGAAAAACAAACAAAAAGCCCACTACCTTGCCAATAGGTTGCTTTAAAAATTAAATCGGTGTTCGGATTTTTGTGCAGGATACTGTACTCTGCTTCCTCTTCATCGCTTCCTCTTCATCGCCATTCTCTCCGACCATTCATTATCATTCAATGAGATATACGACTCCAACGCCTTCCAGAGATCTCGTCCCTCCGATATCCTATCCCGTCCGGATAATAGTTATTTCTTTCTCCATGTCCCGCAGCTCTGTGTGTAAAAATAGGACCCACAAAGTCCATTCCAATTACTTGAAAAGGGGCTTTCGTAGTTTCGTGAGGGTACAAATGTGCTCTATATGTGGATGAAGTGTTAATTATGCATATTTCACAACTTTGAAATATTCTTTAATATGGCCTCTTATGGTTAGACAACGATAATGATTTTTTACTTTTAAATACGTACTATAAAAACCTTAATGGATTCCCATCGGCACAACATGTAATTCTTTAAGCACTAGATAGCGAAGAGGCAAAACCAATTGATAGTTTGTTTCACTTCGCTTGCTATTTTGAGAAGGTAATTCATGTCGATAAAGTGTACCTTCCATTACATGAAAACAATTAATTTTTTTTACCCATTCTGGCTTAGATTGGTTAAACATTTCATCAAGCTCTCATTTCTACAAATAATTTCTAATTACTATGCAAAGTTTGTGTTCTTACTGTTTTTTTTCAAATTAAATTAATATTCTGTCCTAGTTCAATACTAGCGCTTTTTAAACAAGAGAAGCCATCATACCTCTTATGAATACGTGCAGTCCTATACTATAATTCTTAACTTTTATTAGTTAAAAGTAGAGCCCATCTACCTAATTTTCTATTATTATCTTTGGAACGGACAATGATGACTAATAATCACAAAAGAGAAACTTCACAATATCTCACGAACTTACGAGCGTCGCTCTCGCGTTCGCTTACAAAAAATGTAATGAGCGATAGCTTGCACTCGAAAAATATCATGAAATCTGATTTTAAGCCCCGTTCTACTTCCTCCTCTGGTGTGACAGTGGAAAACCTGTCATACAATTTAAAAATTATGAAAAATTGAGTATTAAAGAAAGATGTAAAATTAGACAAAACACAATATAGAGGAGCAGTGGACCACAATATTTCCATAAGGTTTGTAGACTCAAGTCTAGCTAAATATTTGGGAACATTTATTTAAAGGTTTTGCTAAGCACGCAAGTTTGAATTTCTTACAATTCACTGTAATTTCCCTCCAAATCGATAGGTTCACTCTTTTTTTCATCTATTTCGAAAACGTTGAAATACGGTAGGTATTTCACTCACGTGTGTGAAATGTCTCCCATAGCGCAGATGGGTCCCACGGACATCCGCAGTTTATCCAACATGGATAAGGGTGATATCCTACGGACATCCGTCAAACTTCCCAACCTCCAGGCTAGATGTCCCTTGGGTATCGACTGAATATTACATGACCTGCCGGGAAGATGCCATCGGACATTCTAAGAACATCCGAAAGTACTTCTTTTGGATATAAATAGAACATTTTTTCCGAAAAAACTATTCTCCCGGTCGGAATTCGAAACCGATTCTCACGCTTCATAGTCGAGTCTCTTAACATTCTGCTATCCTATTCATGTCTTTATTTCTTTCATACAATTTTATTTTTCTCCTTAATTGAAATATTGTGAAATACTTGTGAAATGTTGGCAGCTTGGGATGGCCAATAGCTGTATTATATAATTATCAGCTTAGTACTATTTTAAAACTTACATAGACTTGTATTATTTTCACTCTATCATTATTTTGCTGATCTTGTTACACTACGAATCGCTCATAAAAATTATAGAACAAATCGATAATGAAAGAAAATGTAAATGAAATCGTATAACCTAATTTCTGATAATAAATGTTATTAACTTATATAATCTGCCGAAAATTATATGAAAACTAAGAGTATGTCTTAAACCCCCCAAACCCAAACCAATCCCTTCGTGTTCCAACCCAAACACATTGTGGTGGAAAATTTAAACCCTGTTTAAAGTTCCCCTTTGTTTAAAAAAAAATTTATTTTATCAATCAAAAACGATACACTAAATAATCTTCTAAGCTTTTGGAATAAATAAAAAAATTTGCACTTCAACTGTGATGGACATTAGGGTGTTTGATTTCCGCAAAATTTTAGAATTTTGCTGCAAAAGTTGGAATTGGGGTGTAGGGGAGACCGGGGCTAGTTGGCTTAGGGGTAAGTCGCTCTTTTGCGTATTACTTGGCGCCACTTAAAAATTAGAGTTTTTCAGGATAGCCGAAGTGTTAATTATTATTACTAGATGGTCTGTACAAAATTTTAATTTTGTCTGCACTTAAATACTGACGTTGTACTGCAAAAACCGTTTTACGCTTCGCCGCGAACTTTTTTTTTCCGTGCATTTTTCTTTTTCAGAAATAAGGTATGTAGTGGATGTTAATGAAATTTTTTCTTTAGATACCTTAGTCTTTTAGCTAAGGGTCAGTCAATTCTAAAATTCAATATAATTTATTTTTAAGTAAATATTTTAAAGAAAACAATGACCCCTACCCATGGGGTAGGTTGGCGGTTTTTTTTTGGGGCAAGTTGGCCTTTTGTTTTAGCTTCTGACCTTGTTTATTTGTGTGTCAAAATCTTCTGTTTTTTTAGTGTTACACGAGGATGAGGAACTATGTACGAAAAACTGACAGGGGAAAAACGCCTAGTGAGGTTATCGAAAGAGCAATTGATGTTGTTCTTACAGAAGGAAGAGGAATAACTGAGGTTGGAGAAATGTTTCAGATTCCCAGAAGAAGTCTTGCTAGATACGTAGACAAGAATAAGAATGTGCTACCCTGTAAACAAAAATATGGTTATTCAAAGATTCGTCAGGTAAGAAATACATTGAGTTTAGGCTACAGGCATAGTAAGTTAGGCTAATGAGTGTAAACATTTTGTCGAACAGGTTTTCACAGATGAGGAGGAGGCTATACTAGTGAAATATTTGCATCGAGCAGCAGATATTTATTTTGGATTGTCACCACTGGACGTTAGGAAACTAGCATTTCAATTGGCCACCAAAATGAACATCAAAATTCCCTTGTCGTGGACTACAAAATGCTTAGCTGGCCCTGACTGGTTTAGCTCATTTCTTAAGAGACATAATACTTTGTCAATTAGGAAACCCGAGGCTACCTCCTTGGCAAGAACATCATCTTTCAACAAACACAACTGTGACGCCTTTTTTGACAATTACGAGAGATTGTTGACAAGAGAAAACATATCACTTGATTGTGTATGGAATATGGACGAGACTGGTGTTACAACTGTCATGCCACCTGAAAAGATCGTTGGTCGACGTGGCTAAAAGCAAATAGGTTAGAGGACTATAGTATTAGTTTGCAGTTATTTATATTTTATATCATCTTTGAAACTACTTTTCTATAGGGGCAATCGTTTCGGCAGAGAGAGGGACTTTAGTTACCGTTGTTTGTGCAATTTCGGCTTTAGGAAACACAATTCCCCCTTTTTTTGTTTTTCCAAGGTAAATTTATAGTCTTGAAAGCAAGCAGTTTGTGGTATTCATTGATGTTATATGAAAAATAGAGTGAACTTCAAAAGCCACTTTCTTAATGGAGGTCCTATAGGATGTGCAGGTACTGCAAACAAATCTGGATGGATGAATGATTCCAGCATGGAGTTATTTATGGATCATTTCGTAAAATTTGTTCGTCCATCCAAGGAACGGCCAGCTTTATTGCTTCTTGATAATCACTCTTCACACATGGCCATCAATGCCTTAAACTTCGCAAAGGAAAACCATATTCATTTTCTATCATTCCCGGCACATTGTTCCCATAGATTGCAGCCACTGGACGTTTCGGTGTATGGTCCCATGAAAA
The DNA here is from genome assembly GCF_020631705.1 of Daphnia magna. Classification (NCBI taxonomy): domain Eukaryota; kingdom Metazoa; phylum Arthropoda; class Branchiopoda; order Diplostraca; family Daphniidae; genus Daphnia; species Daphnia magna. The sequence continues at coordinate 9,307,295 of NC_059184.1, forward strand.
AATTTAACAGCAGTGCTGCTTCAGCATGGATGCTTAACAATCCAGGAAAAACTATGTCCATTTATGATATTCCGGGAATAGTTGGCAAATCGTTTCCTCTAGCTGCCAACCCTATTAACATAACATCTGGTTTTAGACAGACCGGAATCGTCCCATTTGACCGCGAAGGTTTCCATTCACGTGCTGACTATGATCCTGGCTTTGTTACCGATAGAGTGGACCCAAAGTTAACTGTTTCTTTAGTTGAAATTGATTTGCCACTTCTAAATGAGCCATTTGCTCTTCCAATTGGGATTTTACCGGATGAAGTGGGAACTGATATGCAGCTTGTTGTGGATCCCCTAGTGGAACATAATGCTGTGGAGCATGAAGTGCAACGTGATGCTGTGGAGCCTGATGTTGAGCCTGGTGGAAGACAACACAATTCAAGATCATCTAACAGTGCTTCCAGCTCACCTGTTCCCTTTTCAAATTCACCGACTAATTCTTCCTGTTCATCAACGCTGTCGATAAAAATACTTGAAGAGTTGAGACCTTTTCCTAAAGCTGGCCCCCGGATAATTCCACAAAATAATGGGCGCCGGAAGAGAACATCGGCAGTTTTAACTGACACTCCCATAAAAAATGTTATCGAAGCAGAGAAAGCTGCAGTGAAAACAAAAGCCGCAAGGAAGATTGTGTATTCTGAACAGCCGCCCAACTCTAAAGCTGATAAGTGCAAGAAAAGCAAGCCAGCAAAGCGGAACAAAAAAGAAGTCAAGAAAAAAGAATCATTTTGCCTAGAATGCGGAGGGCGTTATTCCACCACTAAAGAAGATTGGATTCGTTGTACAATTAAAAAATGTTGCTTATGGGCGTGCGAGTCGTGTGTGGATGACAGAGGAGAAGATGAAAATTCTTACGTGTGTTCAAAGTGCTCTGCAAAGATGTAAGGCCAACTTGCCCCGACTTCACGGGCAACTTGCCCCACTTACGGGGTAAGTTGCCAGCTGAAAGTGTCCGAATAAAACTGTTTTTTGGGCAGAAAGCTTTTCTAAATTAGCATTTTTTTTTGACGCTACAATTTAGATAAGATAACAAAGCATCAGCTAGGCCATAAATGTTATCATTACAGGAAAAATTTCAAGTGGTAAGACAGGGTGTGTAAAAACCAGGCCAACTAGCCCCGGTCTCCCCTATTAGGTCATAATTAGCTTACTGATTTTGTATTTTATTTTTAAAATAAAATTTAGACCCCCCACACCTCCTTTTTATTCAAAATAGCCTTAATTTCAATATAAAATGGGTCCGCTTGGTAGGATGGGAATAAAACTTTTTTACAAAAGTTAGACATATTGTTAAGCATTATTTGATCTTTTACTTAGCTAAAAATGGAGACAATCCGATTAAATTTAGACCCACCCAATCACTTTTATTCACAATGACCTACTGAAATATGACCAAAATTTCTCTATTTCAAACCAATTATGCTGAGTTTTATATGAAATTGGCAAATTGAGCATAATAGACATAGCGAGCATAATAGACAAACGTGTGATGATGTATAAATCCTTGTCAGCATTGCAAACGAACAGAAAGAATGAATCTGCGAAGTAAATCAAAAGATCCTTTTATTCAACGTTTGGAATATCGCAATTTAGCCGAAGGTATCAGGTTGCCAACAAATCGTGAGATTATTGGCAGATTTCTGTGTTTGAGAGAAAAGAACAAACTGCTTCCAAAAAAGAAATCATTCAAACAGTGGCCAGTGAAGTAGAGGAAATTTGGAAAACGGGCATTTATTCCCATCAAAGCAACAACACCTGTCTCTTTTTGTGTACCTTCACTCCACCATAATTTAATTATAATAATAATAAATAAATAATTTAATCAATTCATTTAAATCATAAATTCCGCTTTGAAATCGTGTAAAAGGCATTGCTGGTCCTTGACAGAAGAATTGGTAATTTTCACAATCTTCAATGAAAATCTGTCTAGCTTCACTCGTTCTTTACTTGCCAAAACATTATTAACACACCGAAGCCAAATAACTTTATCCTAAAAAAGCCAAAATTTCCCGTTTTTACAACGGAACTTCCATTTTTATCTCCATTAATCGGTCCAAGATCTTGGCTGCTTTTTTCATTGATGAGACTCAGTAACTGACCGACTGGCTACAATTACCTGTTGAGTGTTGGGATTTAATGGAGAACTATCGCACCATTAAGAACTTTACTAATCAGCTGGAAGTTTTTAACGATTGTGCGGAACAAGGGATAAAGATCATGTGATAAGTGATTACAAAAACATTTGTAGAAATGACGAACATTTAGATTATGTCATTCAAACTGTTGGGCATCACCGCCTCCATGTATCGTCCCTTGAGAAGAATAATCTATCAAATGTGTAAATTTAACAATTCATAGTAATCCTGTAGTTCATCCAAATAAAACCAAGAGTCATCAGCTGAATACAATTTAAAATATTCGTTTTTATGTGTTAGCAAAGCCGTTTTTCTCGCATTTTTAGTAAACTTAAAACCGTGTATAAATCTGTGTGGGGTCTAAATGTATTCGGATCGTGTCCTTTTTTGGCCAATTAGAAGATCAAATAATGTTTAACAATATGTCTTACTTTTGTAAAAAAGTTTTATTTCCGTCCTACCAAGCGGACCCATTTTATATTGAAATTAAGGCTATTTTGAATAAAAAGGAGGTGTGGGGGGTCTAAATTTTATTTTAAAAATAAAATAAAAAACAGTAAGCTAATTATGACCTAATACACCACGATTCCAACTTTTGTGGCAAAATTCAAAAAGTTTCCGGAAATGAAAAACCCTAATGGACATCCCTGGAATTACCCATGGAGTAAATGGATATCTAACGGATGTCAGGCTGTGAATTTGACATCCGATGACAGAAGTGTGCTGTATGGGGTGTCCTTAAAAGAGCAGACAACCTGAATTTTTTTACATTAAATTGCATATTTTACCGCTAAATGGCGGTAGCTCTGTGGCAACGAGCAACCGCTAATTGGCCATATTTTCTCACTAATTTCTCGCTCAAATGCATTTTGAGCGCAATAGCTCGCCGCTCACGTAAATTCGAGTGAAGCTCGTGAGCGCACTCATTTTCGAGCGTCATTCGTGTGAAGTCCGTCAAAAGGTTTGTCCTAAAGATAATATCTGAAATGTCTAATTGCATCAATTCGGCTAAACCTTTTTTTTCAGTGGTTTCATATTTTGCTTCAGCTTTTGTTAACTGTCTACTAGAATAAGGTATTGGATGCTCATGAACTATGCTACAATTACATGCATAAGCAAAAAGTAAAAATTTTTCATTAAAATTTTTTATATTGTAAATATATTATATACAATGCCGGTCTAGTTATAGAACCGCCTAACTATGCAACCGGCTCGGTTATCGAGCCGATTTTTCTTTGCCGTGTTTCAGTGCCACCGTTGGCCGTATTATGAACTATATCGATTTTCTATGGCGGAAATGAATGGGTTTTGCCTTTTAAAACATGCCAAAAAATGTTACTGTAATTGATTTTATCTTTTTAGGCAGTGTTGTACATTGGTTCAATGACCCAACTAATAATAATAGGCGGTAAAGTTATTCTAAGACCGTCAAAGTTTGAGGGATGAATGAACCGACGATAGGTGGCACTAAGATCGGGTGCTTGGTTATAGAACCATTCAGTTATAGAACCACGCACAGGCCGGTTCTATAACTGGACCGGACTGTATTTATTATATTAGGCAGTTATAGAACCGCCTAGCTATAGAGTCAACTTGGTTATCGAGTCGATTTATCTTTGCCGAGTTTCAGCATCGTCGTCGGTCGTTTTAAAAACTAGATATAGGTTCAGTTGGCGGGTTTTACATGCCATGAATTTTTAACATGCGAAGTTATATTATTTTAATTTAGTTTGCCAATTTTAGGCAATTGTGTACATTTATTCAATGATCCAAATTAAGACAAATGGGTGACAAGCTAATTTAGCCGAGAAACGATAAAAAAAAATTATTTTCTTACTTTTCTCTATGTCTGTACAAAAAATGGTAAAAGCTTTTTAAGGTGGCATTTGTGTTGTAGTAAAAAGAAACAAAGAAAATAACTATCATCTGCCGAGCGGGTTGTGCTTACCTCAATTGTAGAGCTCACATCAATTGTCTTTAAATCTTCTGTTTTGGCTGTGTTTTTCCACTCGGGGATGGGACTTACGTAGGCCCAATTGAAAGATGGCCTACTGCAATCAAAATTTCACACTGTTATTTTATCCTTTTATGCTGAGTTTTGAGTTAAGAAATTAGTTAAAATCAAGTTCAAAAGAAAACTAGAATGGCAGAAGCTTCTCAAGGATCCAACGAAAAACTTAAATGAATTTTACATGTTGGAGAGGACGATAGTTGTGAACCAGTGAAAAAATTTTAAGCTGAACTTTTCGATACCTGCAGGAAAAAGAGTGTTGCCTACAAATTTCGTGTTACTTCTGACTTTAAAGACCTTATTATTCCTGTGATTGTAAGTGATTCAAAAGGGTACCACTTATCATGTTATAAAAAGTATACAGCCATTAAAAATAAAGAAGTTGAGTCTGAATTGTCAAAACAAAAAGCACTTGACGAGCAATCAGTTTTAGTGCAGTCTACATTACAACCTACAGCCCAACCAGCCTCAGGTAACTGAAACATTGTTGAAATTATCGGTACTATTTGTAATATCCTTCCTTCTGTTCAGACAGTGCTGTTTATTCTACAATTAGTACTCGTTCTTTGAGGTCAACACCAAAAGGAAAAGAAAATGAAATAAATCCCCGGACTGGTGTGCACATTGAAAAATGCATTTTTTGCCTAAAGAAGAGGAAAGAATTTAATAATAAAGTGTAGTCTCTAATTACATGTAGAACTGCAAACATTCAGGTATTACTATTGTTATTTATATTTGACAAGATTCCACTGTTGATTTTGATATTGTTATAGCCTAGCATATTACATGATGCAAAGGTTTTGCAACATAAGAATATTTTGGAGAATTTCGCTGGTGTACAATGCGATTTAAAATTTGTAGCTAAGGAAGTGAAAGTCCACAAGGCGAAAGATGTTTCAGATCGTCATCGTATGTTACAAGCCGAATATGGGCTTGAACCAAACGACTTTTCCACAGACCGTGACTACATGTTTCTCGCCAAGTTGACTGAACATTTCCAAGGAAAAATTTTTATAATGAAGCATGAAACTAAAGGCATTGGCAAAATTATCTTCTCCTCAACTATTCCACCAACCAAAGCTTTTGCCCCTATTTTTAACGTAAATAATGGTATTTCCTACAAGGTATGCAACATGTAAATTCCTCTTAATTACGCCAGTTAACGAAACAATATTTTTTCTGTGCTTCCAGGTGCAGGAAGCTGCCTATTTCCTTCGAAATTTAGTCTTGAAGTCACCTTGTAAACCGTTACCAACAAATAAGCTACAGGCGAAGGATATTTAAGAAGGTAAAATCTATTGGAGTCCGTAATACGGACTCCTCTAGCGTCAAAACTGTTTATTGGAGTCCGTAATCCCATATGGCTCTGGTGTCGTGCCTAGCGCTAGCAGACCTTTTTGAATTGTAATGTTGAGAACAGAATAGTTTCCGAGTTAAACATGTGTATTGTAGACTGGTATCTGAATTATTCACATTATTGTGAGCTGGGCAATTAAAAACTTATACAATATAAAGGAACATGGTAAGACAATAACATTTGTGAACGATAAAACTTTCAAATTAACACAATTTTTCCAACCAGGTTTGCATCACTGTCATCTGGGTAATCTTTGACACATATTTGATGAGTAAGCTGGACTATTTAAAAAAATTATACAGTATGAAAAACATGGTAAAGCAATAACACTTTTTAGTGATAAAATTTACAAATTAATGAAGTTTCTGCACAACCAGGTTGCATCAGTGTCTTCTGGGTAGTCCTCACACATTCGATGAAACCATTCTTGGCAGTTCTCACATTCTATCTGGTCCCACTGTTCTGATTTCAATCTGTACCAAGTCCTTCTGCAGTGACACATAACAGGTGATCTTTGAATGATGTCCACATGCCTGCTTGAGCGACTTGGGGTTGATGGGAATGGGGTTAAGTTTCCAGCTGCCATGCATGCCCTTAGGTGGGGTCTTAATTGCCGAACATCATAGGTAACTGTTGTTGGGTCTTGGCCATGCAGTAAGCTGGTTGCAAAAGCAATGGCAAAAACACCACAGTCATAGCCAGTGCCTTGACGTTGCACATTCTTCACCACACAAGTCATTTCCTTTTCTTTTGTTTGTAGAAGGGTAGATGTGCAGCTAATAGTATGTGGATGTTGATTTTCTCCAGGGAGGCTGTCATAAATAAGAACATGTGCAGGCTAGCTGAAGCCTTTAGCCGCCAATACCCAGTGATCCTTCCCGTATGGATAATTTGCATCCATTTTTCCTCGTCAACCTTTGGAAATTCCAGGGATCCTCCAATGGTGACACAAAAAAGACCGCCAATGTCGGGATTATTTTTCTTCATCATCATCTGTGCCATATTGATGTATCCTGAAGTCAGTTGATTCTTTGAGGTAAGCTCTTCTACCTTATCAACAAAGAGGTGCTGGTGACCAACACGCGTTTTTCTTTTCGGCTTTTTTACAGGTGACGTGGTTGCTGGGATCTCCACCGGGGTATCTGAAATTGTTGAAGAATCCATAGCATCCTCCGTCTTAGTTTCGGTTGGCTGTAAAGATAGAAACTTAATGATTCATCACCTCATCTAATTTTATTGAATTATTATGTTTACTTCCATAGGCACATCCGAAATGATGATGGAAGAATCATTCACAGCTTCCGTCAATGCTACATCTTCCTCCTTAGCGTACATTCTGTCTTCCTCTTCACGAATCATATTCTCTTCTTCAAGTAGTTCATCTAATACGGAGCTTGGTTGTGCGATACGAGCCTTTTTTCTCTGATGGAAGCTGTTGAAATAGCCATTATTATTCTTTGGGCGGCCTCTCTTTTTTAAAGCAACTGGTAGACGAAATGATGACCATTCAGAGGAAATTCCCTAATAGGTATTCGATGTTAGGACACAAAAATACCTAAGACGTGCTAGTATAAATTACCTTTTCTGTAGGATCAGGTTCGTTTTCCTCAGACACTGGAGAGGAACATTCATGGGGATTTTTAGTGATAGTTTTTCTATCTGGTATCTTCACATCGTTATCAAACTCACTATTTTCAGAAACCGGTGATGAAGTTTCTTGAGTAGGATTCTTGATAGCACTTCCGTCTGTTAAACTAAGAGTCTTCATAGCATTTTCATTAAGAAGAAGTTAAATGGGTTGATCAGCCCTTATCAAGGTATGAATATCAACGAAGAGGCGGATTTTTTCACTGAATTTTGCTTCCGTCAACATACTAATGGTTTCGGCTATTTTTCGGAAAAGAAGCGTTGCCGTGTTGAATTGCTCCCTCTCAGTCACAGGCTTTCTGGCCTTTTCCTTCTTATGCACTCTTGTAGGGGATGTTACACTGGCGAGAATATCTAAATCATCCCAACAAGAATTAACAGGTAAAAATTATGAATATTTACTTTTTGCTCTTAAAACAATTATGAATTACTCTATACCTCTAGACATTTGTTTCTCCAATGATCAGAATATGATTCGGGAGGAACCTCCAAGTTATCCTTTATATGAAAATAGATTAAATGTCGGCAAGGCAGCTGGAAAGACATGAAGAAATCACAGGAGCAGCCCGTTAAGTCCTTTTGTAACGTGTAGCTCTTGTTGTTGCTTGAAGAAATCTGGTATGTTGATGATTCCTTTAATTAACACCAATATTATTACTTTGCATCATATGTTATCCTTATTACAACTAAGAATACCTGATGATATTTAAAATCGTAGGATTTCCTCATGTACTTCATGTTTTCTGTTATCTTTCCCCAGGCAAAGGGAGAAATGGAGGCAGCAAACTTTTCCAGTAGCGGATGTTTACGCTGTCTTGAAAATTTCACCTCTCGTATTTTCTGCATAAGTTGCCTGTCACTAAGGCTGATTCGTACGATATCGACTAAACCTTTTATAACCTTAGCCAATCACCTATCCTTTCCGAGGACTTCCTTGATGGTATGATGGAAGCTAGAAAACTAAGAAAATAATGAATAATTGTTTGAAATTTAACTTTATACGTTTGTTTTTATTACCGTTCTAGCTTATTCGTTGTATTATTATCCAATGGTGGAAGGTGCTGTCATCCCACACTCGTCCACTTGTCACTTATGTTGAACCAATTGTTATGAAAATACGCTGCAATGATTCCTCCTTCTATCAATTACAGAGTTTGTAAAATTTCAATACATTTTTTTTAGATTAAACTTAAACGATGACTATTCACTACCTTCGTATAGCCTGGCTTTGGCTGTATCCAACTCTATATTTGTTCCGGTATAGAGAACCTTGCGGAATTTTTCTCGGATGTCATTTTTCCTTTCTTTGTTGACTCCATCAATCTCTTTTAAAGTATTAAGCCAAGCGTCGACCGCCTTAAGAACATGGAAGTGGCATAAAATGTGCTCAGCATCCGGGAAATACTTCTCTAATGCGGAAATTTCAGAACAGTCCTTATCTGTCATTGTTACTTTCGTAACTGAAACATCATTATTCTGAAATTTGTAACAAGTACATTAATGATATTCTAAGATAATTTTTAAATGCATCTATTGTACCTCTAAAAAAATCCACAGGCATTCACTAATTGCTACCGTTGTCTCTTCCTTCGTGAAAAACAATGCAACAGGTTGACTGTTACCATTTTTGTCCTCAATCATCAAATGGTAGAGGGAAAATCCAATTTTTGTTATCTTATAGATGCCGTCCATTTCAACTACAATGCCATATTTGTGGTACAGTTTCCGTTGTTTTTTCGAGCTGTATGAATATTGCTGCGACCTCCCCGTCCCCATCATAAGAAACGCTTATGACATTATTGGGATCTTTTCTGAGATCAAGAAGTAAGTCAACTGTATCTTTCCATTCATCTCCAGTGTTTCCTATTGGAGTATGGTAAAAATTAATAATGCGCTCACAATTTTTATTTTTGAAATAATTAATTGAATTCTATATAATTTCACACCTGCCAGAGTCTGCTTCAAGTTGATTAGGTCTTTGCTAATGAGATGACTCCCGAATTTATCTTGTAGCAGCTTCCGTACTCTAGCTGGCTGAATACCAGCAGTCACAGTATCTTTGGCTAATTGCAGTGCTTCTGGAGCCAATCTCCTACAAAATATTTCCATTATGGTAATTTTAAAATTTAAATTACATTAGCCCAGCACGCATTAACACTTACTGTTTTCTAGCATAATTCTGGATGTGTTCCTCGGAAACGGGGTGGTCTTTATGGATTGAAACTTCTGATATGTCAACTTTTCACTAATCTTTGTCCGATTCCTCACATCATTATTGAATGATTTCACTGTTACGCATTTTCCACGACGAAGACACACATTTTCCTCCACTTCAAGTTGCTTGATACACGCAACAATTTCTTCTTCGCTGTCAAAAGTTTTATATTTTGCCAATGCATTAACCGCACTAATAATCGACATTTTCTGTAGAAGAATTAAACTGTACTGAGGACTTTTCAATATAATGCCAACTTTTCCGAATAAAAGCTCCTGCCTTTCATTTGATGTTTTTCATTTTCTCCTTTCTTTCCCAATGATCTTGTCAACGATCCCCAAGCTTGTTTATGCCGCTGGTGCGGTAACCCTTTCATGTAAGAGTATGCCGTTTCCTCGAACCTGTCTATTTCTGACCTTGTAAAGCAGTGCTGCTTGCACTTCTAATTCAAGTGTAACATCGAGGAGACAGGTAGACTGTGACAAATAAATGATTTGCCCGAACTTAGGCAATTAACGACACGAAATGTAATGTTTGTCAGAACCGTTTATTTCAAATTGAACGGAATAGTTTGTTGCACAAAGTCAAATGAGACAATATTTTTCATTTTCTACATCAGGAAATAGGGTAACACGCAAATAATGCAGCGAGATTTCATGTTTTGCAAGCTATTTTCCGCTTTTTTCAGTGAAAAATTCATTGCCATCGAAAAATTCGATTGCCTTGCACATAAATATTTTACAAACAGAATTGCGAAATCCCCAAAAAGACTGCAGTGTGAACTTAAGTTAACACGCTCTGTAATTTACATAAAAACAGATATTTTAGATCATAGAGGCTGTCACAAAGTGTCATAATATATATGTTTTATGGTTAACCGGTAAGGCTTAGTTGCTATAATAGCGCATTTCATGTAAAAGTAAGATTTATTCTGTAAATGTGCCACTTAGTATTTCTTTAATTTAGTTTATTAATGTTTTCTTGATTTGATTACGGAAATATCACCAAATATTATCATTTTAAACGCAAAAACGGACTCCAATAGCCCTTTTTGCCGTTAGAGGGATCCGTATTACGGACTCCAATAGCAACTTTTGACAATAGGCGTCACCATTAAAGAAGGCAAAGTTTGCGCACCTGAGTTATTGGCATTGTTTTTCCAAACATTAATTTGTAGTGAATTCCCCTTTAATAAAAATTTTTCATTAAAACAAATAATCATTTATAACGTATTTTTCAGACCGCCCTCGCAAGGGCCGACCAATTACTGAGACAAATCGTATTCGGATTGATGCGCTTTGCGACGATGCGATGTTTGCGATCACAAAAGGATTGTTTAAGCCGAATATTCATCTTCAGTTGGCCATTTATCTGCTGTCCCATACGGGCAGCAAAGAAGTTCTCTCAGTAGTAAACCGTTTGGGTAAATGCGTCAGCTATGCAGTTACTCAAGGACTCCTGACGAAACTCGGAGGAACTTTTAAGTCCACAACCGAAGCAGAAAGTAGTATATCTACCGCAAATAGACGCATCTCCAACAAGAAATGATGTTGTCGTAGAAACGCTTGAAAGATCTCAAAGGCTGAAAGAAGCTTGCAATCAAGAGTACAAGTATGAAACTTATGATTTAGTTGTAGCTATGCCCACTCTAAAAATTAAAAAAACTGGAGGGAGAAAATATGCCAAACTGTTTATTCATGGGACCTTTCCACATGCTGATGTCCTACTTTAAAGCAGTAGGCAAATTTATCACAGATTCCGGCCTGACTCATATCTTAACGGAAAGTGGGGTGCGGGCCCAGGGGTCTTTAGCGGCTTTTTGAATGGGACAAATTTCAACCGAAACAAACGAATTCATCCTTTGTTCGCTGCTGCTTTCTTAAAAGTACATTTCAACTCCTTCTTGAAGCAAGAACACACAATGGATGCGGAAGCTCTCAAGCAACTACTATTGAAAATCAAGATAGAACCGGGCGATGAATCTACAGTTACAAAATCTATGTCAGAAATCCAAGAACTGTTTGAAAAGTACGAGAGATATAGGAATCTTAACTTACAAGGAGAACATGGCACAACAGGACAGTTCTGTATGACGTATGTAGGAATGATCAATGTGTACCACCATTTTAGCCGTGCTGTAAGAACAGGAAACTTAGAACTGTAAATCCATGATCTTACAGAAATGAACAAGTTGTACCACTTGTTTGGTCATCAGAACTTTGCCCGTTGGGGCGTTAAGTAATTTATAACTTTCTACATAACGTATTTTTTGCGGAAAACTTAAAAGTTTTTCTTTATACAGATTTCTTGACAATTTGTTGAAAATGGATGATACTCACCCTGGCCTGAAGGAATTATTCCGGAAGGAGATGCTTGCTGTGCGACGGATGAACAAGGAATATTCTGGAAATTATTAAGATTTGGCACTGGAGCAAACGATTAATCGTGATGCGGCTAACACAAAGCACGGTAATAATTGTATTTAGATAAGAGGCATTATTGATTGTTAACTTATTCCGTACATAATTTTTTAATGCAGGTGTAATAAACGTCACAGATTCTCTTAGTGCGCGACAAAGATGGACGATTAACTACTCTGTACGAACAGAACTTTCATCTCATTTCCTTGATTTCTTATGCATGGTTAGAAAAAAAGATGTAACAGAGAGAGAACTTGATGGAAGTTGCATTACAAGAGACGAGCGTCAGCTATCGGCGATCATTGGCCAGTGCACGAATCCATTTTCTGGAACGCCTAGTCCAGTTCTGTACAACTTGAGTACTGGAAAAGCAGCCACTCTTAAAACGCAACAGTTCCTCTTAGGTGCAATACAAATTGGAAGTAGAGCAATGAACGAGTTTATTCAGAGGTGTGTGGAAAACGAACATGCTTTTCAGCAACCAATTAAGAAGCAGGCGATATCAACTTTCGCCGACGAAGGAATCAAAATTAGTAGAAGAATCAATGGAAAAATCAAAGAAGTGAAAATGGAACGTGACATGGTTGGAAGGCTTTTGATGCTCTCCATAAAGCACAAGATCGACTTGAAACTTGTCTTTGGCTATCCATTAGCGCCTGTATCTCTTGTGTTCGGACACATTGACGGATCCACGACTCATACACCAAAGTCAACTTTAATGAAAGCACTTATTGGAACAAGCTACTCTGAACAGCCAAACTAAATCGATGCTTACATAGTAGATGGCTTTTTTTCCTTACACCTCCATGCTACAAGACTACCGATTTTTTATGAAGATGTAGTCAGGTACATTCTTTTGAAGTTGGTCACTGTGAATGCAAAAGAGATTCATCTGGTGTTCGACAACATCACGTCACCATCAATTAAAGATATTGAGCGTGAGCGACGTGGAGAATCCGAAAGACACACCAGCTATTCCAACCTGTTATTGAAGCAAAAGCAACCGACAAATTTTCTTCAAGCATTGAGAAGTGACAGCTTCAAACTAGAATTCGTGAAACTTCTTTCAAATGGATTCAGTGATCCATCTCTTTCTTGTATCCTTGGAGATAAGGTTCTTTTCCTCATCGTAGGAAAATCGTGCTTTTCTTTGAGAAAGTCTGACGTAGTAATCGCCTGGTTGGAAGAAATTGATAAGAAATGTTCACATAAAGAAGCCGATACAAGAGTAAGTCATGTTTTTATATTAATTTGTTCTTGTAATTAGTACTTATCTTATTTTAATCCAAACAAAAGATGATTACGCACGCTGCTTCGATAAATTCTCCCGTAACTATAGCTATCAGATCAGCTGATACGGATATTCTTGTCATTAGTCTTTCAAACATTTCAAAAATGAACAAGAACAATACATTCTACTTGGAGACTGGATTAGCCAGCAATAATACGCACAAGTTCACCAATCTTACGCACTCTAAACTTTTGAGAGGCTACGTAGGGGGTACTTAGACCCTTTTTCTAGTAGTTTTTTGGGAAATCATACTAAGATGGTACTAACTCGTATGTGGGCTACGAAAAGGCATTTGTACGCAGGGCTACTAAGTAATCGTACGACACATACTAATCCTTCGTACTACACATACTAACTCTTCGTAGTCATTCAGGATTATATACCCCACCCCCTTTTATTCTTTCTTTGAAACCCTTCTCGCCGCATTCAAATTAGTACTGAATAATAACCAAACAAACAAGATCATTTAAACCACATTTATTGAAGGCGTAACACATACAAGAAAAAGTTAAGCTAAAAAACGGTACATTCCTGGGTCATTGAATATTGGGAGCATTGCATGTAAATGAATACAAATTAAGTAAGGGGCAAACACTCTAATTTGCTTACAAAATCGCCAATATTGCAGCTACAACTAGGCACAATTCTGTAAACTGCATATTCAAAAAATTGGTACAATTCCATCAAAACGGGTTTAGGATACTCAGTATTAAAGGCAAAAAAACTTGAGAAAAGAACATTGAATGCATTAGAGCATTCACTTCCACAATCAATGACATAGAAGTCAACGACTAGAAAAAATTGCTTTGGAGCAATTAAAGTTCCTAGACAAACAAGGAATGGTTGTTTCAAGTGCGCAGGCTTGTTTTTTACGAATTCCTCTAAATTAGTGTTTTCCTATAACAGAAAAAGGGTTTCAGTTTGATGATGGAAAACAACGAGGGAAAAAAGGAACTCAAAATATCGTTGACAATTTATTACCTTGAGAAAAATTACGAGTTGTTGCAGAGTTGTGTTCAGTTGACTTTTGGCTTGTTGAATTCTTGGCATCCATTTTGCACACACCACCAGTACCTTTAAAAAGGCTGTTGACATAAAAGAAAACATTTAAGAACATAAATATAGACAGTGAAAAGTGTTGGTTGATAGGTGTTACCATCTGTTGATTCTTGAATTTCCATATAGTTATACAGAGCTAGACGGATTAATCTGTTTCCATACTTGGACATAAAGGTGCCAATGTACGATGATTTAGGATACTGATGAACATAATCGGCTATAATCTACGTAATAAATCAACTGTTAGAAAATGTTTATATTATTTAAAATGTTTCTAGCTATTAAATTATACCAGTCTTCCGAAATCCACATCCAAAAATCTCGGGAATTCTGTAACAATTGCAGTTGGAGTGAGTAGGAAATTTACAATTTGGTATTTCCTGTACTCGTAGGTCTCATCCATATACTCCATAATCTTCGATTTGTTTTCCAAAAAAACACCGCAATTTTGCAACCAAGCAACCTTGATAAAAAGTAAAAATATTTAATGTTTTCGAACATAGATTTCAATTGAAGAGTGGCCTACCTTTGATTTACATTGAGCGAGATACTCATCTGATAGAGGCTGCTCTGCTGGACTTGACTTCTTTAAAGATTCTCCTTTACCTTTCCTTGCATCGTCTTTGGGTTTTTCCACAGATTTCCTCTTTCGTTGATCGGGAGTCAACGCAGCTTTTCTCAGCCGCTTTAAGTGTTGATCAATAAAGCATTACCAGTTGCGCTGTTGTAAATATATGTATAAGCAGGTAGGCCATCTCGAATTAACCCTATCTGAGGAAAAGCAGCTACAATAGCAGCAGCCAATTTTTCTTTTGTTGACGCTTCTGGGTAGTAATGACCAACTATACGAATAACGTGGCCCAATGCAATATTAATATTAGTGTGTTGGTCCTTCTCAGTAACAGGCATCGCAACGTCAGCTTGATATTTCTCAACGATTTTCACACCTTCTTCATGGGAATTCAAAATCTCTTTTACATCAAACGTCAAATTCTGTGGGTTGGAATTTTAGAAAAAGTTACATTTTCGGATTATGGATATAAACTTAACAACAAACCATATACCTTTTAACAAACTTTTTGAGGCACATGGTTCTGCGAATTTGAATCACTTGAAGTTGGAACGTGTTCGCTCAATTCTTCAGAAGAAAAAGGCAAATCACGTGAGGTAGAACTACCAAGAGGCTCCTCCATTTGATGATTTTTGTCCACCAATTTATTGTTCAAACTTGTTGGAAGTTGACTCTCTCACAACTGTGTTTCGGGGGTTACTGTACCAGAGGAAGGGGACTCAAAATGGTGCAAAATGGTTGGGTCCATTGCTGTTGAATGGCTGGTACCCATTGACAGACTCTTGATGTACCGAACGAGTTTCACTCTTTGCCCAAGTGAAATGCCAAGACTCTGTAGTTGATTTTCTTCAAGCGTCAACAAAACGTCTCCGTCAATATCGTTCTCTGAAAGAAAAAAGAATTTTCATTAACTGTATACTGTCTCTAAAAAAATACTGTATACAGCGAATTGAGTTCACGCGCTTTCGATCTTGTGTGTAATGAAACAAATGATCAAAAGTGTGCGAGCTCCATTCGCTACATATAGTATTTTTTTGAGAAGTTCTGTGGATAGTTGAAATTATGGGGAAATTTTTGATTTGAAATCGAAAGAAAATAAAATAATCGAAAAAAACCATGAAAAGCATTTCCGAGATGCTTTTTATTAAACCACTGAAAATTAATTTGATTTTTGTTAAACTAAGTGGCGGGGCGACACAAAAGACTCATCTGAAAATGGGTCAAAGTTTTTTAATATCCATAACGGTTCACATTCAGCCAAATTATTTATTGAAATCACATTCTTAAGGGTAGTAAAAGCAACTTTAAACGAGTGATAATGTTCACAGAAAGAAATCGTGTTAAGGAAAGTTATTAGCAAAGAAAAAACGTCATCGCCCTCTACAATAATCTTTTGAATGATGCCAAATTCAGGGAGAGCATTTTGTGTCTGATGAGAATTTCGGAGAACAACCACAGAATTTTCTCGATATTCCCAGCCTTGAACCTTCAGCCAATTCGTTACATTTACAAAGGAAAATTGCCGGAAAACGTCGTTTTCAATATCTAAATCAATCAGTTCACTAAACAAAACTCTTGTTAAGGGGACGATTTTTTTTTGTTTCAAATAAGTACTCGGATAGCATTGAGGAGCATTTGACTAATTGTAAGTGATTTGCTACAGACAAAGTAATATTTTTAAAATTGAAATTTACTTGGGCTAGTCTTTTGGCAATATTGTGATACGCTTCATAGCGCATACACCAATACCTTACAGGAGGGCCTTGTGAGCGAATGATCTGGGGATAATGAACCATGTGATGTAGCTTGTTAATGCCTTGGACACTTGGGAACGCTTACGAAATTCTTCAAAGTAACGCATAATTAAAACTTCGAGAACGACGGTATGCTCTTGTGTTAGTACAGGGGAAAATATGATATCCATAATGTGGCGCAAAGTTAGTATGATCGTGAAATGGATGTTGCCCTCCGAAATTTTGTCACCCACCAAAAGAGCAAACATGTTTATAAGACAAAAATTTTGCCCAGCCCTTTGTCTCGTCGAATAATTGACACTTGCTTTAATATTATCGTCAGTAAACTTAGCCGATGGTTTGTTTGAAAGATCAATAAAGCTGTACTGGAAATTCTCAATTCTTTGATTTAGGAAAGCTGCATCTACACCTAATTCAGGATAAATTGTTGCCATTGCGTGTAAAACAAGTTTAATTGAAAATGGGGCGACGCCTTCCAGAAAATCGTGCATCGCATCAAAATTTAAATTTTCTGCAAAATGAAAATATCTACTGGCATTAAGGAGACTTGCATATTTTATTCCCGACTGAGAAATATCACAAACTCTTTCATTTGAAGCTACCACAGCTTGGTCGTAGTTATTCCGGTCTCTCAAAACGAGCTGGTCGACATTACTTTTAAAATTGATTTCTGATCGATGTATTAGGCAAAGACGACAAAACTTATTTGCCGACGGACTCATAAAACCACCAATTTCGTGAGCCCCCTTAGTGTCGGCAGAAACGGAAACAAGGGTACCTCGAATGCGAAAATTTGGCATGTCTGAAATATCTAGAAGCATCCCTTCCTCAGACTCTAGCTCTTCCAACTCTTTCATAAATTCTCGAAGAACAAACCCGAAATTGTCCTCAACAACATCTAGTGTTTTACAGACGGCAAAAGGATGGATATGGGCAAGTTGAGACATTAGACAAGGTGGTAAGTTTAAAAGGCAAAAACAAAACATTGCAAGTTGATGTAATTTTGTCTTCGAACCACAAGAATTACAAACTTACAGATCGTCATTGAAAATTTGAATTCTCAGTGCTCTCGGACACTCTTTAAATAACTCATGTGATTTGGGATCAGGGCTTGGTTTCTCTCTAAAATACAAAGCTCTAAATTTAGGAATAGCGAAAAGCGAAGATAGTGTTCCCTTAATTGGGATGTAGTGAAACAATCGAGGAACAATTCGTTTTCTTAGGGTGTTACTTTCAAAACGATTTGCCCAGCGGCGTTGCTGTAACGACAGTAAATGCTTGGGTGATTTGTAACCAAAATTTTTTATGTAAAAAGCACTCCTTTTCGTCTGTGAATTCAAGTTTGTAAATGCGTTTTCTATTAGTGAAAGGGGACTTTTGGCGGCCTCAGCAAGGATTTTTGTCATTTCTGCCGAAAAAAAATTCAATGCACTATTCGTAACATTGAATGTTGTTCGAAGATTGAGAAACAACTTAGCTACCTGTACTTGCTTCTCACACACCTTTGGTTTTTCTGCAACATCAAAATCTACATCTACACTGCCATCAATACTTTCATTTTCTGACATACTTTCAATTTGTGGAACAGCTGTTCGCGAGGTAACATTATCTCCTTGAAAATATTCACACTCCAATAAATGATGTCGAAATGATCTGAAACTCATTAACTGAGCTGAGCAAGAGTTCTGTCCACATATTAACGGGTTACTTACACGTTTACTTGTCTTCATGCAATGCACATGTTTGAAATGTATAACAAGTTTGAGGTAAGGACCAGGAACTACTACCTTACAAATGAAACATCCAAAATTGTTCCTTGAAGTGGGTTTTGATTTGGACTTGTTCAAAATTTTTTTTGTCAACACTGAGTTCGACATTGCCTATTGTAGTATTTTAAGTTTACGTAGTGCAAGTCAAGGGGAACTCTAAAGAAAGAAAAAGCTGGTATCACGAAGGTAGAAAAACCTGATTTTAACTTTAATTTGTTCGAAACTTCTTTGCCAAGTTGAGCTCTAAAAGCTACAAAAACTCATTTCAACTTGTTCGACACTAATTGTTCCACTATTGGTTGTTAAGCCTATACAAAGTTATTTGAATTTGCTCTACACATGTCTTTTCAAAGATGGGTTTAGAAAGCTACAAAAACTGATTGGACTTGTTCGACAAACTAAAAGCTAACAAAACTAAAACATTTACCTCTTAAAACATTTGTGGTTTTCTCACTGCACTCTTTTCCCAAGAGATGTGTCTCTAGTTCCTGTACTGTTAACTTTATCACAGTGCTCTTAGAATCAACGACGAACATGGCAACCGTTGAAACGCACGTGGTCGGCAAGAATCCAGGATGCAATCTGATGAAACGAAAAGTATATTTATAGTAGCTCTCGCACACAGCAAGCAAAGCCAGAATCCAACTACTACTACCTTTCAAAATTTCCAAAAATCAAAGAACTGAATTTGAAAATGTAGACAAGATTAAACTTGCGCAGGCGGCACTCCTAAACTTGAAAACTTCTGACCCTAAAAATGGATGAGCATATCCTCAGTTCCAAAGTCCTACAAGTTAAAAGGTGGACTAAACAGTAACCTTTGAAAAAGGTTTCATTTTCAAGTATTTTGAGTAACAACTAAAACAATAATTATTACTACATTTTAATTTGTTTTTGAAAAGACAAAAGCAATTTTGCAACTTTTTACACAAATGATCCAATTTCCTTACAATTTTATTGCCATTCTTATTCTCTCGACTCCCACTGCGGGTTTGCGTAAACGGAAATATCCTTTGTCATCTACTATCGTCTGCTTGAGTTAATCGATAGCACTGGCTTACTTCAAACATCCTTAAGATTTTGTGTTGTTTTATTTTACCTGAACTCTCGCTGGTATTATTTTAAAAATGGAATCTGTCAAAGAAGTCGAATGCAAACCGAATAAAGTTTACGACTTCTATGCTGATATAAAAGTTCATATTGAGGATGGGGGTGTAATCATGAAAGTGGGAGTTCCCTGAAAAGCCGATTGCTATGAAAGGATGCTGAGAGAAGGTAAATTTGATGGTATTTCCTTATTATTGATTGCATGTCTCACTCTTAAATCTAATACTTTTACAGTTCACTTTTACCGGAAAATGAATATGGCAAAAAAGTACACTCACCTGTACTCAGATTTCTCTTACCAAGGCCAGAAATGTCTTTGTGAACGTGACTTTTTGGATGCCATGAAGAATGGAAATAGGCCTACCTTTACGATAGATGCTTTTGTCTATTTACAGGACAATACTGTTGCTTGGCTAAGGTTCATCCCCCAAGAGATCAGAGACAGCTATATTCCTATGGACTTCGACGACTATTGAAAAAGATTATTTGATTTCCCCGTATGGTCATCATGCAGTATATTTAGGAAGTAAATTATGTTCATGAGTTCCTACTGCATATCAAATCAATAAAATCTTGGTCAAGAAATTCGAAAAAAACACAGCTAGAAAAACATGGTTTTTATTAGGACTTAATTGTTCGAAACTTTGTTCAAGATGGGTTGTAAAAGCTAGAAAGACATGGTTTTTTATTTAAACTTAATGGACATTTTTATTTTCAAAGATGGGTTTTATAAGATAGATAAAGTTGGTTTTTAAATTAAAACTTAAGACGTACGATACGTATACGATACGAAAACGAGAAGGCCAAAAGGGATACGAAGAGGGGGTGGTATAATCCGTTTTACTCGTACGGGTCTTCGTAGTGGCGGATACTACTGTCGTTTTTTTATGAACATACTAACGGAGTACGAAGAGGGTTCGTACATGCTAATACTACCTAGTACGGGTCGAAAAATTATAAAATGGTCTCTTCGTAGGAGTGCAGGTTAAAAAAATATATTTTAACTAATACGAAAGGAATACTAAGACTCATAGTACTCACATACTACGTACCCGTAGTACGGGTCTCAAAATTTAGAGTGCGGCTCTGTCAAAACAGCTTGGCGCGGAGTTTTGTAATTCTCTCGCTGGATTTCATGCCTCCCTGGATCCGATACCTTCCTTCGCCGGGAAGGGAAAACTGAACCCCCTTCTTTTATTTAGTTTTATTCAACAAGGAGTAAAGTAAGTTGTCAAATTTTTTAAGTTAGAGTCAAGAGCTAGAATCCTTCATTCAGCAAGGGAGCCGATGGAGTGGAATAATGCTGTAGTGTGGGAATCCGATTCACTCGGTTTTAACGCACGTGTACGTTTTTTGGGAAATGCTTTGTTCTTCTTCTTCTTGAATTTTTCTTCTTCCTAAGAATGGTCCGAGATAGTAATTTCAGAGTATGACGATGAAGTTTGAGTTTAACTATACTTGGCTTCTTTACTCATTCTTTTTGTTTTGTTTTGATTTGTTTCTTTTTGTTGTAGTACCGCTAGATGATGAATATTCGAACGTCTGTACTTCTGATAATGCCTCATGGAGACTCGTGGAGTCGCTTTCTCCCGGTATTTCCAATTCACGTGAAGTGACGATGGCTGTGGTTTAGTTAAAACAGCCGAAAGCATTCAGCAACGTGATAATCTGGTTCACTGAATGAAAGCAATCTTTCTGTAATAATTCTTTGAAACGCAAATAAGAATTGATTGTTATTCAATTCCTCCTCCCGTGGGCAACAGTTACAGAAAGGTTTAATACGTGGCCACATGATAGCATTATTCGTTGTTGATTATTGGAACCATAAAAAAATAATGGTACTAGCAGAGGTGCTGAAAAAAATTTGGGTCATTTGGCGTTCCGTATACCTACGCTGAAGTAACATCGCATATAATTTCTTTAACATATATTGGCTGTTGTTACGCGTCATATTCGAATGACGTTGATCACCAATAGCGTGACTGCTCGTAACTAATGACGACCACTGCAATTATTATTACTTTTTCGTTATATTCAATTATTATTGCTGTAATTGTGATTGCGATTACTTACGAACGTCCAGGTTGAATCTTTGTTTCAACCCAGGTTAAGGCAAACTTTCGTTCTATACCAATACAGAAAAAACAATTATCAATAATAGTTTAATTAAATAATTGTGATCATGGCATCCACCATGATAATTTACGTACAGTCAAGATCAGAGTTGCCCCGATCGCGCTCTTTTTTTTTGAGCGAAATCAAAATCTCAATCAAAATTTTGATCTGGGATCAAATTATCGGAAAATTGAATTTAATGTTATCTCAAATAAAATATTTTGATCGCCGATCACCGATCACGATCAATTTGTTGGATAGCCTTAAGCATAAGGTGTCCATCGTTACCTCTAGCGCTTAGTCACTACCCGGGTCTTCAAGTAACTCCCCGCGTTACAATATTAAAAACATTTACTTAGTTCGAACTATGCAGGTGGAAGTAGCTTTGCCGTAATTCCAGCAATATGTGAACCGGCGATCGACGTTCGAATATAAGTACAGTAACCAGTACAAGAATTGGATCACCCCTGTCTAATTTTGGTGATCTAGCCCGCGAGAAAAAAGACAAAGGTGTCTCGCGCGGGAATTAGTTTAGTACAATAATCATGCCCGTAAAATCATCAGGTTTTTTAAAGATAAAAGAATGTTCTTTGTCTATCTGATTTTTAATTAAAAAATTCTTTTCGGGTTCTTTTAAATAGTTGATAGTTTTTTAATATTGGACAACCCCAAGACAGCCCACTTTAGCTGTTCCTACCCGTGGCATAGCCTTAGAATATGGGGGTGGCAATGGTGGGAGGAATCATACGCTAAAAAAGAGTTGAATTTTGGCACAAAATTCCGATAGAGCCTCTGAAGTATGCCCATTTTGTTCCTAATTTGAGAACAAAACATTTTTCGTTCTAAAAACTTATTTACTTTACCTCATTAGCATAGGATTCTCAAGCCAAGCAAGAAAACAAATGAAATTATGTAGTGTATCGTTGACTGTTGATAAAACAACATCATGGTTACACTGTTAAAAATTTGACCCGGTTTTTGGGCGTCATAAATCCCGAAAGTCGATTCCGCCAATTCGGGTACATAAAACCCAAAATATAGCAATGGAAAATAGCCCTAAAGTCGGAAATTTTTAAATAATAAAATCGGAAATTTTTAAATAATAATATAGGGTATAATTACACACAATTTTCAGAATCCATAAAACCCAAAATTCAGTATTTAAAATTTTTGGAAATTGGATAAATGTGTCCCGTAAACCAATATATATATATTTTTATTTTGTAAATAAAATGTAAATATCTATTTGTCCCTGCCATTTAGGCTATCCGTTTTTTATTTTTTTCAGGTTACGAGCAAAAACACAAACAAAACGAAAACAGTTTACATAAGTGGTAAATGTTTCTGTGTAGAAAAATATAGACCTATTTAGACAATTTAGGAAATATAGGTATATATACAACGGAGGGGGAAACCAATGAGGAGGATAGTTTTACATAATATGATTAGTCACTGATAACATCCCGAGATAAACCACCGAACCAGTCGCAAACTCCACCCACACGTATCTTATCCTTCTCCACGAGCTTATTAAAAACTGCTGCAGATTCACAACTAGTTGTAACATCATCCGGCAGATTCATTATTCAGTATGGATTGTTGAAGGAAGAGAAGCGTTGGCTTTACTTCTTCACTGTATTTTAAATCAAATACGTAATATAACACCATCAGTGCCACTTGCCCATCCGTACTAGTTTGTACTCTAAGGTACGGTTGACCCTCGAGTACAACATGAATGGTGGAGCCATGAAAATTAAGGTAGGGCGCGTTACGTAGAATGCTCTGAATTGCGTGACACAATGATGCCGATTCCTGAAAAATGGGAAAAAATTCCATTAATATTTTTACGGTTGTACATCACTTGAGAAAAGTATGTATTATACCTGTCGTGAGTCTACGAAATGGCGGCGGGACTTGTCTCCCTTTTTATACCTATGAGGATCAGCGGAAGCACCTCCATTGCTGCTCTTGAACGACATTCTAAACATAAAGTATTAAATACGCGGCATTTGGACAAATACCAATCTTGCTTACCGAAATCACCATCCAAGTTTTTAATTGATTTCAGAAGGCAATCTACGTTTTTGGTTCTAGTTGACTTAGCAGGTGCTAAAATAAATGGCACGCTGTCCATCCATGTTTGCCGAAACCGGTTACAAGTATCCTCTCCTAAAGGCAAATCCATTTCTACGCAAAGCTATTAAAACAATTGATTATTTATAAGAAACAACCATTTGAAATCTTCTAAGAATTAAAACTTACGTAAGTCAGTTGACCCAAGAAAGGGCAGTTGCGTTGGACGAAATCACGGATGCAAACGTGTTCGTTTTTTTTGTACTCGGCTCTCCTTCCATCGAAAGTAAGTTTCAAAAGTAAATCGACACATATGCCGTCAGACACCAAGTTAGGGTTTTTGAAAGTCTCCACAATTTTTTTTTGCTTTGACTTTGTTGGACACCGTTGTACACTACCAAAAGACGACACACACTCGTAAATGCTCAATAAAAACTTTGATAGTCAAATATGAAACTTACCAGCTGCCGTGCGGTTGCTGAATGTTGCTGCCAGGAGATTGGTTTTTGTGGCACCATCACCATACCTTTTTTTTTTCTGCCGTTTCTCTTCTTCGGCCCATTAGTTTTTGCAACTTCCAAGTCAATACTTTCTAAAATGAAAAAATGTGATTAAATAATAATACTCAAAATACATAAACTCAGGGCTTACAACTTTTCCTTCCGTGTCTGGATTAACTGACAGTTGTGGATAGAGACCTACCAGCTGCCGGACAACAAAACTGTAATCTTCTTTTGTGGGAGTATACGTATAAACTTGGATTGAAGTTGCAACTTCTCGTAACCCAGCAGCAGTGTCCTTTAGAATCAGAATAGAATTCTTGTCAGCAGGTAATGATTGAATATCCTCTCGTAATCGGTTAGGCAACTTGTAAGATGGAGGAATGTTTCGGGCATAATGAAGACTGCGAAAGCTTGGCCTATTAGGCCTTGTTGAAGTAGTTCCATTTTCTTTACACAAGGCTTTCTCCCTGTTTTCAAAAGTCAGATCTACATCTAAGTCAAAGACAGTTTAGTAGAATGAAACATTAAAAATAATAAATTTCTGTAATCAATACCTTCACCATTTGTTGTTTGTGAGATTAACGCTGTACCATAGTCAGGTACTGGCATCATGTCAACTTGGTAACTTGTCCCCTGAAAGTCGTCTTCTGTAAACCAACAAAAAATAAACATGTAATATGAGACAAAATCCTTTAGGTTAAAATGCTGAAATTGAAAATAGCTAATATACCAGAACTTGTAGTTTGAGTATGGGACAGTTGGTCACAGTGGGAACGGGTAACAGGAATGCTGGTTTCTGTTAAATTTGGGTAACAAATTCCACAACGTAAAATTTTTATGAAAAAAATTATTACTTTATAATAGTTACCACAAGAGTTGGAAGGAAAGATTTCCATGTCAAGGTCTTGGTCTGCAACGTAAGATAAAATGTGAGTAGGGTATTAAACATAGATAAAGCAAAACCATGAATTAACTGACCTAATTGAGAGATTGAAGAAATCATCGATTTACATGGCTTAATGGAACACTTGATTTGCATTCCATGTTTAACAGGAGAATTATCCCCAATTACAACCCAGGCACCTGGCTTGACAAAACTTGGAAGTTTAAAAACCACATTGCATTTTTTGGCAGTCTCTTCAATGCTGCATTCTTTAAACTCATTTGTTTCCATATTGACTTTAGATCAGACACCTTCCTATCTTTATTCTTAAAGGTGATTTCGTACTCATCATGATATTCCTCCATATTGTTAACTAACTCAACCTCCACAATTACTGTTTTTACATCCTCTCCACAATCACGACTCATTTTCGAATATACGTTTTTTAAAGCAAATAATAAATAAGGAAAACGATTACATGTGAGAGATAAGTTACCATCGTGTTTGAGCGCCTTACACATTCTATCTATGACGATCTATTGGATTCGTACAGGAAAACAGAGTAGGAGACTTCACGTTTTCGTTTTTGTTTCCAGGACGTGTGTTACAAACGCAGAGTGACATTGTGAAAAATTTTTTTAGTTCAGGTGAATAGTTGCGGAATCTGACATCTAACTATGTATAAAGTAACTAGTGAACCTGGTGCAGGTGAGACAATAAAAAGTAACACTTTGAAAACAATATGCATTTCTTTATTAAGATAATTTTATTTTTAACACGTTATTTTCCCTGTCAAAGTTTCTCTTTGTTCAGCAGCAGCAATTTCCAATACAAACATAGCTTTATTGTCCCATTATAGAGTGGTGCACAGAGGGGATGTCACATTTGATGTACCGTGTCTTATTCCTGGCTGCAGTCATGCAGCTCATTTCAAGACAGAATCAGCTTTAAGAAAACATGTGACTAAGCACCACTCAAATGATGAAGACCAATTGAGTGAACAATATTAACATGCAAGTGAACAAAACGATGTGGCTCAAACATCCCCAGTTTTAAGTTACTACGAGGAAGACTATACCACTATGCAAAATGATGATCTCAATGACAACTCTATTCAACTGTAATGCCCAAGCCGTTGTATATAGCTATTCAAATGATAATAAACTTTTATTTCTCTGATTAGGGATCCAGCTTTGTATGTGTTACAGTTACTAGAGGAGCGTAAACTTACTCAAGTTGACCTTCAACTTATTATGAAAATGAAAAATGTTTTAGTAAGTCAATCAATTGCTTCCACCTTGGCTAAAGTTGTTCAGTCGTTAAATAATGAAGGATTTGAGAAATTAGAGACTCTGGAGAGAATTATGAAAATTTATTCATCACCTCATACAGCACCTAATATATTTCATGGGTTGGCTACCCAGTACTCTCAGCGGCAATGCTTCATTCAACGGTTTGGTTTGGTATCTCTAATTGTGGAATGGCTGGATAACCAAATTGAAGACTTTGGCCGAAATAGAACAGGGAAAACTCAGGCCCAAAAACGGCAAAGCTACGTTCGCGTTCTTTTAATTCCACAACTTCAGTATTTCCTAAACCTCGATGGAGTTTTTGTGGAATTGTGCAAGAGAAAACCAGGAGTAGAAGGCGTTTTGTGTCATTTTGAAGACGGGATTGCTTTCAAGGAGAACTTTTTATTTAGTAAATATCCAAACAGTTTACAAATCCATCTCTACTTCGACGAAGCCCAACCCTGTGATTCCTTAGGTAGTCGAACCATTAAAAATAAGCTTGTTTTCGTTTATTGCTCATTAGGAAATATTGAGCCTAAATATCGGTTCGTGCTAAACATATTTTTTTGCTGAGTATCTTTTATAATCACCAAGTGAAAACGTATGGGTTGAATGTACTGCTTAAACCTATCATCGACGAGTTGAAGCAACTCGAAGAGGGTGTTGCATTTGTCATCGACAACAGCCCAACTAAACTTTTTGGTACTGTTTCAATTTTAACTGCAGACAATCTTGCAAGTCATGCAGTCGGTGGTTTCAAAATGGGATTTGCAAGTGGGTACCGCAAGTGCAGATACTGCATGGCTACGGATGTAGAAATACAGTCTAAATTTTGTGACAGGGAATTCGTTCAGAGAACCAAAACCGATCATGATTTGCATTGTCAAGGCTTAGATACAGAAATGTCTGAACATTTTCCCCATCTGTACGGTATTAACAATACTTCAGTTCTCAACCAACTTAATTTTTTTCATGTTATCGGTGGACTAGTTCCAGACGTGATGCATGATTTGTTGGAAGGAGTGTTACGATTGACAATTTGTGAAATGCTGAAATATTTTATCGTTGAAAAGAAATTTTTTACAATCGATGAGCTCAATCATGCCATAAGTATTTTAATTACGGGCATTCGAATGTAGAAAACAAACCTTCTTTCATTGGTATTTCGAATTTAAATAGAAATAAACTTCGTCAAAGTGCATCTCAGCTATGGTGTCTAGCCATTTTCTTGCCAATCATGATCGGTTCTGTCATACCAATAGATTATCCTGTTTGGGTATGCTATGCCGACGTACTAGAAATGACGAGACTAATTTTTAAAACATCAATCACCTTGATGGAAATCGAAATGCTGGAATTTTTGATCAGCGATTTTTTGACAACGTTTAAGGATTGTTTTAAAAGGTTGTTTTAAAAGTTGACTACGAAAATTCATTTTCTTGTGCATTATCCTAGGCAAATTAGATTGTTCGGGCCACTTGGATGTTTCTGGTGTATGAAGTACGAAGCAAAGCATTCTTATTTTAAAAAGCTGTCACATTCTATTAGGAATTATATAAATCTGCCTTGAACACTTGCTTCCGCCACCAACAATGGCAGTGCTACAATTTCTTTTTGTCCAAAAAATTTAAAGAAAATTTTCTTAAATTCAAGGTTGAAATTCCTTGAAAAACCAATGATTTGAAATATCTACAGACATTGAAAGTACAAGGTCAGGTGGCCCAGATGTTATCAATCTCAGATGCATCAAACGCTCTCGTAAGAACATTGAAATGGATTAAAATAGCATCGTGTTTACTGAAAGTGAATGAAAGTGTAGTTTTGTGTCCATGGAGTGGATCGAACAGCAAGGGTTTCAGGCTAATTGTTGGTATAGTTTATTATGAGCATAGTCATGTATTGGTGTGCGAAATGTATCACATATTGGAATTCGACACGCATTTACAAGCTTACCATGTACACAAACGAAGAGACAACTTACATATTGCTATCCGTTTTGAAGACTTATTTGATAAAAAATCATTTCAATTCCATAACCCTGTTGATCTTACTATTACGTCATCAAAAAATATTAATCTTGATCATTTGTATGTGGTTCCTAAAAATTACTAAAAGAAAAGGAGTTGTTTGCCATTAGCGTTGTATGTCATTGAGAAATAAATTGCAGAGCTTCTTAAATCCAGTTCGAGGTTTAATTTCGTTTTTCGTATTAATATATTCCAAATGCCAGATTGTTCCATCTTGGTAAAAAGTATTCCGTAAAGTGGATTTTAAAATGGCAAATATCGGAATAGCCGTCTGTTTTCAGAACACGTTCTGAAAAGTGGATTTGAAAATTCCGAATATCGGAAAAGTCGTCTGATTTTCGTCCCTCGTTCTAAAAATAGTTGACGGCTGGCGTTTTTGGGTGGGGTTGAGACTTAAGTCAAGACTGTATTTGACTTACACAAGACACGAGAGCAATACACGCTGTGCAAGAACAGTACACGCTGCGAAATCAAATGTGACCTGATACTTCTCTCTCTCTCTCTCTCCACTCACGTCGCTGGTCGATCTCTCACTGCCACCCATCTTCCTATTCTTTTCAGACGAAGCCTTCTCTCCTCCCGTCTACGTGAGGGACCTCTAGTGGTCCGGGCTACAACAGGTGGCTTTTCCGTTTTATGGGTTCACTTAATGGACGATTATCGGAACCATTTTTAACAGTGTATTTAAAAAAGCATAAGTGTAGAGGAAAGAGGCAAAATTAATTCGTTGATTCATGTAAAACTTTGGGGTCTACAAAGAAAGTGTGTAAAACATTTAATCTCACATATAGCACCGTTCGGTACACCATCATTAACGAAACTAAATCGTATATGGACAGACCTGGACGTGGCCGTTATAAAATCTCTTCTTCTTAATCGGACAAGCGCTTCATTAAACTCATTAGTAAGAGGGATCGAACAAAACTGTGTCTCTTATAACTGAGGAGTTCAACTGCAGCAGGGGGGGGGATTTGTTCCGAAACAGCTATTCACCGTGGTCTACTGAGTTGGGGTCTTATAGACCGGGTAGCGGGTAAAAAGCCTTTATTGCGAAAGCATAATGTTGCCAAGCAGTTGACATTTACTTAAGAGCACGTAAATAGGACAAATGATCCGTGGTTTGAAGTTTTTTCTGACGAAAGAAAATTTGAAGTAAGTGCCGTTTATTCGTCCGGCGATTTGAAGGTGAAAGGTATAAAAAATATTGCTTACAGCCTTCGGTAAAACATGGCGGAGTTAAAATTATGGTAACACATTCACTGGGTTAAGGAATGTATTCGATTATAAGTAGAAAAACTCCGCTCAACTTTTACAGTGTTGACACGTCATTTATTTAGCTTTCTGAGTTCTTTTCGCGCCATTGCCACGCCTCATGCCTCAGACCGTTTTTAGCTTTATCTGAGTGCAGTCATGGATTCCACCTCGTCACCGCTTAGCGAAGGGTCGTATTCCATTGACTCGAGAGTGAATTTTGAAGAAGTTAGAAGACGCTCTCCCTTTCCTAGAGTGCCTAGATCATCACGTTCTAGATCGCGCTCCTGGTCAAGACGATACGACGTATCATCGCAGGATCGCTATCGACACAGGAGAGACAGAAGCAGAGAACGTAGACGTCGGGACAGATCAAGATCACGAGATCGGCTTCGTAGACGTTCACCACGCCGGTCATCAAGGAGCCGCTCCAGATCTCGACGCAGAGAGCGTTCTTCAAGATCCTCGCAGACGCCCCCACCTACGCCTGTCCTAGACCGAATCTTCCCAAAGGAGGCTTCAGCCCAACTAGCATCTTGGATGTCTGTAGGACAGAAACCAGCTCAGACCAGAGAGCTGAGGGACATTTTTAAACCGGCGTTCGAGGACGAAAATTTTCTGTTGTCATGCCCAAAAATGGATGACGTGGTAGAGCGACAGATTTCCCGCAACAGGCACAGTAAATTCATCGCACAGAGAGAGTTGATATGGAAATCAACACAGCTTAAGGTATTAGATATCGTCAGACCGCTAATTTCGCTTTGGAACCGCTTAGCTCCAAATACAGAGGAAGGGTCGATATTGGAGAGCGCGATCGGTCTTTGGGCGGAAGCTCACTTTTTTATCTCAAAAAATAGGAGAGCCAACGTGATGAATAGCGTTTATCCACGCTTCAAATCCCTTTTGAAAGACCCCGCCAACTTTTCGCCTTCGGAAGTTGCCCAGCTTTTTGGTCCGACCTTTACATCCGCTCTTCTGCAAGCAGCCGACGAGGACGCAAAGTTACAAAAAGTCGCATCAGTCGGAAGGATCAGTGGAGGATTCGGCCAAAAAACTCAACAGAAACCAGCGGATAAGCCAGAGGATCATCGCCCCGGGACTTCGAGACAAGGAGACCCGTCGGAGAGACGTGGTTACCAGACAAGGTACACTGATTGTCTCCCTCTTTTCTTTCCGGTCGTTAAGACACCCACTCTGGGTAGGACGTCTGCCTTAGTCAGAAAAAATGTAGGAGCTAGACTTAGATTCTTTGCGGTAGCGTGGCGTGCGTTGACCAACGACCCTTGGATCCATGAGATCATAGAGTCGGGTTACAAAATCGTTTTCGAGTCTGCACCTTTTCAATCTAAAGAACCGGGGGAATGCGTAATGAGTCAGCAAATGGATTTGGTCTGCGACGCGGAAGTATCGGATTTATTGAAGAAAGAGGCCATTGTCAAAGCCCCAGAAACACCGGGTTTTTACAGTAGATTGTTCGCCATTCCTAAGAAAACGGGGGGTTATAGGCCGATAATCAACCTAAAGAATCTCAACCAGCACATAGTTTACAAGCATTTTAAAATGGAGGGGTTGGACGTTGTAAAAAATTTATTAAAAAAGGGGGATTGGATGGCTAAACTTGACTTAAAAGATGCCTACCTGACGGTACCCGTGTGCTTCGCCCATCAGCCTTTTTTGCGTTTTAGGTGGAGAGAAAACGCCTACCAATTTACATGTTTACCTTTTGGGCTGACGCCGGCCCCTCGGGTGTTTACTAAACTTTTAAAACCTGTAATGGCGGCCCTACGTTCGAAAGGGGTAAGGGTGATCATCTACCTAGACGACATGTTATTTTTAAATGAGAGGAGGGAGGGGCTGTTAACAGATGTGAAGCTAGCGTCAGACCTCCTTCAAGGGCTTGGTTTTCTCATCAACTGGGAAAAATCCCACCCGTCACCTACCCATACTTTGGAATTCCTAGGGATGATTTTGGATTCCCCGTCGCTGGCCTTCATTTTACCAGAAAAGAAGAGGGAAAAAACTCGCAAGCTTTGTGTTCAGGCGCTGAAAAATAATAGGATAAAATTAAGAGACCTTGCAAAGATAATGGGCAACTTTGCTTGGGCCATTCCGGCCGTGCCGTTTGCACAAGCTCATTACAGGAAAGTCCAGCGCGATTTAATTCGGGCACTGCACAAAAATGTGGGGGATTTCGAAAGCTGTTTCACCTTATCCGAGGAAGCTAAAGCTGACCTTAGCTGGTGGATCACGAATATGGACTCATCAAAAGGTAAAGTCATTTTTTTCAGGCGAGCCGGACATGACTATCTTTTCGGATGCGTCGCTGACCGGATGCGTCGCATTAACGGGAGCACCGCTAGAGGTCCTTGGTCCGTGGAAGATGGCCAAAGACACATAAACGAGTTGGAACTCCTGGCCGCTTTTTTCGCCCTCCAGTCGTTTGCCGTTGCCGTTTGCCGTTGCTGAAGATCGCTTCAGCGATCCCGCGGAGCAATTGGGATTATAAGTGGGAAAAACGTAGGAAGACTTTTACAGTCTATTTCCCACCCAAAAAAAAAAAAAAAAAATTTGCAAAGTATTATTATTTTTTACCCGCCCAGACCTGTAATTAAAAGTCTTTGTTTGGTGTTGTGGATTCCCAATGCAGGAGCAGAGGAGGTGGTCGAGGTAGGCAGGGACCATTAAGACAAGTTAAGGAAGCATCCAAATAATTTCAGTTCCCAGAGCTACGGAAGTCCTATTATATTCCAGCTAATCTGGCAGCCTTCTTCACTCAGAAAATCCTTCCAGAAGTTGAAAAAAAAAAAAAAAAAATTTTCTCCTTTTTTTGTTAATGTCTCGGTTCCTTCCCCTTTTTTGTTCCCTACCTTCCTCTTCCTGTGGATCCGCACTCAGAAGCTAACGGGTCTGAGGCATGGGGCGCGGCAATGGCGCGAAAAGAACTCAGAAAGCTAAATAAATGACGTGTCAACACTGTAAAAGTCTTCCTACGTTTTTCCCACTTATAATCCCAATTGCTCCGCGGGATCGCTGAAGCGATCCCTCGAGCAATTAAAAAATTATAGGCAGCACCAACACACACAGCATACACAGTATACAGCACTATCAGCACTAGCAGCACTAACAAAACTAACAAAACTAACTACTAGTGTGAATCATTACACTGGACTGTCTGTCTGACATCCGGTCAGACAGGCAAAGTCTATTGACACCGCACACTTTCATCAGTTAGCATCCCGCGCTAAGCGAAAAAGTACATTTTCGCTACATTATGATATGAAGAGCAACTTCCGTCAAGGGTGCACTTTCTCTGAAGAAAATTTTGAGTATCATGGACATAAAGGTAATTTAGTGTTATTCACACCCGTAAATATAACATTAATTAGATTTTTATCTGGTTTATTACCAAATTTTCATTCGTCTTGGCCTTTCTTGTAGAAAGCGGCTTTTAGGTAGTGTCTTTCAAGAAGACATTTTGATCATTACAATAATTTTGGTGCTCTCATTAAGCTTACTCTGCATGTCGCTGCCATAGGTTTAGTGAATGAGAAAAAATATAATTTGATTTTTGAAATCCATCCCTTTACCTATTCTCCTACCTTCTATTTTCAGATTGTTTTGGTACAACCGATTCCTATTCATGAAATTACCACTATATATTTCGATTGTATTTCATATACGTTTACAATACAGCATTCAAAAAAAGTTTGAAAACAAGAAATGGATCTTCTGTCTTTCATTACCACCCAGTAACTTAAATATTTTTTTGTCTTAAATTTAAACGCTGGCCTTGAAAAATGTCAATGTCCTGAATCATACGTCCCATGTGTATGTTTAATTTTTGATTCTTTGACCTCGAGTCTGTGCTGCACGTGTGTGTGTATTATTTGGTTTGAAATTGTGTGTAGTTACTAAATTGTTATTGTAGTGCTCTGTCGTCTTAGTGAAATGGATAACGACAACGTTTCAGAAATCTTCTCGATAATGGAATCAGATAGGTGAGTAACGAAAATCAATTTCAATGTGCTAAATGTTTGCAGTTAAATTTTTAATTTCTAAAGTCTATTCAAAGTTTCATGTTTAATTTATTTTTATTACTTCATTATTTTTCACAATTCTAGACTTGTGTTAATTGGAAAAAATAGAAACAGGGGACGGCGCGCCAAGGGGGAAAAAAAAAAAATAGACGCAACAAATATAAACATCAACAAAAACTTAAATTAAATTCATTTGTCCATGTACCGGCCCCAGAAGTTGCGCTTGCAACACAAGAAGAAGCAATCGGTGACGGTGATTTAAATTTGGATAAAAAGTTTCTTCAGTAAACAAACATGAAAACGTAAAATTTTAAGTAGACGATCCATTGGTTTTGGATGAAATGCCATCGGGAGACACAACATATCAGGAAAAGTACAGTATCCTGCACAAAAATCCGAACACCGATTTAATTTTTTAAAGCCACCTATGGGTGGGGTAGTGGGTTTTTTGTTTGTTTTTCTTTAAGGGGGAGAGTAGACGGGGTGATGGACACGTCAGGGCAGGGTTGGGTAAGTCTAGACATTTAAAAAAAGTGCCTTAAGGTATTACGCTTTAAGGCAAGTTACAGGTCGGGACATTTTTGAAACCCCCAGGGTGGTGTTTTTTTTAAACGACAGTTGGAAATTTAGGGCTTGGGCTTAGTAATGTTTCTTACCGAAACAATTTAGCTTATGTTTCAGCTGCCTGTGAACATTTTCGTCGTTGTTAATGGCGTAGGTGTAGAGTTTCTGAATGTAATACTGGAGATCGGTGTTCGATTCCAGATGAGGTGTTGAATAATTGTGGTTACCTTACGAGAAATTCTCGATTAAATATGAAATAAATGTTTATCGAGCATTATGTGCTTTTTTTTTATTTTATAATTAAAAAAATAATAAACCCCTTCATTTTGAAGTAATTAATATTCCCAGCAAATTCAAATGAAGAATGTTATAACGATACTAAATATTTTCGAAATTCAGTATCGGGAATCGAACACTGATCTACGGCGTGGCAATCAGAGCCTCTACACATATGCCATCGGTATTGACAGCATTGTGCACAGGCAGCTATCTAATTTATTTGGGTATAGAATATAATACAGCTTAAGTCCAACATTTCCAACTGTCGTTTAAAAAAACACACCACCCTGGGGGTTGCAAAAATGTCCCGACCTGTTACTTGCCTTAAAGCGTAATAGCTTAAGGCATAAAAAAAAAATCTAGACTTACCCAACCCTGCCTTATGTGTCCGTCACCCCGTCTACCCTCCCTCTTAAAGAAAAACAAACAAAAACCCTTTACCCCGCCAATAGGTGGCTTTAAAAAATTAAATCGGTGTTCGGATTTTTGTGCAGGATACTGTACATGGTGGCAGTTGTATCTAGTAGCAAAATACGTGTCACGGCAATGTCCACTGGACCTCCACCCACATAAAAAATTACAACATCTATTCCCGAAAAACGTGTAACTGCACGAATGTTTAGTGGACTGTTGATGAAAAAGAACAAACTTCAAATTAGGTAAGGGTTAGAAAATACCTTAATTATTTTGTAAATTTCATATTCTTTTCTTTGATTCTTTCATTGTAGAATGCAGGATGTTTTAGTCAATTTTTTTTTCTATTTTTTTATTTCAATAACTTAATTCGATACATGAAATAAAAAATGTAACAAAAAATATATTTGTCTCAGTTTGGCATCGTTATATATATATCTATTATTATTATATATTTACTAGTCAAGATGGATCTAAATTTAGTAGAGGATATTTAATAAACAGGATGGTGTGTAGGATTCTCATATAACCAAGTTATTAGTCCGAGTTAACGGAGAGAGTCTTGTTTACTTTTTAGGTGAAATTATCCGTATGATGTGGCTAGCTCAGAGCCTGGACCTCAATCCCATCGAGCAATTTTGGGATCATCTCGACACCAAACTCCGTAAAATGTGAAACACCTCAAACAATGTCCTATGGCAAAATTCGCAAAAGGCTTGGTAAGAAATTTCAAACGATACTTTTTAGAAATATATTTTTACTATGAGATCCCACTGTGAAGCAGTGATCCAGGCAAATGGTGGCCACATGAGGTTATGATAAAGACATTTGTAATATCTGGGATCTCTGTTTTGTCCCATAGTCTTTCCCACTGATACTGTAAATTAAACAATAAAGAAACAGTAAATAGAATAACAGTAGCATCATGGTCTAACAGTAGAGGTCCCAGAACTGTCGTCTGCTAGGCCGGTTTTGTGCTGTTCGTCTGCTATTTCCGCGGACAAATTTTGGGGCACTCGCTAGGGGCGCTGACTACACGGATCAGTCATAACATTCCCTCCAGAGCGTTGTCAACAACGGGGAAAGTAGTCGTTTGTGACTGTTTTTCGCGCTGTTTTCTTCTGTATTAAAAATATAAAAAAATTACTATACAAATAAAGGAAACCTGAATCAATTCCTCTTTGTATTATAAACCTTAATATACATTAATATACATTAATTGACCATCTTAGACAGTAAGAGACAGTAAGCGCAGCTTATGTTGCAATTCTTTTAATTTCTCTCTAATCTTATTTTTTAAACGTTTCACTTCCATATGATATCGGATTTCTATATATACAAACATTAAAAAAGGGACCATTTCCGTGCGCAAAAATTTTACATTAACATTTTGTGCTTAAATTTCATATTATGAGCTGTAAAATTTTATTGATTCCTTATATATATCGGAATTTTTCTAACAAAAATATATTATTTAATATTACGTTCTAAATCTTTTTTAAAATAGTTAGTCCCATAAGAACCCATGGTCAAGTAGTCTTCATAGCTACCAGTGTTCTATCGAATAACACATTAGAATAAAATTTCGAATAGAATAACGCAAAAATTCGAATATTTATTCGTTCTTCGTTGAATAAAAATTTAATTTATTCTTATTCGTTATTCTTATTCGCTGTAACTTCAATCTGTATCATTTCGAATACAATTTC
Organism: Daphnia magna; assembly: GCF_020631705.1. NCBI lineage: Eukaryota > Metazoa > Arthropoda > Branchiopoda > Diplostraca > Daphniidae > Daphnia > Daphnia magna. Next base: position 9,343,825 of record NC_059184.1, read on the forward strand.
GAATAAGTAATTTTATTTTTTTTTTCGGCAAAAAATCTTATTTTGATTGCTGTTTAGTACAAATATTTTCTATTTTTAATGGCCTAAATTCCAATTTTATTCGATATTCCAGAGCCATAGACCCCTAATTGCTCCACTATGGTTATTTTCCCTCAAAGAAAAGGGCAGTGTTCTGTCCAATAAGGAAAAACTTTATTCTTTTTCTAAACGAATAAAAATGACGTTTTATTCACGAATACGAATAATATTCGAATAACGAATAACGAAGAAATTTTCAATTCAAATATTCAGAGCCATAGACCCCTAGTTGCTTCACCATGGCTATTTTCCCTCTCAGAAAAGGGGTTTCCTCTTGCGGGAACACTATACGAAAAAACGAGGATTTTAGGGTGGAGCGTAAGAGTAATTTTCCGCCTGGTGCGATACCTGGCTCTAAATGAGCCTGTGTGTGCAGTGAACACCAAGACACCCGCAAGAGGCGCTCTCGTCTGGTGAAAAACGTCTAGTATTCCCCAATGTTTGTTATTTTAGTATATTAGTTATACAGAAATGGATAACCTTTACCAAGAGCTATCCATTTCTGTAAAATTTATTAATTTTGGTCTTAAAGTTTTACCGCAATAAATTATTTAAATTTTACTTATTATTGGGTAGGGGGGGTAATCGGATGCCCGTTAAACCGCACCGAACTACCTGAAAAACGGAAAATCGGGTAACTCTTCAGATCTCACAGATCTTATCACAATATATCCATTTCTATCATTTTTTTAATTTTTGGACCTTGAGTTTTCCCGATCATTACCTGATCGGGTTTTGTAACGGCAAATCCAAGTGCCTTTGGCCCAATTTACACTAATTTAAGAAAACCCACCGGTACTTAATTCAATCTATTATATAAAATGAAAAAAAAATTATATAAGTAAAAATATTGCATTTGTAAAACTTAACAAACAGCAAACAATAAATGTAAATAATATAAATACACAAAGAAACAAACAAATCAAAGCGCAAAATCCACTCCCACGAAAAACCACGCTTTGTGTTTAAATAAACACCTCTGTCTCTTTCGATGCCAAACTGAGACAAATCTTCACAACGATCCAATTTCAATTCCAGCACAAAAACCCCTCAAACAAAAAGAAAAAATCTTTAATTGATTCCCGATGACGTCTTTACATTAATCACTCCATTTTTCAATCTATTTACACGGCGGACTTTAATGGTTGCCCTAATTTTTAAAAATAGATGCGCAAAGAAACACAATTGAAGTTTTTCTTTATTCGACAGAACATGCTACACACCCGGTCAGCGTTGTCCATAGCAGACCATTCCAGTTTTCGTCCCGTTTACGCCCTCTCATGTACAGTATCCTGCACAAAAATCCGAACCGCGATTTAAATGTTGAAAGTCATCTATTGGCGGGGTACGGGTTTTTTGTTGTTGTTTTATTTTTAATAGGTAGGGTAGACTGGATGAGGACACGACAGGACAGGGTTGGGAAAGTCTATACCTTGCTTTTTTTCTTCAGGGCAAGTAGCAGGTCAGGTGATTTTTGAAACCCTAATGATGAAAAATAGTGTCCGAATTCAACGAGCTTGAATTTTTCTTGTTCCAAATTTTTTGAAGTTTTTCCATGGCACTCATTTGTAATTGCTGGAACGTTAAATCTTAAATTTTTTGGACGTCAACTTTGGAAACGAGGCTTAAAAGGTGGCAAGCGCAGCGCGGGTGAACTGGCAAGGTAACAGTCTCGGGCAAAAGGGCACTTGTGTTCACTACAGGATCGTCCAGGATTTCTCCAATTTCAAAGTAGAGTATCTCCTCGACGTCAGATTCAATACCAAGATATGCGTCTTCTTCTTCTTGCATCATAGAATTGCAGTCTGGGAGTGATGAAGTAGCACCTTTTTCTCTGAAGAACTTAAAGAAATTAGATCCATTATCGGTTGTTGCACCGCGTAACTTGTCCTTAACTTGGAATTCCTCATGCACGGATTCTATAATTTTGCATAAGACGTCAAATGTATGGCGACCAACAATACGCCGAGTTGCAAGGCATGCACTTTTTCTCTTCAAGCTGTCATTGCTATACCAGTGTATTGTTTCCCCGAGGTAAGACCTCTTCCTATATGTCCACGCATCAACAGTTGTAGCTGCATCTGTGCAACGCGACAATGCAGCTTTCAGTTGGAGTTTTCTCTCTTCATATTTTGTTTCTAACAAGTTTGTGAAGAAGGTTCTTCCACGCAGTTGCAATGTGGTGCTAAACTTGAAACCAGTGTTTTAAAACCAGTCTTCTCGGCAACATGTATAGGCAAAACGTCCACAATCAGAAAATTCTATAAGAAAAATTCAACTACTGAAAAATGTTTTGGTTGTAATTAAATGTATTTATTACCATAACCCAATTATCTAAGTCTGTTTGAGAGGAAATACGCTGGACAGATGGACTAGTAGTTATATGATGAGTATCGGAACTTTCTTTCAATTTGTCCACAGCTTTTCTCCATTTTTCTTTATGGCCAAGCGAATTGTTGGGATTGTGGGACAAAAGATTATGTTTTCAATTATTCACGTGAACTTAAATATAAAAATTACTACCTACCAAATAGTGTCTTTTGGCGTTAAATCTAGTATCGTTGAAGACTATCAGTGGTTTTTGAGTGCCGTCCTTCTTAACCTTCATTTTACATCCTTCAAATAAGCACCTGTACACCCGGGCTTTTTTGCCTACTGCGTCTCCCAACAGTTCGAAGAATTCACTTGGCAGCTCAAGTTTTTTCTCATTATAACTATAAATGTTACAAATCATAGAAAAAGTGTTACTTGGATCTAATATAAAGTAAATGGCGGCAGTACCGTGAAAAAAAAAACTGCATTCTACGCTAAGTACAACAGACCATTGTTTACAATTGTCCTACCTATTATTTCCAGAAATGCTCTCGTTAGGGTCCACATTTTCTAGGGAGCCACAGTCTGACATCCCAAAGATATTCAGTAAACGTAGTTAGACTACAAAGGGCAATGAGTCTTGCAGCAATAATACTTGTGAGATTCAAGGAATAGTTGCCAAGACCACAGCTGTTAAGGAAGCACAATTGCACAACCTACAATGATTATGATTTAAAAAGAAGGCCAATGTCAAAGATAACTCATGGTAGCTAAAACAAATACCTTTATAAAAGCTTGATGGAAATGAAAAGTACCACTGCACTGTCTTTCAGTAAACGTAGTTAGACTAGAAAGGACAATGAGTTTTGCAGAGACAATAATTGTGCGATTAAAGGAACACTTGCCAAGACCACAGCTGTAAAGGAAGCTCAACCTAAAATGATTATGATTTAAAAAGTAAGCTCATGGATATGATAAAGACTAACGCGTGACGGCTGAGTCCTGTCGGTCAGTGTCATTTACAGTAAATGAGTGTAAAGTAACTTTACCATGGCAAATAAATCTATTAGTTTTACCGTGTCTAAAAATTCTACCATTAGATGGCGAAAAGTTTGATCGGAAAATTGATCACCGATCGGATCATTTTTTTGATCGCCGATGCGATCGCCGATCAATCTCAAACGATCGGATCGGCAATCAATTTTTTTATCGTGATCAGGATCGCGATCAATTTTTGAGCGCGATCGCGGCAAGTCTGCCTCACCCCGTCTACCCTACCTATTAAACAAACAACAACAAAAATCCCGTTATCCCGCCAACAGGTGGCTTTCAACATTTATTTCGGTGTTCAGATTTTTGGGCGAGATACTGTACGCCTACCATTAAACTCATATCAAACACAGCACGCTGACGTCTTTTAAAGGATATTAATTCATCCTAACGGAACTACTAGGCATTTCTTTATTCTGTCTTGAAATCCTAGAATGACGACTTAAGGAGTATTTTAGCAGGTGTTGATGACCGGTAAAAACTGCTCTAATACACGGACTTTTTGCTCTACCAATAAAGACGATAAAAATGTTAATCTGCCATCAGATTCGAAAACGGGTGTCCTGCATGACAGTCAAGTATTCTACCAAATACGCAACATTCACACATTATAAGTTATTTTTGGCTGACAAATATTACAGTGAAATACTTTTGGCTTCCATCATTAAGAAATGAATTTTTGAATAAAATTTAGCATTTGAAAAAATCCACACTTTGCGCTCTTTGACCAAAACACCAGGAAAGAACCATAATTGTTATGAGTTTCGATCATTGGACTCCCGCATCATAAACTGAGCTTCTTCTTCTTAACCAATCACTAAGTATTGAAAAAAGCAATTCTAGATTATTATTTGATGTGGTGTACGTAATTCTTGCAAAGTTGAACCCCAACGCTACACTGTGAATTGTGGCAACGTGGCTTTCAGAGAAATGGATTGAAATAAAACGTCTTTTGAGGGAGATGATTTATTTTTAAAAAGAGCCGAGGCTTAAGCGCGTCCTTATAACTTCCTTTGGCGGTCCAGTAATCCACGTCCTAGTAAGAGAGATTTAGGATGAGTTACTGCATTAAATTGTTATGTGGGAAGTAATGACAAGTAATCTCCCACATAGCACACTTCTTCCGTGGGATGTCCGATTAATGGCCGAACATCCGTTTGATATCCGTGTACTCTATGAGTAGTTCCAGGGATTTCCGTCGGATAGCAACAATTGAAGTGCAAATGGATATTCAAAAATGTGATTCTACGGACGTCCATTTAACAGCTAAGAAGATTTGTTAATGTTTGGTTTTTGATTTACAAAAAAAAATTTTTTTTTTACTAAAGGGGACTTTAATTTTCCACCACAATGTGTTTGGCTTGGCACACGGTAGGGCTAGCTCTGTTTTTTTTTGTTTATTTTTTTTTGGGGGGGGGGGGGTTTAAGTCAAACTCTTGGCTTTTTATAAAAATAAAAAAAAACTATAACGAAAAGTTAGGTTTTACGATTTCCTTTACATTTTTTTACATCAGTGGGCTCGATAATTTGTATGAGCGATTCGTAGTGTAACTGGAACAGCAAAATAAGAATAATAGAATGAAAATAATACAATTTTATGGAAGTTTTAAATTATTATAAAATTGTACTAAGCTGATAATTATATAAGACAGTTGTTGGGCATCCCCAGCAGCAAACATTTCACAAGTATTTCACAATATTGTCACGTCCCGTCCTGTTCGCCTTACTTTTGCTTACCAGATGAGCGCTAGATGGCCTTGTGTCGCTTGGCGTCCTTAGATTTAGTCCAGATCTCTCTCGCACATCTCGTCTACTGACCACGCTGAGTGGATTTTAGTTTTCTTTTCTCTGGTGTGTGAGGTAATCTCTTGCTTGTGTGAATGTGTTAGTTCCACTAGGGCACCATTGGTTAAGTTAGTGTAGTGTCTGAGACAATTAGTGTAGTTAGCCAATGGTGAAGGCCACCGTCTTGTTTTGTGCCGTGTCGTTGACCAGCATTACGGTGCTTTTTACAAGTGGTTTTCATCATCGAGTGTACTGAACTAGATTACCCGTGTCAATGGTGGAGATGCAGGGTACAGTTACACTCGTTGATTGAGAACAATTTACATTGTGATTTTGTGTGGGTGAAACAAAACTTGGACAAATTTGTGTTGGAAGATTAAGGCGTCCCATAGTCAACGTTTATGTTACGTTGCATCGTTCGTCCGTTCAACATCAACGCTTCGCTGCTGTTTTGTGGCCACGTATCGTTCCAAATTGTCTGTGTGACACGATTATCTGTTTCTTTTTTAATTTTGTAGGTTCATCATTGTAGAGAATTAAATTGATTGGAAATTTGGAATCGACGTATCAACGTTGAGTCCGTTGGCGTGGCGTGGGTACTGAGTCATCCAACGGCGCTGAGCCATCCAACATTTTTTCCTAATTACGTCTTGCCGACGTTGGTCTTGTGTTGCGAACGGAGAATTTTTGATTCATAACTTTTTTTTTATATTCGTTTAATAATTCTCTTTTGCTTTTTATTTTGATTTGAGTTGAAGATTATTGGCTTTTGGGTCTTCTTTTTGGAAGTGGATAATCCCGTTTTTGATTTGTTTGTGAACCAGACCCAAGGGCTGGTAAGTTGTGTCCCCTAACCCTCATAGACTTTTTCTTACAGGTACTTGAGGCTTGATAGCCGTTTTGATTGAGAGTGAGAGAGCATTGGCTCATGTTTGTTTGTGAGTCTTTGACTCTTATCTTGTTGACGGCCACTTGTTGAATACCCCCCCCCAAAACCTATTGATTGCGAGTAGCTCCCTCCCTATTTTCGATTATTAGTTGGGATAGGAATTAGGTGGCGGCCGGAGCGAATATTTATCAAATTTGTTGTGTGTAGTGATTCAGATATACCATATTAGTGACACGAACACAAATCAATGCATAGAACGTATATTAACTTAGGATCAATGTCACGGCAAGTAGAGAACAGAACATAGAAAACATATAATTTGTCTTAACCTTCTAGAGAGTACCTGACACGTTGATTCCAAAAGAGAAGAGAGAGAAGCAAAAATAGTCTAGCAGACGACCAAGAGTTTTTGACGGAAGAGGGAGTGGGTTTTGGCAACAGCGGATTAGTTTCAGCAACTGGCGCTTGGATTGATAAAACACAACACGCCCCTCAAGCCGAGCGCACAACGGAACATAATGCGCCCCTCAAGTTCAGCAGATTTCATTTGAATTCGCAGATGTTCAGACTAGCGCGCAGTTTTTCAAATCTCGGAGCGGCTAAGGCCTTAGTAAAGATGTCCGCTAGCTGACTCTCAGTTGCGATGTAGGAGATGTTGACTTTCTCTTCCGCCTGGGCATCGCGCACGAAGAAGAACCGTACGTCGATGTGCTTTGTACGCTGATGGAATACCGGGTCATGAATGAGGGCAATAGCACCCTGATTATCGCATCGCAGAGGTACGGGTAACGCACGAGCACCAAGCTCTATGAGAATGCGGTTGAGCCAGATGGCCTCCTTTGTCGCCTCAGCGGCGGATATGAACTCCGATTCGGTGGTTGAAAGAGCAACGCAGGATTGGCGGCGGCTGAACCATGAGATCGGACCATTGTAAAGAGTGAACACGGCTCCCGAGGTTGATCTTCTACTCCCCAGGTCACCAGCGTAGTCAGCGTCACAGTAGCCAATCAACTCACTGTTGTCTCCGCCAAATAACAGTCCAAAGTTGACAGTTTTGCGTAGGTAGGCCATGATGCGCTTAAGGGCTTTCCAATGTTCTTGGCCTGGATTTTGGGAATATCTTGATGCTTGCCCAACGGCGTAGGCGATGTCCGGTCTGGTCAGGTGAGTGAGATGCATAACGGAGCCGATGCACTCCATGAAAGGGACACATTTCATTTCTTGTTTTTCTTCTTCTGTTTGTGGACACATTTGCGGCGTCAATTTGACGCAGGGATCGGCTGGAATGGAAAGAGTGGCACAGTTACTCATACCGTACCTCTCGAGCACTGTCTTCGTGTATTCTGGCTGAGAAAGATGAATGGAGCGCTGAACTCTGTTTCGACTGATGTCCATTCCGATAAAACGGTCGGCGGGAAGGGATCGAACTTCAAATTCCTTGCCGAGAAAATTCATCATTTCGGTGAGAACAGTCTTGAGACTACTGATGATGAGACCGTCGTCAACGTAGAGGATGAAGATTGTTATCTCTTCGTCTGCCTCCCCCGGACGGAGATGACGGTAGTAGACACAAGAGTCGGCAGTGCTTCTGGTTAGCCCAAATAGGAGAATGAACTCGTTGAATTTGATGTTCCAAACACGAGACGCCTGTTTAAGTCCGTAGATGCTCTTGATGAGACGACAAACTTCTTGCTCTCTGCCTGGAATCACGAAGCCTTCGGGCTGTTGCATGTAGATTTCTTCGGTCAAGGTCCCATAGAGGAAGGCGGTTTTGACATCCAATTGAACTATTTCAAGATCTCTCGCAGCTACAATGGCCATAATAGCTCGGATCGAATAGTTCTTTACCACCGGGGCGTAGGTTTCCGTGTAGTCCAAGCCGTACACTTGTGAGTAGCCCTTGATGACGAAGCGGGCTTTGTATCTCGGTGCCGTGGTCTTGAATCCCGGCAGGGCCTCCCCGACCCTAAAATGACAGGAGTGCAAATTTTTTTTCCCGGCTTTGCCGCCCCTTAAAAAAATTTATATACGAAAACATATAGTTGATTTTAACATAAGCTTTAGTTAACATCTGGATTAGTTATATTTCTGGATAAATAACAGTATCACTTAAAATCATACACGATACAAGATTGCTGATAAATGACGAGACACGAGAATATCTTGCAAATTGAATTGCAAATCGAATAGTGAGACTTAGATCGGCACTTTACGCGATTTTTTTTGGGCAAATTCCTCAATCGCTTCATTGAGATCAATATTTTCGACAATTTCTCTTTCGATTGAAATCATTGCTAACCCATCTAGTTTTTCTTGTCCCATTAATGAGCGAAGATATGTTTTTATTAGTTTCAATTTGCAAAAACTTCTTTCTCCTTGCGCAACAGAAACTGGAAGGGTCAGCAAAATTCGTAATGCAATCACAGTATTAGGATAAACTGACGACAATCCATTTTGAACGATAAAGGTCAAGGCAGCAAGAGGACAAGAATCAATTATTTTTCCGTCTTCGCTTGGTAAAGGAAATCGATGGGAGAGAGATCGCAATTCGATAAAAAGATCATCTGGAGAAATGTCGCATTTTTCTCCGACGGACAATGCGTTATTTAAGGCAGTACAACATGTTTTCAATTGGTAATCGTCAAGTTTCTGAATAGTTGGAATATCGTATAGAAAACGGAAAAGAGAATTGTGTTCATTTAACAAATCAAACCTTTCAACGACTGAATTAATGGCAGTGTCAATCACGTAAAAAAATATTTCCGTCCGAAACTTAGCCATTGGATCCAAAATCGGTTCATCTCTTGATTCATAATTGAATTGACGACGAGTTCGACGAACTCGGACTGTTGGTTCAGATGGAAAATTTGGCTCAACTTCTATTTCTTTTGCAAGTTCTTTACCAGTAGCGATAACTCCAGCGAAGCCCTCGTCGGATCTTAGATTGACGAGAAACTGTTTTGTTCGATCCAGATGTTTTGTGGCTTGCGACAAATCTGTTTCCACTCGTTGAAGAATTTTACTAGTAACATTAATTTCAAAAAGAACATCATGCCACAGAACAAGAGAGCAGATTCGACACTCAAAATTCCCTTAGAAGATATGCGGGGTCAAGGCTATGACAACGGTGCAAACATGAGCGGTAGACATAACGGCGTTCAAAAGCGAATCCAAGATCTGAATCCGAGAGCTTTGTTTGTGCCTTGTAACGCGCACAGTTTGAATCTCGTTCTTAATGACGCTGCAAGCTGTTGCGTAGCGGTCGTTTCTTTTTTTGGCATTATTCAAGCCCTTTATGTGTTTTTCTCTTCGTCAACTAAACGCTGGCAAGTTCTTCTTCAATTTGTCCCTAACCTAACACTTAAGTCATTAAGTGAAACTCGCTGGGAAAGTCGTATCGATGCCATCAAGCCCCTTCGCTATCAACTTGGAAATGTGTATGACGCCTTACAGCATCTGGCAAACGATGAAACTTTAGTGGGGCCCAATGGAACAAAAACGCGTGCTGACGCATTTGCACTAGCAACAAACATCGCCAAATTCAACTTTATCTGCTCTCTTGTTCTGTGGCATGATGTTCTTTTTGAAATTAATGTTGAATGAAAATTCTTCAACGAGTGGAAACAGATTTGTCGCAAGCCACAAAACAACTGGATCGAACAAAACAGTTTCTCGTCAATCTAAGATCCGACGAGGGCTTCGCTGGAGTTATCGCTACTGGTAAAGAACTTGCAGAAGAAATAGAAGTTGAGCCAAATTTTCCATCTGAACCAACAGTCCGAGTTCGTCGAACTCGTCGTCAATTCAATTATGAATCAAGAGATGAACCGATTTTGGATCCAATGGCTAAGTTTCGGACGGAAATATTTTTTTACGTGATTGACACTGCCATTAATTCAGTCGTTGAAAGGTTTGATTTGTTAAATGAACACAATTCTCTTTTCCGTTTTCTATACGATATTCCAACTATTCAGAAACTTGACGATTACCAATTGAAAACATGTTGTACTGCCTTAAATAACGCATTGTCCGTCGGAGAAAAATGCGACATTTCTCCAGATGATCTTTTTATCGAATTGCGATCTCTCTCCCATCGATTTCCTTTACCAAGCGAAGACGGAAAAATAATTGATTCTAGTCCTCTTGCTGCCTTGACCTTTATCGTTCAAAATGGATTGTCGTCAGTTTATCCTAATACTGTGATTGCATTACGAATTTTGCTGACCCTTCCAGTTTCTGTTGCGCAAGGAGAAAAGTTTTTGCAAATTGAAACTAATAAAAACATATCTTCGCTCGTTAATGGGACAAGAAAAACTAGATGGGTTAGCAATGATTTCAATCGAAAGAGAAATTGTCGAAAATATTGATCTCAATGAAGCGATTGAGGAATTTGCCCAAAAAAAATCGCGTTAAGTGCCGATCTAAGTCTCACTATTCGATTTGCAATTCAATTTGCAAGATATTCTCGTGTCTCGTCATTTATCAGCAATCTTGTATCGTGTATGATTTTAAGTGATACTGTTATTTATCCAGAAATATAACTAATCCAGATGTTAACTAAAGCTTATGTTAAAATCAACTATATGTTTTCGTATATAAATTTTTTTAAGGGGCGGCAAAGCCGGGAAAAAAAATTTGCACTCCTGTCATTTTAGGGTCGGGGAGGCCCTGAATCTAAGTAAAATATAAATACGTATCTGAGTCGTGACTTAACCAATTCAAACTCAAACTTGGACTTTTAAGATAGTCTGCTTGAACTACAAAACATATTATCCATCTAGTGAGTTACATTGACACTATAAGAATTCGTCAAAAAATCAAAATACCTAACCCGAAAACTACTCAAACTTTCATTTAATAAAAAAAAAGTTGAAAAATCTAAAAAAAAGAATTTTTTTTTCTTAATTTTTTCCTCAAGTGCCGCCCCTCAGAAAAAGTCAAGGGTGCAGCCGCACACCTTGCACACCCTTAAGGGAGGCCCTGAATCCCGGCTTAAATTTCATGACCCATTTTCCTTCAATTGCCTTGCGGCCGGCAGGAAGCTGACACAGAGTCCACGTGGAGTTTCGAATTAGAGAGTCATACTCTTCGGCAATCGCCGGAATCCAGAACTTGGCATCTTCGCAGGTAATGGCTTCAAGGTAGCTACATGGTTCCGTTGGTTTGGACATTTCGGGCTGATGTTCAGCAGGCATACCGTAAAGGATGGCTTGTTTAGCTAGCGATTCCATGTAGATGCGGTATTTGTCGGAGTATTTGGGCTTGCGACTTGATTGGCGTGTCTGTTGAGTATTTCGGCGAGGGATTGCGTCTTCAACTTCAACGGGCTCACGATTTGGGATGATGGCATCGTCTTGAATTGCGTGGTCCGTCACGAGATCCTGGTGAGCAATGCTGACGGGAGGAATTAGAGAACTTCCAAAATCCTGTTCGTCATCTGGGACATCCTGGCTGTTTATTGGAGATGGCAAATCCGTCACCATGTCACCTTGCGGGATTGTTCCGTCAACGCCTTGATTGTCATCGTCAGCAGTAAGAGGTACTGTTGTGTCTTGATGGCCATCGAAGATAGGGGGGGTGGTAATAGAAGTACCCAAATCGTGCTCGTCATTTATAATGTCTAATTCATTCTGTGGGAGAGAGAAAAAAAAATATTATGTCTGCATGATGCCAGAAAAATAGTTTTGAATATTTTTACGGTTAGAATGGGCAGATCCTTCGTCATGTCTCGATACAGTATCGTTTCATCAATCTTCACGTCTTTGCTGATGAGCACTTTTCGGGTTTCAGGAATGTATACTCGAGATGCATTCTGGTTGATACAGCGCCCAACAAAAACTCCTTCTAAGCTGCGTGCTTTTAGTTTTGATGATGGTGTCGGGTCTCGTATGAAGGCTCTAGATCCGAAAATGCGAATGGCCGACACATCAGGTTGCCTGTTGTTCCAGAGAGCGTAAGGAGTTGTCTCATTGGTTCTCGAGAGAACTCTGTTCCGAATGTAGACTGAATATGAAATTGCCTCTCCCCACAATGATGGTGGTAGGCCACTGGATATCAGCATGGCTCGAACGCTGTTGAGTAGAGTTCTGTTAACCCGTTCTGCTGTCCCGTTTTGAGCAGGAGTGTGTGGGGCACTGGTCTCGTGACGGACACCAGCTTCGGTGAGAAATTTATCGGCTTCGTGGTTGTCGTATTCTGCTCGTCCGTTGTCGGTTCTGAGCGTCAACATGTAGAACCCTGTCTCATTGAGGAGCATGGCATGGTAGAGCCGGATGAATGCAGGTACTTCGTTCTTTCTTTTCATGAAGTAAATCGTGAGGAAGCCGCTGAAATCATCCTTGAATGATACAAAATAACGAGCTCCTCCCAGGCTTGAGGTGGCAATCGGCCCCCAGACGTCGGAATGCGTAAGTTCTCCTATTCTGCTGGCTCTGTGTCGACCAATTTTAAGCGGAAGGCGGGTGAACTTGGCCAGTTCACAGCCAGAGCAGAGTGTTTCCGGAATTTCGCATTCACCTGCGATGTTGAGACCAGCCACTAGGTCTTGGCGGATCATCTTGACAAGAGTGTGGTAACCGATGTGCCCAAGGCGTTGGTGCCAAGTGATGAGAGAGGCCCGGATGTCAGCACCAAGTGCGGTGTCTTGAAATAGATCGGAGCAAACATGAGCGTAGATGGTCTCGGTTGTTTGAAGTTCCGGCTGGAAATCGAGTTGATATAGCGTATCATCTTTTCTTTCACCAGTTAGGATCACTTCCTCATCCCTCATGAATGAGACCTTTAGAATGAAATGAGGGTGTGTTAGTTGCCATACATAAATATGTATATATTGAGAGATATATGGATTGTACCTTGTTGTTTTCGAAGCATGCCTTTAGTCCGTTAGCCGTTGCGGCTCCTATCGAGAAAAGGTTGACCCCGAGGCCAGCTACATAGAGTACATCCTGCAGAATTCTAGGAGTGGTAACTCCATTCACTTTGACTGCGATATTGATGCTTCCAACGCCTAGGACATCTAGTTTTGCGTTCCCAATTCCTGGAAGAGACACCACAATAATAAATATTTTTTTTTTTTTTTTTTTTTAAGAAATGCCATAAAATAAATAAATGAATTTATCTGTTACCAGAAACAGACCAAGTGCCAGTGTTAATTGGATTAAAAGTCGAGAAAAACCCTCTTTGATCGCACATGTGTTTGGTTGCGCCTGAGTCGGCGAAAAATGCAAAAATACTTCTAGGATCAAATCTTGATGATGAAAAAAGAGAGTTGTCAGTTCATCCTTCTTCATTCTTGTCGTTTCCTCTGTTTCTTGTGTTGGGATAGCCGTGTTTTTTGTAGCACTCATTTACAATGTGGCCTACAATCTTGCAGTAATTGCATCGCGGACGCATGTCTTGATTAGCACCATATTGTCCTCTTGTTTGTTTGTCCACAAAGCCTCCTCGAACACCTCTTCCGCGTCCACGATAACCACCGCGGCCAAATCCTCCCCTTGATCCACTGTTGGCAGGAAAGGCTCCTTCAGTACTGCGTTCTTTCTTCTGGTACGACTTTATTACGTTTTCTTCAGTTAACAGTCGTTGGAGGAGGTGGTCAATAGTACGGTCTTGTGCTGGAACGCTTGCCCATACGGATCTCACGATGCGGAAAGTTTCCGGGAGAGAGGTCAAGGCTTTGGACACGATCTGAATTTCAGATAGAGGTTGATCCCTCTCTCTCAGTTTGTCAGCGGTGATTGACAGCTTTTGAATGTAGGTCCTCATATCATCTCCTAGTCGAAGTGACAAAAGAACGAGGAGGTCAATAAATGGGATTTTAAGGCTGATTGAGTAAGTGTTACCATCGGTATATGAATAATCATAGTAGTTTTGCCATAGCACGTGTAAGTGCTCTTCAGTTTGTAGATGGTACTGCTGGTGTAGTCTAGTCCACATCTGTGCTGAACTTGTGCACGTGTACAGATTCTCTTTCATCTCCTTTGATGTGGTTGCCATTATGCAATTTCTAGCCAGTACATCTTTACGCGTCCATTGTTTTATTTCTGCTTCGGTTGTGATTTCTCCTTCATCATCAAATTCCTGTGAGAGGAAAAGAAATATGTTAATTAATAATCTGCGAATAATTGTCATGAGACTTTGCAGTGAGCATAAATCAACTGCATGTGCAGTGTGGCGAGTCTAAGCGTTAGGGCTGTTATCAATAAAAAAGGATTGTACTCTCTTGAATATGCATGTGTAAATTGACTGGGATGTGGCTTGTCAAGTTTTAGTGTCCCATGATCAGGATTTGTTCTCAAGGCCCTTTTTTTTTTTAATGAACGTAATATGAGAGATTCACATTTGTGTTGTGCGTGGGCACTGTAACAATACAAAGGAGTGAAGACTTTGAATAGTGTGGAAAAGTCATGGTATGCGACCCCCCAAAAAAAAAAATTCCACTGCGTAATGTGTCTGGGCATTGTACCACAAAGAAAGGTTCAACTTTCAACAGATAAATGTAGTCGGTGACTGAGAAAGAGATAGTGAGTTTAATTTAGCTGGACAGTGTCTGCGTTACCTCTTCAGGAAGTACTTCTGTTCCTGTAACAACTTGATCGATTTCCATTCCTTGGAAACTGAGGTGCAGTTGGTAGTTCCATTCTCTATGGTTGGTTCCGTCAAATTTGGGCACATGTGCGACAGCCCTCATGGATCCAATTTCGTTCCCAGCGTGTTCGGCCATACTAATTGTTGAATATGCACAGCAGTTTGTGTTCTGGGCCCATAACCTGTTGTGTGTAGTGATTCAGATATACCATATTAGTGACACGAACACAAATCAATGCATAGAACGTATATTAACTTAGGATCAATGTCACGGCAAGTAGAGAACAGAACATAGAAAACATATAATTTGTCTTAACCTTCTAGAGAGTACCTGACACGTTGATTCCAAAAGAGAAGAGAGAGAAGCAAAAATAGTCTAGCAGACGACCAAGAGTTTTTGACGGAAGAGGGAGTGGGTTTTGGCAACAGCGGATTAGTTTCAGCAACTGGCGCTTGGATTGATAAAACACAACAAAATTCCTTTGCTACAGTAAACGAATAAAATGGCTAATCAGGACCAAGCGGGTCACGGGAAATTTTTGCTACCAGATAACGGGCCAGACAACAACGTTCACCCTCCAAATCTCCAACAAAACGTTCCATTAAAGGTACAGGGCGTTCCCAACGTTCCTCCAGTAATTCATGTGGGAAATTTTAGGGAGCGGGATCCTCCAGTTTTCCGCGGGTTGCTACACGAGGACGTGATGGAGTGGATCCATCAGTTCCAGCGGGTGTCGGCTTTTAGTCAGTGGGGCCCTATCCAACAACTCCGACACATTGAATTCAGTTTAGAGGGGGTGGCGGCAAGATGGCTATCGGGCCTACAACCTCGTCCCCAAACGTATGACGGGATGATGGCAGCTTTGCGAGGAGCGTTTCGGCATCACAACTATGCGATGGAACTGGAATCCAGATTGCCGGTCATGTCATACTGTTATGACATGATCTATCTATTGTAAAGAACCAAAACAATTTATTCTTTATTATTTTCATTATTTTTCCTACCCTTTATTCTTACGTAACATTAATTTTCTATACGCCCCTCTTTTCTATGTAATTTCTTCCTTAGACGTTTTACAGACTGATTTACCCTTCAAACGTTTCAACTTAATTTTCTTGTAGTTCGACCTTCATGAAACCCGTATAAAAACTTTTGTTCTATAGAAAATAGCGAGAGTCACTTTTCACAAATCAGTTCCTAAAGAGTTGTTCCCCAATTTTTTGTGCTACTGAAATAAACTTTACTAGAAACGACAATGAAAAAGTAAGTTAAAATATAAATAATTTACATTTGGTGGCAGCGGAGTCGAACTCGGCTTTAGTGTTAAGCTGAATAGCGTGTGTTTTTTTTTGTTTGTTTTAAATTTTTATGGTAATAAGTGTTACTTATTACCTTCTCTCCGTTTTTTGGCTTCTTATTTGGTTGAATTTCTGGTTAACTTTTCATAGTTATAAAAGAACATGCTTTGTTAAGAATTAGTTCGTTATAAAAGATGAGGGCAAATGAGGATAGCGGTTTAGAAACCACTTTAGAAAGAAGATCTGTAAGAAAAGGGCCACTAATACAAAGATTTGTTCGATCAGTACGTGAAAGGTTCACTCCCTTACGATCAGGAGGCGGGTCGACGTCAATTTTGAGAAATAACGAAAATCTAGGTGTCGAACTAGATAGTGATAGCCCACATCAATCCGATATTGATCTTCTTGATTCCAATGAAATTAAAGAATTGAGAAATGATGATCAGTGGAACGAAGTACTTAATATGCAAGTATCATCACAAGACGAAACCGTAGTCGAACCCCTGATAGGCGAGGAGACAAGAGAATTGTTATCATATAATCAACTTCTAGAACAGGCTCGGGCAATTACGGACCTTGAAAAAACAACAGATAGGGTAGAAAACACAGAAGATATCTCTATAGATTTCCAAAACCTAGAACTAGTAAATGAAGAGAACCAAGATCAGGCATGGTTTTATCAGCAATACGGAAATACGAGAATAACGGAAATTCCTGTTGACGATCTTATTTTTGAATTGCAGTATTTACTTCGAAGTGAAAAAAAAATAGAGTTAACAAACAAAGAAGTAGGAACAGCCTTAAGAGCATTACTCTTAACCGAACCCACAATTTTGACACCAATAGAACTCTTTAAGCACTGTGGTCTAAAAATATACTACGAAAGTACTGATTCAGAGTATGAATCAGTGCATTCAGGAGAACAACAAAATAGGTCAGAATCAGACTTAGTGCCCCAATCTTTAGTAACACTCGAAACTGAGGAAGAAAGTTCAAAAAACTGCGTACCTATCAAAATTGTAAGAGCGGAAATCCACACGCAAGGTGATCAGATTCCTTTAGATTGTCCTAAATCGACCCCTAGTACCACAACAATCACTTGTCCGACGGTTACTCATTCACAGTCAAGTATGAATACTCAAATTCCTCAATCACAGTTAGCGTCCACTCCGTGTAACTATTTACCGTATCAAGGACTACAAAGTCGGAAAGTCTCCTTTACTCCAGCGTCGATCGTTGAGCAGTCAAACAAAATCACGCAAAACAAACCTTCAGAAGAAACAAACCAAGACATGCCCATTAAAATATACGTAAAAGAATTGAGCCGTTTGATGGAATCCGGAATGGATTATGAGGATGCTTCTAAAGCAGCTGATTGTATTGTGCAACACGTTCTAACGAATACTAAACGTTGCATTAATTCCTCTCAGAAAACGAAGCCTAATGGACAGCCTGTTTTTAGAACTAGCTCTCAGCCTTCATATCTTACCTCAACCCCTTTACATACACAACCACTTGCGTTAAGTGGACAAAGTGTAAAAATCCCAAGCATGTACAATAAGCAAAGTAATAACGGAGCAACTCCAAAGTACTCAGTTACCAGCTCCATTCCTAAAATGAATCCCTTAGTAATGTGTCCGTCAAAAGTAAACAGTATAGGAAACACAAACAATTTTATTTCTAACGCCATCGATAAAAATAAAAAGTTACAACAAAGCCAAGCAATGACGTTATTTAGTAACGTCGGAATTTACGTAGACCGTGAACGCTCCGGTCGCTTTGATGACTGGCTTGCACATCTAGAATCAGTACTGGTTTTAGGCGATTTTGAGGAGTCAAGAAAAATTATCTTACTACGCTCCAAATTGTATGGTGAAGCAGCTGATGAGTTTGATAACTTTAAACTTGAAAACCCAATTAGCGCGCAAATTTACGACAGAGTAAAGGAGCGTTTAATTAAACTTTTCCACTCTACAGAGACCAGATCTAAACAAAGCGTTGAATTTCATAATATGCAACGGGAACCCGAAGAAAATATGAGACGTTATGCGAATCGTATACGCAAGGCCTTCCACTTAGCGTATCCTATAAAATCCACGATAGATAAAGCAACAGCTTTTTCCAGAGAACAAATTATGATGGACAGATTTCTGGAAGGGCTGTCTTTCGACGTCCAGACCAGACTTAAGTATAAAGAATTCGCAACTTTTGAAAAACTCATAGAAAAAGCTGAAATGACGGCCATGGCAGAAGAAGAAGCCCAAGTTAGATCCAGACTAAATGCTTTTCAGGCCAAATACGTCGAACCTAATAGAGAATTTACTAAAGTAGAGGAAGCTTTAGATCGCCTTAGTTCCCAGGTGGAATCAAACACTCACCAAAAACATTTAGAAGAAAACATGGAGAAAATGCAAAGACAATTATCCACCAGGAGAAACGTGAGTTTTTCACAGCGCTCACCACAGTTAAACCCTCCAATCAATAAAACAGGGGATTATATTTTTGTGATTTTCACAACGATTGGGGCTATCACTCAAAAAACAATTGTAAAGCAAGGGAGAGTCAAGCTAATGATAAATGTTTTCGTTGTAAAGAAATTGGACACCGAGCAAACTTTTGTCCCCAGATAAAAAATTTGAAACCCACTCCTCCAGAGGGTTAGGACGGAAATGGGAAAAAACTTCCTTTGTTTGAAGAAAGGGGAAACTAAAAACTACCGATGTAAGCGTTGGGCCCCTCGGTGGAACTAAGAAAAAGCCCCGACATCATATAAATAGTTTAGCAGTAAAATCTACAGTTCCTAGGATAAGAATAAAAATAGGAAATTCTGTTGTAAAAGCGCTGTTTGACACTGGAGCCGAGAGAAGCGTTATTAGCAGCACATTTTTTCATAAGCTTAAAGAAGGAAAGGAATTAATTAATTTCACTAAAGAGGTAGATGTGGATCTTTTCAGCATAAATGACAGGCGCCTCGTCACGGAAGGCACAATTACCGTTAACTTTTTTGTGGCAGAAGAAACGCCACGCCAAGCACTTAGGCAGAAATTCATAGTCGTAAATGGAATTGTTGAAGATTGCGTTCTAGGGCGCGATGCACTTTGGAAACATCAGTTTATCTATAACGGAAAACAACAGTCCATCTACCGAGTCCCGGAAATTGATCACTTCCAGGAAACAGAAAATCCCTTTGTGATTAGCAAATCTTTGAGAATTCCTCCAAATTCCACTAGTCTCCTAGAGACTAGAGAAGAGGAAACTCACCCTTTCAACCCTCTCAATACTTGTCATTTTGTTAGATGCTGTAATATTCCCTCCGGGCTTAGCTTGGAACCCTACATCTCTACGACACCAAATCGTTCGCTCCGTGTGGTGGTTGTTAATGGAACAGATAAAACCATATTTCTACCTCGCCTTACAGTGTTAGGAACCCTTCATATTTCCAGACCTTCAAGAAAGCCAGTTGAAACAATGGCTTCAATTAGCGTAGCTTCAGGTCCAATCAACACAGCAGCCGTTGAGTCGGCTCTTCCAGACATAGATGAGGAAAACAAAGAGAATTTGCGTAGATTAATAATAAATAATTATAACAGTTTTGCTTTTAAAACAAGTGAGTTAGGCCATACTACTTTAGTAAAACATGTCATTGACACACAAGGACAAGGTCCTATTCGTCAAAGGGCATATCGCACGTCTCCAAAACAAAAAGAGATAGCTAAAAATATCATTGATGAACTGATGCAAAATAAAATAATTCGTTATTCGATGTCCCCGTGGGCAGCCCCGATAGTATTAGTAAGTAAGAAAACAGGGGATGTCCGTTTGTGTGTAGATTTTAGAAAATTAAATGCAATTACAAAAAAGATTCTTTCCCTTTACCTCGTATTGACGACGTTTTAGATTTACTTGTGGGACAGAGGTATTTTTCCACATTAGATCTTGCCTCCGGATATTGGCAAATTGAGCTCGAGGAGGAATCCAAAGAAAAAACAGCCTTCATAGTCGATGACAATTTGTACGAATGGAATCGTTTGGCGTTTGGTTTAACCAACGCCCCGGGAACGTTTCAAAGACTGATGAATTCAGTTTTACGAAGAGTTATTGGAAAAATTGGTCTCGTTTATCTTGACGACATAATAATTTTTTCAAGAACAATTGAAGAGCATTTTAGCAATTTGAAGACTGTTTTTTCCCTCTTAGAAAACGCGCACCTAAAAATGAAATTGTCAAAATGTGAATTTTTAGCGCAATCCGTTTCCTATCTTGGACACGTAATCACGGCTGAAGGAATAAAACCAGACCCTGCTAAAATTGAAATCCTTGTTAATTACAAAAGACCTGGTACAGTAAAAGAATTACAATCTTTTTTGGGACTAGCCAGTTACTACAGAAGATTTGTAAAAAATTTCTCTACCGTCGCCCACCCCTTGTTATCACAGACCAAAGGAAAACCTACTGATACTGTAACTTGGAAAACAGATGAAATTGCAGCTTTTGAGTACTTGCGACAATGTTTAATATCAGAACCTATCTTGATATATCCGGATTTTTCAAAGGAATTTCTGATTTACACGGACGCAAGTAACTATGGCTAAGGAGCCGTCCTTTCTCAGATGAAAGACGGAAAGGACCAACCTATAGCCTATGCAAGCAAACATCTTAATAAAGGGGAAATCAAGTATTCGACAATAGAAAAAGAGGCTGCAGCAGTAGTGTTTGGGATAAAACGTTTCCGACATTATTTACAAGATCAACCTTTTGTTATTGTAAGTGATCACAGGCCTCTTCAGTGGTTGCAGACTTTTAAAGACGAAACAGGGCGACTAGGTAGATGGGCGATCTTGTTATCTAATATGAAGTTCAGTGTTAAGTACCGACCAGGTCGAGTACACGAAAATGCTGATTTTCTTTCTAGAATACCGATGAATCTAATATCTGCCATTCCTGCAGACAACAACGTAATGTGTCAAGAACAACAGAAAGATTCTCTGTGCAAAGCAATCGTTACGTTTTTGGAACAAAATGAACCTTGGAAAAAGAAGATGGCCCGATGCCTTCTTGGGTCGGTGAAATAGATTATTTCTTTGTAGAAAATGGTCTTTTATGTAAACACTACGAACCTACGTCAGTGAAAAGAAGAAACTTTGAACAGTGTCAAGTGGTTGTTCCACTTTCTCTGAGAAAGCAACTTTTACAAGAATATCATGATTCCCCATTGTCAGGACATATGGCAACTAGGCGAACATTCTTTCGTCTAAGGGACAAATACTATTGGCCTACCATGTTACGGGATGTTAAGGAATATTGCACTTCTTGTGAACCTTGTGCGCTGGGACGTCGAGTGCACAGTACGAAAGCCTATCTCAACCCGTTAGACCTCGCTACAAGACCTTTTGAAGTATTGGGCTTAGATTTCCTAGGTCCAATCAAACCGCATTCACTTCAAGGAAACAATTATATATTAGTAATCACGGATTACTTTTCTAAATGGATAGAAGTCATTCCTCTTACCAACTGTACCGCCCTCAGTACTAGTAAAGCCTTAGTAGAACGAATTATTTTACATCATGGTCCCCCGAAAGCAATAATTACAGATCGAGGCAGTAATTTTACTTCTGAATTATTTTCTGCGCTTTGTAGAGCTTTAAACATTAAACGCATGAAAACAACTGCGTATCACCCTCAGACTAATGGGCAAACAGAGCGATTCAACAAAACTGTTGTTGAAATGATAAGGAAATATTTGGAGAATGGATTCGAGCGGTGGGAGGATATTTTAGGCCCCGTTGTTTTCGCTTATAATAATTCTGTCCACTCGTCAACACTTGAGACTCCATATTTTCTAAATCACGGTCGTGATCCAGTCATGCCGATTGATCAAATCCTCCGTCCTCTTCCCCCAGTAATAGTTACTCCCTCAGACTATAAAAGTCAAATTATGAAACGCTTACACGAAGCCTTTCAGCTTGTAAAAATCAATCTTTTCCAAGCTCGTGAACAACAAAAAGCCCAGTACGATAAACGCGTAAAAGAGCAAAAATTTAACGTAGGAGATAAAGTTTTACTAGATATGCGAACGCCCTTGGCGGGAATTAGTAAAAAACTCATTCCACGTTTTATAGGCCCTTTTAGAATTTTGAAAGTAAGCAACAATAGTACTGTGGAAATACAACAAGACGTAGGAAAACAAACTCAGCTTGTACATGTGAATCGAATAAAACCCCTATTTGAGTCAATGATCTGGAAAGACGAACCAGGTGTCGACTTTTTTGATGTAAGAATTGAGAAACAAGCCGAAAAATTCGTACAAGAAACCGTAGATGAACTCGAAACTTTTCCTCTACCCCTAGAAACAAACCTTCAATCTGAGTTATAACAAATTCCTTGTGAAAAAGAAACTCCTACTCAAAATTTGATAAGACCCCCACCCACAATTCCTCCTACTCCAAATGTAATGATAAGTTCACCAACAATTTCCTTACCTTCCAAACCGATTCCAGAGACGTCAACCTTACCCAAACAACCAGAGCGTCGCCTCGGGTTACGTCCTCGAAATCTTTTAAAACCAGTTGTCAAATTATGAAATTGTATTGCTGTAATTTTTTTTTGTTCATTACGTTCGAATCACTTTAACTAGCTTTAAAACCGTGTTTAAATTCTAAAAACTTTGTATTAGTTATCTTAATAATTCATAGAATGGATCCCTGAAATTGATTTTTAAATTACTTTTCTCATAGATTATGTCTTCTACCCCTCCTCATCATACCGTTTTTCTGTCGCCTCCATGCTCTTAACATCACTATTTGTAATTGTACGGCTGCTCAGCCAAAAGGGTTCCTAAAATTCACTAGCGATGACTGTGATTATCAAATAAGCCCCCTTCCCGCTATTCCAGTATATTATGATGTCTATTCTACTCTTCCCCAAATCACCCGTTTTGTTGGCCATTCGTGTACCATATGGCTGGAAAAGAAACACATCTATACTGACTTCTGGGGTTGGCAAACTCCAAGTCAATCAAGAGTGCCAATAGAAGTCAATGCACATGAATGTGAAAAAATGCGTGATTCCCGATTGTGCCATGGCAAAAGCATGGACTACTTAGGAAACAATAAGTGGTCGTTCGAACGTATTCCAAACGTGCAGGGTAGCTGGCTTCAAGTCACAGGTGATCAGCTGATCAACTGTCGATTAGAAGAAGTTACTTAAGAAACTGAGTGCGCTAACTGTACGATAAGTTCACCCATTGGCGATATACCGGGAGGGATCAACGGATCCGTTTCTCACAACCTAGTGACCATTGTCTGGAAAGAATCGTTAAGAGAAGTTCAACAGTGCAAACTAAGGCTTGTGGAAACAGGTATCGCTCAACGTTACCTGACTAACAACAGTGAAATAGAAAGAATTCGTGACGTCGAACAACAACTTGACTTTGTTTACAATACAACTAACAAAGAATATTGTAATTCATCCGAAAAAAGTTACAAACAAGTAATCGGAATGGACAAAGTTATTTTACGTTTACATTCTTTAACTGATACCAACGCTCATCCGAGTATACCACTGGAAGAAGACATCGAAAAAATTGCTGACATTATCCGGGCTGAAATCAGCGGAGCAGCACATTCTCAATACGCACGAGACCGAACTACCGATGGAATAAATGGAGTGGCTCGAGAAATTCGAGCTCTGCAATGTGAAAATCGAGTGCTGGCACACAAAACTGCTATCGCCACCGCACAACACAGTGGATGGCTTGCTGCCAGTTACCTTAATTTACCCACATGTAGCAAATTGATAGCCACTGGTGAATCGATCAGCGTCTATCAATGCTCCCCGAAAAATTCAACGATCACCACTGAAATCACAAGCTGTGGTCCTCAACCTAAACTCGGCGACTACACTTTAGACACTGAAGGATGGGAACTGACGCCTTACACCCCCTGTTACTGGCACAAAAATTTCGTCAACATCAACGGTCGAGCACATTTCTACAAAAACAGTTCTTGGCATCCAATCGTCCCCGGTGTAATAATCCAAGGACATAGTTTGATCAACACTTTGCCGTATGAAATTGATAAGCTACTCGCACTAAGTTTACACCCCGCGCTAACCCCCCACCCGATGAGCACCGCAGCTGCAATCGCCGAGATAATTGCTGCTGCTAAAGAAGAACATAGCATCGACCTTGGAAATCCTTTTCACATGAGCACTCTTCTTTCCTCACTCCAAAAAGAAAAGAACGTTTCCCTGTCGTCTAAGATTCTTAGTTGGTCAAGTAGCATTTGTAGTCTTCTAGGGATGGGATTTATCGGATTCTTTTTCTTTCATTTTTGTGGAGTAGGTTCCCTTATTGCAAGATACATACCTTGTTGTTCTTTTCTAAGTACTTGTAACCCTTTCACTTGCTTCACCAAAACATCTGATAATGATATAGAAGTAGGCCACCCCGCGTTATTAAACCCCTCAAATCCATCCCCGCCCATTACTATTGTAAACTTACCCGCCTCTGTTCAACAACCCGCCCCGGAACTTTTTGCCCCATCAGCCCCTTTTCTACAAAGAGAGCCTCCACGGAACAAATTCCACCGGGACGCACTAAGACAAGCGCATCGAGAAGCAGCTGTTCTGTTGAATTAATTAATTTTGTTTTCTTGTTTTGTTTTATCTCACTTTCTATTCCGTTCCAAATTTGACCTTGATTGATTGCGAGACGCAATCTTTTGGAACCGGATAGCTATGTAAAGAACCAAAACAATTTATTCTTTATTATTTTCATTATTTTTCCTACCCTTTATTCTTACGTAACATTAATTTTCTATACGCCCCTCTTTTCTATGTAATTTCTTCCTTAGACGTTTTACAGACTGATTTACCCTTCAAACGTTTCAACTTAATTTTCTTGTAGTTCGACCTTCATGAAACCCGTATAAAAACTTTTGTTCTATAGAAAATAGCGAGAGTCACTTTTCACAAATCAGTTCCTAAAGAGTTGTTCCCCAATTTTTTGTGCTACTGAAATAAACTTTACTAGAAACGACAATGAAAAAGTAAGTTAAAATATAAATAATTTACACTATGCTCAAGAGTCGACCCGGGAATGACCGAAGAGCGTAAAATCCAGTTCATGTTTCAAAATGTAGAACCGACGTTAATGCAAAAGGTGTTTCCCCAAATGGATCAGTTAACCACCAACGAGCTGTTCCGGTGACTTCAAGCTCACTGCCAGGCCTCGCTTATTGTGGAGCGATCCATCCCTGTAAAAAACATTATCCCTGCACCACCCGTAAACAAAAAGGAGGAAATCGAGAAACTCGTACGGGACGAGGTATCAAAGAGTTTGGATCCAATGTTTCGTAAATTGGAGCAGGCAACGCGTGCGATGGAAACTGCCGGGGGATCGGGATTCAATCCAAGAATGCGGACACCAAAGAAAGGGCGAAATTCGCAGTGGCAAAATCGAGATCGCCCAAACAAGAGGACAATAGACGGGCGGCCAATTTGTAACAGTTGCGGGAGTCAGGGGCATATCGCGCGTAATTGTCCGAAAGGGAAAGGATGTTGCGGGGATCCTGGGCATTTTTCACGCCGGTGCCCCAAACGAAAACAGGATGGTGGGTCCCCAAACAAACAAGAGCCGAAAGATTCGACTCAAAAGCCGGCTAATTCCCCTAAACGTCAGTCAAACTAGAACCGTTGCAAGGGGGGAGCGTGCCACCGTTGTTTTGAATTTTCCCCAAACTGATTCTCGTCATCTTATTCTCAAACAAGTTGATTGCCAGGGGCAGGGTGTTAAAGCCATCATTGATACGGGATCCGGAGCTTCGTTAATTTCTCCCAAATTTTGCCGAGCGTTGGGGATTGAATATTTTAGAGAATGGCAAGGGCCTCGATTGTTGCTTATGGATGGGAAGGCGTTGGAACCGAGAAGAATGGTCAAGTTGAGAATCCATGTAGAATGGCGTTTGATTTGGGTCATAGCGGCGGTGAACGAAATGAATGGATTTGATCTGTTGTTGGAAAACGACGCGTTATCGCAGTTGGGATGCTTCTCGGTCCAATACAATGAAGCCGGGGTGGGGTCCTTCTCGACAAAGCCCACAACTAGCAAAGAGAGTTTACGGGGAAAGGCGGGCTACATTGTGAATTATGAAACTCTAAGCATCCCAGCGTTTTCCATGATGCACGTCGACGTAGTCGTTCCACAGTTGGGCGGGCAAAATCCAGGCCATATGGTAGAACCATCTCCGAAAGTTATGGCGGATAAGGGGGTTTTGATTGGGTGGCTCTTGCTAACATCGCGTGTAACTGGTGGGACGCATCGTTTTCCCTTGACTAATTTCTCTTCGTCTACCCAATTTATTCCAGCGGGAATGGTCGTCGGAAAATCCTGTCTGTTGATCAAGTGCTGGATGAAAATCCTGAAAGTGGTCCCACTGCTGTCCCCACCGAACCGTCGTTACCATTCGCGAGTCGAGTCAATAAAAATCTGGGAGATGAGGATCGGGAAAGGACGGTTGCGTTGCTGAATCGATATTTGCGTTGTTTTGCCGCATCACCGCATGAGTTGGGTCGTTCGAACGTAGTTAAACACGTAATTGATACTGGGAACCCTTGACCGTCCATCAGGCCCCTTATGCTAGTGCGTGGCGCGAGCGCGAGTTGATTAACGATAAGACTCAGACTATGATGCGGGATAATGTTATCATTCCTTCCAATAGTGCGTGGGCTGCACCAGTCGTATTGGTCAGAAAGAAAGATGGGGAATGGCGTTTCTGCGTCGACTATCGTCGGTTGAATGCGGTAACAACGAAAGACGTGTATCCCCTCACAAGAATTGATGATGCCCTTAGCCGAATGGAAGGTTCGCGCTATTTCTCCATCCTAGACATGCAGGCGGGGTACTGGCAGGTCGAGGTCGACGAGCAGGATCGGGCTAAAACCGCTTTCATCACCGCGGATGGGCTGTTCGAGTTCAAAGTGATGCCGTTCGGGTTAACAAATGCGCTGGCAACGTTCCAACGAATGATGCATGTTGTCTTAGCTGGTCTCAAATGGAACTCATGCCTTGTCTATCTAGACGACATTGTCGTCTTCGCACCCACCGTATCTCAACATCTAGAGCGTCTGGAATCGGTCCTCCAACGTATTGAACGGGTGGGGTTGAAATTAAAGTTGTCAAAGTGTTCATTCCTAGAGCAATCCCTTAAAGTCTTGGGCTTTATTGTTATGCGCAAAGGGATCTCTCCAGATTCTGAAAAGATCTCCCCCGTGCGTGATTTCCCTGTTCCGCGGAATGTAAAAGAAGTACAAAGTTTCCTTGGTCTTTGTTCTTATTACCGGAGATTCGTCCCTAATTTCGCTGTCGTGGCCCGACCTCTCTCGAATATGACCAAAAAGAACCAATGTTTCTCCTGGGGGGAAGAGCACTAGTGTAGCTTTGAGGCTATGAAAACCATCCTGATTTCCCCTCCAATCTTGGCCCACCCACGGTACGATTTGCTGATGGAAATCCATTGCGATGCCAGTAATTATGGGGTGGGGGCCGTCCTTGTACAAAAACAGGGAGATGAAGAACACGTCATTGCGTATGCGAGCCGCCTTTTGAGCAACCCGGAAATTAATTATTCGGTATGCGAGAAAAAGTGTCTCGCCCTCATCTGGTCCGTCCGTAAATGTCGATCCTACATCTGGGGGATAAAGATAAGAGTGGTGACGGATCATCATTCTCTTTGCTGGCTATTGAAGAAACGGGATTTGTCTGGGAGGCTTGCGTGGTGGAGCCTTCAGCTCCAAGACCTCGACATTGAAATAGTGCACCGTAGCGGGCGCCTTCACTCTGATGCAGACGGGTTGTCATGGGCTCCAACGGGTTGTCCCGAGGAAGAAGAGGAGATTCCCCTCCTGAATGTCACTGTGGTCCCGGGTGCGATGGATATCGGGTCGGACCAACGGGAATCTTCGTGGTGGGAAGGCATCTTAAGGGGGATGAAACACACAGCGGCCAGTCTCCGGATTAAAAAATTGATTCAACCCTATGAGCTGAGGGGGGATGTCCTTTATCGTCATCGAATTCGTGGTGGGGTGGTATCGTATCAACTGTCTCCCCAAAAGCCTCGTTGAACAAGTGCTTTTAGCCTGCCATAGCGACGTCACCGCTGGACACCTGGGAATGACGCGTACGACGTATAAAATCCAACAGCAATGTTACTGGCCGGGAATGCAACGTCAAATTACTCGTTTTGTACTCTCATGTGTCGATTGCCAAACGCAAAAAAGGAGCTCGGGAAGCGTCTGCTGGTCTTTTGCGTCCGATACGGGTTAGTAAGCCGTTTGAGAAAGTGGGGATTGACTTGATAGGCCCTTTCCCTCTCACTAGCGCCGGGAATCGACACGCCATTGTGGCTGTTGATTATTTAACGAAATGGGTAATTTGTAAAGCTGTTCCTTCAGCGTCGTCCAAAGAAGTCGTCGACTTCTTTGTACGGAATGTAGTCCTCCAAAAGGGGCGCCTGTGTTCCTAATCTCCGATCGCGAAAAGTGTTTGACAGCTAACTTCTCTGAGGAGCTTTTTAAAGCCTTGCAGACTAATCACTTGGTTACGGCTGCGTATCATCCTCAGTGTAATGGGTTGGTCGAGCGGTACAACCATACCTTTGCGGAAAGGCTCTCGATGTACGTAAATTCACTCCATAATGATTGGGATGGGTTCATTGATTTCGTCACCTTCGCCTGCAACACGAGTCGCCAGGAGTCGACTTGGTTTAGCCCATTCTTCCTCTTATATGGGCGGGAGGCCGTACTACCAATTGATGTTGCGTTGGGAAATAATCCAGAAAAAGATTTAGATGTTGGTGACTACAGTGACCGTGCCCGTACGCTGACGACGAACCTCTCCGCTATTCGTGAAAAGGTGAAGAAAAGGATGGCGATTGTTCAGTCAAGACAGAAGAAACGGTATGATCGCCGCCGCCGGCAAGTGAAGTTTACTGTAGGCGATCCGGTGCTTGTTTATCGCCCCATTCAAAAAAAAGGACGCGCGACGAAGTTTCTACATCGTTACTTTGGCCCCTACCGTATAGTACGTCGGGTAAGCGACCTCAACTATATCGTGGAGCCACTATATGGGAAAAAGAAGAATCAAGATTGTGTTCATGTGTCTCATCTAAAACCGTTTAGGCATAGTGCGCCGAGTGGAAAAGTGAGTGTTAAATCACCTGTAGTCAAGACACCCGTTTCAATTATAAAAAAAAAAAAGCAGACATCGGAAAAACAAGTGAAAGAAAAGACGCCTAAAGTGGTGCGGTGGTGTGATCAGCAATCTCGAGCGTGGGATCAAGAGCAGCATTGCGAAAAAGACGCTTCATCAACAACCGGATTAAGAGACGAAAGAGTGGGCGGTCATGTTCTCCGCTCTCGGCGAAGATTGAAGTCCCCGACTCGACTTGATTTGTAGTTAAATTGTGTGATTTTTTGTGTGGCCAATTAAACGTGTATCATGAATGTTTGGCTTGTTGGACTGATTTGATTTTGTGGTGTCGTGGCGAGGTTGGACCGTCACGGCAGAGTGAGACTGTGTCGTGGAGAGGTTGGACCGCCACGACAGGGGTCTTCACTGTGAGGATCCTGCGTGCGCGTGAGAGAGTTTGGAAGATGGTTCCTTCCAACAGTTTGCGGAAGCTTCCGGGGAAGACGTGCCTACCTGTGTGTGTGTATGTTAAGTTAGATGTGCACTTAGTTTAAGCTAGTTTAAGTTCATAATAATTTCGGTGGTTGGGTAAAAAAACAAAAGAAAAAAAAATGGGAACTAAGATCATTTGCTTTTCAGTCGTATCCTCTATGTTCGATGATCGAGACGATCATTTTTCGTAAGGGGGGAAAATGTCACGTCCCGTCTTGTTCACCTTACTTTTGCTTACCAGATGAGTGCTAGATTGCCTTGTGTCGCTTGGCGTCCTTAGATTTTGTCCAGATCTCTCTCGCACTTCTCGTCTGCTGACCACGCTGAGTGGATGTTAGTTTTCTCTTCTCTGGTGTGTGAGTTAATCTCTTGCTTGTGTGAATGTGTTAGTTCCACTAGGGCACCATTGGTTAAGTTAGTGTAGTGTCTGAGACAATTAGTGTAGTTAGCCAATGGTGAAGGCCACCGTCTTGTTCTGTGCCGTGTCGTTGGCCAGCACTACGGTGCTTTTTACAAGTGGTTTTCATCATCGAGTGTACTGAACTAGATTACCCGTGACAATATTTTGATTCAGTAACAAGATATAGTTGAAACGATTGTGAAAGGGATTGCAGAATTGTCAGATACTCCAACTACGAATAATACAACAACGAATCCTGACTTGGCTATGTTCATTTCGTTTATAATGTCTTATTTCTAGCCAAAAGAAGTCATGTCGGATGTTCTTAGAATGTCCGACGGCATCTTTCCGGCAGGTCTTGTAATATTCAGTCGATACTCAAGGGACATCCAGTTCAGATATCGGGCAGTTTTACGGATGTCCGTAGGATATCACCCTTATCCGTGTTGGATAAACTATGAATGTCCGTGGGACTGACCTGTGCTATGTGGGCTGTCATTACTTGACTTTTCCCAAGATTGTGATGGCAGTCCTCCATCATATCGATCACTTTCAGCATGTCTTCAAGTACAGATTTGTTTTCTTCTTATCATCTTTCCGTCCATTCCGACTAAAATATTCCAGTTCCGGTTATTGACTGACTCGCCCATGCAACGCCCATTAACTATATCGGATATGTCGTTAAGGAGCTTTGTTAGATTTTCTTTACATTTTCATCCAATTTTAAGAAATTAATGGGATATTGAAATTTAAAAAATGTAACATTTTATTCCTTTGAATCGATGCAATTTTTTTCCTCGAGGAATTTTAAAACCATGACGATCTGTTCTGAATAAAGTTATGTGGCCAGGCTCATAGACATCCTCTGCGAGGTTGGGGGCAAAATGTGGGGAAGTTTTAGTCTGGGTACTAATTTCAATCCAAGCAACCTTTAATGCTCATACATTCTATTTTAGAATTTGCAGACATATTGTCTTGCAAACTTAAAAATATAATAGAAAACTATTGATGTATACATTATATTTTCTTTTAAATTAATTGAAGCACGTTTAGATTCTGGGATATTTTGGTATTAAAGGAGATAGTTTCTGATTAAAATTTGATTAGATGTTAGACATCCATGAATGTGTAAATCTTAAGGTTTTCATTCAGGGGGTGAACGAAATAGTTGTTGGCTCCTTTTTCCCACTAGTATTCTTCTTTTTAAGAACTGTTATATTGTAAGAATATCCGTCACCAACGACACCTTTTACCAATGCAAGAGAGTGATGAAGCATTATAATGGACTTTAAGATGATCTCGGTGAGGATCTTGTGGTTGGCCGCGTCTGTTAATGTGAACTACGCAATGGGTTGCACCCAAATATCTCGGAAAGGGCAAGATAACAGGACAAGGACGTGATCACAAAGTCCTTTTTGCGCGATTTTGTATCACAGATTAGGTTGTTTTAAAAAAGTTAGCACCTTGGCTATATTTTACAATGCGAGATGCGAGTAGGTTCAACCGTAAGCCACAATCCGAAGATCTAATCAGCCGGTCAAGTGTACCAGGAGCGGAAAGTGGAAGAATCTTGTTCTCTTGCAGGTGATTATAAGCTTTCAGGCTTCTCCTCCTCAGTAGGAGGCATTCGATTAGAAATGTTCAATCGTATGTGATTCAACACTTGAATTCGTTCTTTCCTGGTTTAGCAACAACGGGTTTTATGTACCTTATTACTACACTCCACTTTTGACGATATAAAAAGAAACAAAATTATAAACCTGATTGTTACGTTCACACAAAATCATGTATTGTCAGGTACATTTTTAATAATATAATTCATGATATTATAAAAGTAGAAATATAGTACAGAAATGTCTGAAACATTCAGGGTTTTATCTCCGAATGCAAGCTTTAAACTGAAAAACGATTCAACAGCCTGTATCTGCCACTTTTTCACTGCCTCTTTATTGCCATAGGATACAGACATTATTTACTTCTATAATACAATGTCTACTAAAAAAAGAGCGCCTACGACAGCAGCGTCATCCGCTATGCGCTCTTTTTTTTCTCCCTCTACGATTAGAAAAGAAGACATTAAGAAAACTGGCAACTACGCGCGGGGGGAAAAGGGTGAAACTTTTATAGGAATTGAAACATTTTCATTTTCAAATCGAAATTAAAATGATTTTTCAAATAGCATGGTATACTAAACTATACATGCGCTTATAGAGCTAACAATGTTCTTTTTTTAAGCCCTAATGAACCGACCTAGCCTTATTTTCCGTCCCATACAAGAGAGCCAAAGCAGTCTCATTTACTACTAGCTCTCTCTACTACGCGGAAAATTTTCATTCCAATTTAAAAGAGCCTTTCCCGTAAAAAAAAAATCCTCAAAAAATACATGATATAAAATTTAGATCTAAGAACCCCCAGTCCAAAAATCGTTTTCATCGGAAGAACGTATCTGACGTAAGCACGCAACGCATATCGCGTGATTAAAGAAACACCTGTTTGATTGGTTGCACACACGTCATCATCAATATCTTAAGTAAACATCTTCTGATTGGCTGCACGTGCCGCGCATCCGTGTGCCATCAGCATCTGGGTCACTGACGAAATTCAAGGTTTCGTGGTGAACCCACAAATCGAAAGAGTAGAGTCGATCAAAACTGCAAGACGTACAGTACTAATTTGCTGAGCTCTGAATAGTGAATTTCTCTTATTTCTTGCCGTAGAAATTGTCTTTGGTTTTTTTGTACGATATCGCTGAGTTCCCTTTTGTTTGACTGACTGTACGTTCCGTTCTTCCCCGATATTCCGACGAACTGTGCCTATTCGTTTCTTCCTTAGTTCTTATCGTCTTAGTTCAATAATACACCTTAATCATTGTGGGTATGTCACCTCCGAGTTCCGTTCCTTAAATACAATTTACTTTATTTCTGGTAATACCATCCACCCTCACATGGGGATGTATTACACAAGCTACGAACTCCAAGCTCCGAATATAGTGTAAGCTTCCACGACACAAGGTAGATTTTCTCCGATACAATGTAAGGGATGTTTACCGAAGTGCTAGCTTAGTCATTGCTAAATAGCTTTAGCTATATTTGCGTGAACAGTCCGTTTTCTTACAAGTAATAAGCCTTGCTTTAGTTTAAAATCAATGGCCTCATCAAGCGTTACACGATCGTTTTCTACAACAAAGCCGTAGCTTGTATTAATCTACCCTATAATTAACTGAATAAAAAACATTTTCAATTTATTTAAATTTAAGATTTGTATGGGCACAAAGAATTGTATTGATGTTACTCAAGATAGCAAAATGGCTTTAAATACTCAATCAATGACAGCAAATTCAGGTAGTAGGGGAAAATTCACACAAGTGTGAACAACGAGTGAGAAATGTTTACGTTTATCAAACTATAACAAACGTTTTACATGGCATCAGAGAAATTAAAACACGTGATGACCAAACGAAGGGAATTTAATCGATCCCAAAATGGCAGGACACATAAAATCGTTAAATTTACGCATAAAAACACTGAGACTGCGTCACTGTTTTCTGCATGCTGATCGCCATCGTTGTTAGTAATTCCACCGTCAAATTTGTTTTCTTCAACCTTTTTGATAATTTCCTTTTTAATCCTTATTTTGCGTTTTGAGTGACTATCCACGAGCAATGCGGTAATGGCAGCCTTAACTTGTTCCTCAGAAGAAGGAAATCTATAAAAATGAAAAATTTATTTTGTGGAAACAAAGAGTTATTCATTAGATTAACAACGATAACAAAAAAAATTTCTTACTGGCCATAGCATTTGACTGATACCGGGAACGGCTTCTTCGGCTTACTGTTAGGGATTGACTGGCACGGACGTCCACTAAGAGAATATTCAGGCTGCTCTTTAGGAAGCATAAAATAGTAAATTAAAGTTCCCGCCATTGCGTTGAGCGAATACTTCGAGGTACCTTCTCTCCCGTAACAAATTGCATCTATCAGCGCATTGAATTCGATCGTGATGTCGCCGTTGAATGTAACCTGTACAAATATTGGTAAAAATAACAAAATAAATATATTTTAAAAAAAGTAACCAATTACCATTCGCTTAGCAGCAGACTGATCAGAAAGACAAGAACAGAATCAGTAAGTTGAAGGAGGTTATCTTTCTTTCTAAGTAAAAAATTAAGAATTATTTAAAAACTTTATTTAGATTAAGTTTTCAAACTTTCTTACTCTGTGCTAACTCTCTCAGCTCTTCGCACCACGATCGTAGCATTTCCAGAGTATCTGTCCCTTTCATCCTTCTTTTTCCCTTTCCCCAGTTCCTCATTTTCATCTTCCTTTTTCTTCAAATTTCTTTTGAGTCAAGTAATTGTATTTTCGAGTTACCTATTTGTGGCCTTCAATTCATCGAATTTCCTTAGAAATATAATAATTAATAAATCTTCTAAATGTCTCATATTAACACATTCAGTTTTGTGACCGATCTTAATTTCTTTGACCGCGATATCGGACCTGATCAACAAAAAAAGAAACAATCGCGGTCGTGACCACGATCGTGATTTCACCTAAAGGTCGCGGTCGTGGTCGCGATCTCATTTGCGATCGCCGCTAGATGGCAAAGGGGGAAGAGCACACACGTTTTCAAGACAAAACAACTTGCGAAAATACATTTATTTTTTTTAAGCTAGAATTCACAAAACAATTATTTGATTTTTAGTACCCATTGACTTTAAGAAATAAAAGCATTTCAAAACTCCTGCCCTTCAACCCTCTACAAAAAAAGGAAAAGATAAAAATATTGTGTTGCGTAAATTTTCTTCTTTACTAATGGTTTGGCAACTTTCAAATGGAATTATTATCAAGATAGCTTCGGCAGCAAACGGCGGTATTATCAAACCAATTGATCACAGCACAGTGGTATTATTTACAACATATTTTTCAATTACTAATTATTAAGTATCACTTTTAAATGCATTGTGCAGCACCAGATTTGTTCCGGGCAGGTTGTTTTAACTGTAGCTGTTGCTGTCAAAGGTCTGGTGGAGAATAGCCTCGATAGTTGGGCCACAGCTGTTGAAGTCCGTCCGAAAGGTAAAAAAAGGAACGTAATAATTAAATTAATGTACTGAATTGATCGATGGCACTTTCGAGATAGAATTTGGCAGCGATTCAGTTGTAGTTACTGATGATGGTTCCGGTATTTCTCCTTCCAATTTTGAGAACCTCTGCCTCAAACACTATACATCAAAAATTGAAGAGTTTGAAGACTTGCTTAATGTTCAAACATTTGGTTTTCGAGGAGAAGCATTAAGCTCACTTTGTGCCCTTAAGTGCTCTTAGCGTTACAACATGTGAAAAGGGCAGCAAAATTGGTTCGAAACTTGAGTATGAAATGCTTATTATTTTTATTGGTGAACGATTGGTTTTATGTTAGTACATTCCAAACTGATATGATTCTCATGGCAAACTAGTAAGACAAACTCAGTTTTCCAGACAGTTAAGGGCCAATTTTCCCCCCTTCATATATGTTCCTTGGAGAAGATGCACACTATTGATTCTATAGCTTGATTTTGATTATGACCGTTCGTGCGCCTCAAAACGAATCAGACTGAGACATCTTCCGGCGTGCGATGGTGTTATCAACGTTTCCAGACATTTCTCTCTCTCTCCGTTTTTCTTTATTATTAAATTTGGTCTTCAACCAACACACATAAAAAAAAATCAACACAATTAGAATTTTTTATAGTTTATTAATACATTCAACCCAAATTATTCGGGAAAAAATGAAAATTAAATGGACCAGAATCATTAAATGGATCAGTATTAAATCTACCGAGCTATTGGGTTAAGGTTTTGGGAGGATGTAATTCAGAAAGGTAATTCAAGTTAGTTGAAAAGGGTGGCAGGGGTAGTAGACGCAAGTGACGACTCGTTCGAACACGTGGAAGTGCAACATAAATACTATGGTAAGTAAGTGAAGGTTTCAAAGGGCGTTGATTAATAACTAAAATCAACCGGTCACATGTTTGGCCTTGCATTTTATGGACAGTAATGGCAAAAACCAAAACTACCGCATGCGCCCTCCCTTTAACTGTTAAATGGTTATTTTTCAAAGGAAAATTAATTTTGTGTTCCTCTGCCTGAGACTTCAGTTTCACCGGAATAACAACTTTATTTTTGAACAAAGATTTATATTGAAATAAAACTGGGTCCAAAGTTGAAACCTCAACGAATATATAGGTGGGTGGAAATTTAAGGAAGATATCTGACCCATCGTTGTTTACCATCATTTCCATTACACTGTGCATATCTTCAAGTGGACTTAAAGTCAAAGAATGATAAATAACTGAGGTTCCATTTGAAAGTCCTAGAGAAGGATTAATATTTTGGGTAATGTAACCTTTAAAAGTAAAAATAAAATTATTTGACATACAATTGGCTTATGCTTCTATTATTTTATTACCTGGGGCACCAGCTACAAAACAACCCTTAATGCCGAAATGTTGTAACGAAACGTGTAAATATGTTAATGGATGGTCGTCGTGATTGATGATGCCAAATCTCCAACTAAAGGAATTTCCCAAATGAATCTTGGCGTTTTTTTCTGCAAAGCCCAGCATTTTGATTGTGAGTTGTTAATTAATACACGTTCTTTATTGCTGGTGACAACAACAGGAGCTCATTGCAACAAATTGTCTTCTTGCATGTCGTTGGTTGTCCAAATCTTTATTGAGGCAAGGTGTTCAGAATTTATGTAGTGACATCCAGGATCAGGCGTTCTCATTTGATTAAGCATTGCAGTATGAGTAGCGTCATCAGCAGCCCTCATTTGTTGGGAAAGCTCAAATTTCCTAAATTGGCTAAAAAGAAGGGCTCCTCTGGTTCTTGGACCAGGATCTCCATTTTCTATTTTTTTTTAGGTCTACGAGAAGTTTCATAGTTGCAATATAGAGATTGTAAGGTTCGGAAACGGGTGGTAACTAATAAAAATCACCCACTAAAAGAACGGCAAGTCCACCAAAAGGAGATTCCGGTTTTCCCATTAGTTGTCGTAGACGGTTGTCAATTTGGCCAAGAGCATCAGGTGAAATATATGATATTTCATCAATTACCAACAATATAAGCTTGGACGTGGTAAGACGGGATCGAAGTTGGTTTAATTTATCCGTTGACAAAACTTGGACAAAAATCGATTTCTTCAAGTCACTGATCGTAAAGTTGAAGTGATTGTGTATGGTTCTACCATTGTAAGGACTCGGGAATTTAAAAGAATTTACATTTTAACTTAAGTTGTTATATTGAATTGTGTAAACCATTGTCCCTTCCCTTGACCCTTTTTTTTCCTCCCCTCGCTATCGATCTTATCGTTTTTATTACCTTCTTCCGCTTGACCAAAGCGTCAATGCCTTGCGTTATCTTTTGAACTCTACATGAGTCCACATTTCTGCGTGAACTGGTGGCCTATGCTTTCTCTTTTTCGGCCCACGCCAACGTTAGCGTCCCCAAACCTATGGGCAGTATAAAATAAACGTTTTGGGCAAGCTCATGGTTTATGCGTACGTGCTCCCCGTTATACCATCGCTCCCCATTGCAGCCCCGATCCGCGCTTCCGGCCCCGACATCTTCATTTCTACTGCTAGCAACGAGACATCGACATGGATTCCCGCTCCCGATAAGTAACCTTCCAACCATCCTTGTTTACTGCCCTACCCTTTGATCACTTCATATCCGGGCAACCGACGGGACTGGCTGACGGATCCTAACAAAAAATAATCATTCACCACCCACACAAATGCTGACCAGAATACTTTTCTATTGTGACTAACAACATTTGTACGCTCCCGTCCTCCCTTTGTGTGCAATTAAATCAGTCACGGCAGACGTGACAGATCAATTATTGAACCATTAGGCAGATTTGCTGCTGCAATACCAGTAAAAGCAACGCACATTAGGCTGTATTCCATTTCCATTTCTTGTGCAGCATTGTTTAGGCAGCGAGTCAAAAATGATTTTCCCGTTCCCGGTCCGCTACGAACAAGAATATGAATAGGATTCTGAATTTCATATCCATGCATATCTGCTTCGCGTTTTGCTTAGACAATTATGAAATGTTAAGCGTGTTAATTTCAGGAAGTAACTAAGAGATGACATGTAGTTAGTGATAGCATCGGGCAATTTATCGTGGAATAACCAAAATTGACAAACTAATACTTATGCTACCTTTCCAACTCGAGATAAATAGTAGAAAAAGGTACATTCAAATATACCTGAAAATATGTTTTGCAGCAATCAAAAACCAATTTTTGACCCATGTTCAATTGGTTTTCATCAACCACGCTATATTCATTGCTGATGTTGCTTATCTGATGTTATTACATCATCACTCACATGTAGCGTTAGGTCATCAATGTCTTCATTTTCCTGTGAACGAAATATCCGAAGTTAATAATCATTCAATATATATACTGTACGTAATATCACATTGTTATCCAGGTATTTAAGTGCAATCAATATTCATAAACATTTGTGGCAGACCATTTTTTGAAATCTTTATAAATTTATGAGAAATCAAAATATTTAAAAGAACTCATAAAATTCCATTAATTTCTGATCACAATTAAATGCTGTACGAAAGAGTGGACATTCCATTATTTTCATTCATTGTTTTAGATTTTCTTACCTGAAAGTTAGAACTCAATTTCTTTAGAATTTCAGCAATATGTGGTTCTATCTCTGGAAATGCATGAATTACCCGTTGTGCTTCAATTAAATTAAGTGGAGGTACCAAATATCCGCCATGAAATTTTTCAAGAGCCGCTTCGGTTGCTTGTAGATATGGATTTCCTTTATAATTTGAATGACTCATTTGGTCATCAGCAGCAGCTTCAGAGCGTAGCAAATCAATAGCTAATTCAGCTGTTTCACTCGATAAGGTTTCATCCTCAAGAATAGGTTCTTCACTTGGTTCAAATCTTCCAATTGGTGTCGAAGAATCAGGTACCCACAATATAGTAGCTGATCTTCTAACGAACTTTTGAACTGCAGCTCTTTCGGTACTGCTCGTACGAAAACCATGACTCATATTCAAGATCCAGCGTAACCAAACGAAATCAATAATTGAAGATCCAATGCCATCGATCCCATTTTCAAGCTCTTTGATGAATTTTCAAAATTCGTACCACGTTAGAGATCCTGAAAAGGTACCATTTCCATTATCGTACCTTAAATTTTGAAAAAATATATATTTGAATAGTATTTTTCCTTATAACCAATAAAACATAAAAAAAATTAAACCTCCACGGACGAAACAATATTTAAAAAACCGAGAAAATAACCTTGCTTGCTTTTTCCAGGCTTCAGTAAGTTTAGATGGTTTTATCGGTGGTGGCTTTAAGATATATTTCAGAATCGGCACCTTCGTCTTGGATCGGATGCGGATTTGATGCGTGGCATAAAGGGAATGTGTTGTAGCAAAATTTAAATAGCCCTTAGATAGACGTCTAACACTTCGGCTTTAATAATTGAACTAATAAAAAATTATTGAATTGTGGGGTTATAAAAAAGGTTTTGAAATAAGTTTAATATTTAATCTACCTCTTGATAAATCTGATTGTCTTCAACTGAATCCTCGGGACTCAAAGTGATGATTGGTACGGCTACTGACTTTTTCTTCGGAACTACATCGACAATGGAAGCAAACTCATAAAGATTGTAATCGTAGAGTTCTGGTCCCCGGTGAGAGTAGTGAATATGCTGTGGTACAGACATTTTTCCAGTTATTCCAGTGTAAATGACTGCAGTTGAATGGTCTTCGTTATGATCACTGTTTTCTTCACTTGGTGTCAACACTTGAGGTTCACTTTCTTCATCAAAAAGGACATCTAAATCATTCATTTCACCATTGTCTAAATTAGTTGTTTCATCAGAAATAGCCAACTCCTCGTCATCACTCGGCTCCTCTTCTTCAAATTCATCTCCAGGCAAATTTTAAAACTCTTTAGCATTATCAATTGAAATTATTGAAGCGGCGTAATCAGGGTGCTCTTCCACAAACTTAAAAGCTTCGTGAATATAAACTTAAAAAAAAATAGCAAGACGTAAATTCGGCCGGTCCACCTAAGAAATAACATTTATCAAATTGGTAAAAGTGCGCTCAATTTTGAAATTACCTAAAATAGCAAGCGAAGAAAATGACGAAGAAACTTCGATAGTGCTACTGATTTGATTGGTAACTTGGTTCAGAAGATGCATAGCCGACCGTTTATCAGTTCCGCTATCTTCTGCCACTGACGGATACATTTCAATCGTTCGTCTTGCGTGATGGATAAGGCTGATGCTATGTGTAATTTCAGTAGGAGGCTTTGTCACATATTTAAGGAGATAAAGCAATATACTTTTTGCTTGTTTTTCACTTCCTAACATGCTAACATTTGTGTTGCAACCTAGCATCGCCGAAATTATTTCGTCGTATTCAACGATTAGTCCATTCCTATTTACCAAAACCTGGTTCAGTAGTTCTTTTTGTTCTTGGCGAAGTTGATTGAATTTCGTTAACAGAAATTCAGGAAGAAATGTATCAGGTAAACGAAAAAGAAAATTTTTTAAAGTAGTAACTTTAGCTTGGTTTACAACCGAAAACATAGGCAATCATTATTACCGCATAGAATCTAATTTTTGTACGATCGGTTGCGAAATTGATACCGATAGTAGCGTCGTTAGTGATATTCCCATTGCAAAACTTTGTCTGTCGTTACAGTCTTTGCTGTACACGATCCTAAGTAACGCTAGCAGCGATACTATCGGTGTCGATTCCGTTATCCGTATTAACAGCCCTAACAACCATGCAAAAACCAATGCCAAATGACGAAAATAAAAAATTAACTGAAATGAGAAGAAAATATGGAAATAGACGATGTACGAACTTGAAATTCCACATTGGATTGGAAGGAAGGAACGACGCATTAATTCCCACATGAGCCTTTTGTCTCTTAATCTAATCACGATTCTTGAAATACTTGTGATTCGTTGCGAGTCAATTTCGGGGGGCTGAACTACTTCAAATAATTTATAGCTTCGATGTCCGTTACGGTCGTCAGCAGGCACAATTTGAGTACACATCGTACTCTTAACAATTGTTTGCGCACGACGCATTCTACAGCCAATTTTTCAAAATTTTCCAACGTGACAGGTATGCGAATGGCTATGACAGTTGCAAATAACTACAGTTTTTTGGACATTTTGGTTGAATGGTTCAGGATTACGTAAAGGATGATGTGCTTTTAAGAGCGAATGTTTCATAGTCATTACTCGGTTGAATTTGTCGAATAACTGTTCTACGTGGACTGCCAAATCTACTTCAGCCTTAAACATCTCATCGATTGCTTTGGCAACGGTACATAAGAGTTCTGGATAGATGGATGAATTTTGAAGGATCTGGCATGGCAAACTTCCCCAATAAACTACATGTAAATGTAGCGAACCTCTGGCCTGTTCTTCTACACATCCAAATGAGGCAATCGGAACACCAAAAACTCCAGAACTTCTGCTCGGTAATGGCACTGTCTTTTTGGAAAAGTGCTCTGTTGGGGTCCCAAGCAGAGTGGTAAAAACGGTATCGGTTAAAAGTCTAAAGATTTCGGCAGCAGCAAGAGGTCCTTTTGCCATAAGGAATCGTAAATGGTGAGGAGTGATAGGAATTTCTTGAAAAACTGCAGCACTATTTTGAATTGCTTCTGATAAGCCGGTTCCATCAGTAGGGAAATTATTGTTATCTTCCTGAGGTAAAGAGAGTCTGATATTTAAGGTGTCATTTACATCATCTGGAGCGTAAGTAAAAAATATACTAGGAAGTTCAAACATGTAACGCATTCCAATTAGGTTTGATAAAGAAGCTGCTCGTTGACTTGCAGTGAATGGAATTCTTGAAGTGCAAGACTTGATGTGTACGTTTAATTTGTTTAATAACTTCATAGAAGAAGTTGATTTAGGATCTTTTGCTGCTTCTTTCAACTGATCAATAAATGCTGCATCATTATCCACTTGGAAAAAGTGTCAAACGATATTGGATTGCACTTAACCCTGGAAACGATTACGCAAAAAGCTGCGTGACGTTGAAACTGGTCGAATAGAACAAAGATGAGACGAATACATGATGAAAAACTTCCGGTAAATTGAAACATCATGTGTCTCACGTAAGATGAAGACACAGTTCCAATTGATTCAAGCCCACAGCCCAAAATGAAGAGAAATGGGAACGATGAGTAAAACAGCCTGTCATTTTCTTCAAATTTATTGAAGTTGAAGCTTGCCTCTCGATATGAATCTGAAAAGTAAAGAAAATATTTAAACAGTAAGTTGTGTTGTTAATACCGGTAGCGGGATCGATATCGATTTAATGCCGCTCTTGATATAGTAACGCTTCAGTATTGGCGTTACTTTTAAGAACGCATTTTCAAAGTATCTCCAGCCAACGAAACACTATTATAAAGGTTACCTGGTTTATATGTTGGTCAATCTCTTCATTAACGTTTTCGGCATTTAGGGGTTCTCCATGGGACGAATGTAGTGTACT
The DNA here is from genome assembly GCF_020631705.1 of Daphnia magna. Lineage (NCBI taxonomy): Eukaryota > Metazoa > Arthropoda > Branchiopoda > Diplostraca > Daphniidae > Daphnia > Daphnia magna. The sequence goes on from NC_059184.1 coordinate 9,386,457, forward strand.
ATATCCCTTTAATCTGGCGTCTAATTACAGACTAGATAAAAACTAAATATTCAGGTCTCAAACACATGTATTGATGACGAGCACGCTCACGCAAGATAGCTATAAACAGACGAAAAAATCTTTATCACACGAGAGAGAGTTACGGGGGGATAGAAGACAAAAACAGGGTTGCAATATGTTCGAATGACATATCCAACATGTAGAACATTAACGTTTGCAGATGTATCTAAGGTTTCTGAAAATATATAAAATAAAAGAATCACTGAAAATTGTATGGGTTTACGTGAATATAGACAATAAAAAAAATACCTAAAAGACAGACAACAGAATGTGTTTGGTCCGTAGTTATCGGCAAACTACGAGTTAGGAGAGAAACGGGCATTGGCATGTCTGGATTTTTATCAGAATCTTGAATTTCGTCTGTTGGCACATCAGATGATCCTTCTAGGGTTACCAAACGATCAATTTGTGTTAGGTTCTTTACTTGGGTGTATTAGCGACTGTGTCAGTACAAGTACATTAGAGAATAATTTTTTTCAGATGCTGATAAGCTCTTGGAGGCGTAAGAAATAGGTCGCTCGGATCCGTCTGGTAAGATGTGGGACAATACCGTTGCGACTCCAAAAGGTGATGCATCGCAGGCTAGTTTTCAAATCTATTTCGGGTTGTAGTTGCATAATACTTCTGCTGAGCTTAACAGCTGTTTAATTGCCAGCCAGGCGTCTTGCTGTTCTGTCTCCCATCTCCAAGGCTTCTCCTTCTTTAACAGCTCGTTTAACGGGGCTGACACATGAGCCAATTTTGGGATGAACTTTCCACAATAGTTGACCAATCCTAAATATGCCCGCAGAGAAGTAAGGTTTTGAGGCTTTTCGGAGTCTTGCACAGCTTTGATCTTTTCTGGTGAAGTCCGTCCTTGGATACAATGAATCCTAAATAGGGTATTTCCGGCACTCCAAAAATGCACTTTTCCACGTTTCCTGTAGTTTCTGCAATACTATCTCCACTCGCGTCCAGTGTTCCCTTTCTGTGTGGCCTGCAATTAGCATGTCATCTAAATAGCACTTTACCCATGGCGTATCTCGGAATAAATCGTCCATCACGCGTTGAAATTTTCCTGGTGCGGAAGCAATGCCAAATGGCATTCGGGTGTACTGAAACAGGCCTTCGGGTGTGTTGATTGTACACAGTTCTTGCGAAAATTCATCCAACTCCAATTGGTTATAGGCCTGCGACAAATCTAGTTTCGTGAATAATACCCCACCTTCCAACGTCACAAAAATGTCTTCTAAGAGTGGCAATGGATGCTTATCAACGATTAAAAATGGGTTTACAGTTACCTTGTAGTCTCCGCACACTCTTATGTCACCATTTGCTTTAGGCACGACTACAATGGGAGCTCCCCAGTTGCTATGGCGGACTCTTTTCAATACTTTCGCTTCAGTCAGCTTGGTCAATGTTGCCTTAACCTTGGCTCTTAAGGCGTAAGGAATAGGGCGATCCCGATGAAATCTAGGCACTGCTTCCGCCTTAAGATCTAGATGTCTGCTCTTGAGTGCTGTCTGTCACAAAAGGGATACTTCCCTCTTCTTCTTGTTGACTCTCTATATCTTGCTCTTGTTCAATTGGTAATTCCACTAGTCTACCTCTACCTCTTGATTTACCACGGTTCATAACCACAATTAACCAACATAAATAACAAGAATAGTATACTTATAAGACTTACGTAAAGTCACTCCTTCACTACCAACACGTGGTTTGTTATCAGTTTAAATCCCATCTTCGTCGCTTGTTGTTAGGTTCTTTACTTGGGTGTATTAGCGACTGTGTCAGTACAAGTACATTTACAAGAGAGGGTTCTGCTCGTGACGTCAGGGACCAAGTCGACTTAGGAGTAAGGGCAAGGCCAGGGTGTAGGGAAGCCTCTACTGGATCTGTCACTTTGAATATCGGTTTCTGTGTCAACTATTGAAGCATTTTCGATTAATTCTGCTAAAATATTTTGCAAATTCATATGCATTGCTTCTGTTTCAATGATAGAAGCGTTGCGATATAAAAGGTTGAGATGTTTAAGAGCATGAAGCCAAAGATAGACAACCTCGACTCTTACGCGCAGTTCATTGACGTCTCCGAAACGAGTTGGAATTAAAGAGTCGAATTGTAGTCGAGAACCGATAAAACAAATTGGGAGAAATTCACCGAAATTTTCCGTTCTAGGATACTCTCCCCCATCTATAAATGATGAATATAAATTTAGATAAATAAAAGGCCGTTGGAAAATTTAGGTTAGGTTTAGATAGGTTAGGTTAGGTTAGTACAACATAGTAATTATAGTACAAAAAAAAGACTGATTACCAAAATTTGAATTCAATCTCTGAATTCCGCCAATTTTGTAGTGCCATCTGGTTGGGTGTACGTAATCACGTGACATTATATCCGACAAGTTTCAAAATTGAGACATATTGACGACTGCGGCAAATTAGAAGTTCTTCTGAGAGAGTTAACTGCGGAAGTCCTAATCGACCAGGATGACAAAAGTCAATACCACCAGCGATACAGAGTTTTGGAATTTTTGTTTAACTACTTTTGATATTTTGGTGGCAAGTAGAACAAAGTGAAGCAATACCGTCTTTTACCAGCTCAGGATGAAGATGATAAAGTTTACCTGTTGAAACCAATAACCAATTCAAAGCCCAAAATTAATTGACGAACTATGGTTAGGTAAGATAAGGTTAAAGAAAACTACTAACCTAAACTCGAAAGGTATAAACTAACACAAAGCTGATATGGGTGGGGTATTGCGTAAAAAAACAATTGACGTTCTTAGTTTAATTTAAGCAAATCTAATTCAGCAACAGGAACTGGAAGGTAGAGCACTTTGTTCATTTGGAAAGCTATAATTCCGCAGCAAGCACAACCCAAAAGAAGGGAGTCTTTGTAAAAAAGCTGCTGAAATTCATCGACGATTCTACCGCTATCACGAATGTCAAAATTCCCTTTAACTTCACGTTTTAGTTCTATAGGTAAATTTCTTTCTCCTTCCGGAGTAGACCCATAAAGCTTAACTGACGCGGAAAATCTGTTTTGTCCAGAATTTACAGCCAAAGCTAATAAAGCAACTGTTGGGTCTTTTTCAAAGTTCACTAGCTGTTGGGAAGATGGTATCTCTTTATAATGAAGGTATAATATAGGAGCTTGCGTATTTGACGACAATTCTGGATGCAGGTTAAATATTGGATGTTCAATACTGGACGACAATACTTCAACAATTAATTATTATATTAAATCATAGAAAATAGAATCGGGTTTACTTTTCGTTTTTTATTATTTTTTGAGGCGAATGATCGTTTGTTCGAATTGAAAGTTTTCCTACCTTTTAGAGGCATTTTCAAATCAATTTAAATATGTTACTGGAAAGAGGGAAACAGTCTTGGCCTTCAGAATCTCCAGTCAATATCTATACATAAAAAAAAAATAATCTTATGAATAAAAATTTAAACAATGAAAAGGAAAACTAAACCCAAATGAAATAAATTATATGTTACCAGAAAAAACAGTGAATTGGCCTTGAGACTGTTCCTAAAACAAAGAAAATGAAAATTTAGTTAGAGTAAGGGTCTGAAAAACTCTATTTTTGCTTTGCAATATTCTACAAAAGAAGTACGGATAAGGGATTAAAAAATTATGAATATGTAGGGGAGGGGGGGAAGCAAAAAAGCATAACGAACCATTACCAAAAGTATCGTTGACCTGAAAAGGTGTTGAAGAAAAACAGGCTAGTTAAACCATACTCTCAGTTGTATGAACACGTAATTTCTGGGCTTGCCTAATTAATACGTCATTAAGTCCTTTCACATTCTTCTTTGTTGAAATTTCATAAAGAATGGGCTGTTGTCTGATTTCAAGGAGGTATTCTTGGTCAGCTGTAAGGAAATAGAAGGAAGAAGAAGAAATATTTGCCCTATTACCATTTATCTGTTACTCACTTTATATTGCTACAGCAACTTCAGGTCTGTGATCACAATTAAAACGGTTGTTGTTCTCATAAATTCTTCCGCAGATGACTGAATGGAATTCTTTAGGCCACTTATGTAGCATATAAAAAATACAAAATCAAAATTAAAACATTAAAAGTGAATTGTTTCTCCAATTTGGATTTCAAAGGAGCAAGTTTAAGATTTAATTGATCAATATTTGCCGACATACTTTCTAGAAATGACACGAAAAGAATAGCAGTAAGTACCATGGCCTACTAAATGGTTAAGGCCAGTAAACTTCAATCTTCCCTATGAAGGCGAGAGGATTTGCTACCAAAGCCAATCAGAATCCTTTCTGATCACGTGCCGATTAGGGCCAATCAGGAGAGGGAGGATACGACGACGCCATCTAGCGCTCGATAGTGTGACTCCTTAAATAATAACAATTTACAGAGGACAGGGAATTTGACAGACAGAAATGGCCGACGTCTGCGGTGGGACAAGTTTAAGTTTTAACATTCCCAGTGTGAAATATCAAATTTTGGTTTACGGTATGTGAGTATTTATGGAATTCAAACTCAACCTCATTTAATTTATAAATTGAAAATTTTTTTTACAGTATGCCAAGAACAGGACGTAGGTTGTGCAGTTGCAACCAAATGTCAGCCAACTCACATTAGAAAATTGAATGTTAAGCTTTCATCTCTTTTTATGCTGCAACAGATGCAACATTTTTGGATACAGTGCCGGTCCACTTATAGGACCACTTGGTGCAGCGGTCGTATAACCGGATGGTCGCATGACTGGTCGGACGCTATAGTAGTGATTAGCAGGTGACGACTGATTTTAATTTGATATGATGCGATATCGTTTGGCTTGTCTCAGTACAAAAGCGTATGAAATATAAAAAGTGTAGGCTCAAATAAAATAGAAACAAGACTAGAAAAAATACGCCTAGCATTAAGAGTCTTGTTACGCGGATATACATTTTCTTTTACTCTTCCCATTCTTCCCAAGTACAATAGCGATGCGTTCTGATCCACTTACAACAGAACACTGGCTGACGTAATGCAGTTTTGTTCAAAAAAGTCCAGCCCTCTCACCTTAATGAAAGTCAATAGTCATTTTAAAAAATAGGCCTCGAAAAGGAATTAAAATAATGAAACTGTCGGTACATTTAGCGGCATAAAAGTTTGAACAGGGGCTGTTCGCGCCAAAAAGTGGTACAAGCAGAAGGGTGGTCGTATAACCGAGTTGGTCGTATTAGTAGGCGGTCGTATAAGTGGACCGGCACTGTAATCCTTTTTCGTGGTTAATGTTAGAAGCAACAGATAGGAAGGATAAAAGTAAGTACTTTATTATTTATTATTTCAATGTTTTAGCTCTAGGTTCCTTATTTGCAGGATCAAAATTATTCCTTTTTTGGTTTAGGATTTTATGCAATTTTCTCTTGTTGGACAAAATTGGCTTAAGATATTTTTTAAAAATAACTCCAATCAAGTCCTTGTTATTCTCCCCAGGTCGTGCAATTTCACACACAAAAGTTCTGCATTTTTCAAGCTGGGGAACAAGGAATTCTACAAGGCCGTTGAGCATGAACGTCGACCCTGATATCTGCATAAGGCTTTCTTTTACGAATAAATAGATTGCCCACAGCCTGGAGACAAATTCGACGGAAGGATACTGTTCCCACGTACGGGAACCTGAACGAACAACCTTTAATACGAGTAAAGATCCAACTCGTATCAGCCTTGTCTCTCTACGTGTATGTATGGTACCTGGAGTATCAGGGAAACAACATTAGATCATGCTGGGGTTTAACATGTGCAGATCTCTTACCTGATGAGTCAATAGGGTGACTTCATCGGGCTAGAATAGGACACATACAGTTCACTTCCGAGGGTAATGTACAAAGCAACCTATCGTTAGGGAAACATTGGTTGTTTAGAGTAAGCAAAAGCGAACATACGATTATTGACTAACCTCAATTTGCACGGTACTCTTGGATAGGGAACACGCGAGAATTAAGCGGGCAAAAAGGGAAAATGACTACACAGATTGAGGAGTAGTCGGTCGATTACGACAGCGTGACACAGAATCCAAGGTAAGACAGTGAGTAGCAGACGAAATAAGAAACGGGAAATATGTAGGGTAGGGAAGCTTAGGTGCCAAATTAGGGCAATGCGGGTTTTGCCGTAACATCTTCCCCCGAGTCCAGAGAGCTGGACGAGCTGGATTCTAGAAGGCACAGCTCGGTTATACCCCGACGGAATATCCCTGCAGGCACTTGTACGTCGACGGCTCGCACGCAACCATCTTCTCCGGGAAAGACTTCCGTGATGTGGCCGATGTTCCAAACACCACGGCCCAGACCTTTGTTGATCTCGAGAACCACGTCCCCGACTGCAAGGTTCGTCTGTTTTGTACGCCATTTCTTGCGTGCGGCTAGTGACTGCAAATAGACTGATTTCCAAAGGTCCCAAAATAGGTTGAGAACGCGCTGAAGGTATCGATAATGCTCTCGTGGGGGCGCATCATCGAACGTTCCGGCTGGTGGATAGGCAGTTGGCGACCGATTCAAAAAATCGTTCGGCGTCAGCGGGCGGAAGTCTGCGGGATCGGAACTTGCGTAGGTGAGTGGCCTGGTGTTAAGGAGGCCCGCGACCTCGTACAGCAGTGTTCGCAGCAGGTCTTCTGTCGGGTAATGCAAGCCTTTGCTCTCGATTTCCAACGCATTGTAGAGCGCTCGTTTTGCGGACTTGACTAGCGATTCGTGCGCGCCGCCAAAATTGGGAGTGCGGGGTGGTTGGAAAGACCATTCTATGCCGGCATTCTTCAAAAATTCGGGTACTTCGCCAGACGCGTGTAAGGCCTCCATGGCTTCACGTAATTCCCGCTCGGCTCCGACGAAGTTGGTGCCATTGTCCGAATGAATGATTACGGGTTGCCGATACAACGCGATGAACTTGCGAAGCGCCAAGAGGAAATCCGTAGCAGACAGTGATGGCATGATTTCGAGAAATAACGCACTGGTTACCAGACATGTAAAAAGTACGCTCCAGCGTTTCGCCGTTCGGTTTCGGTAGAGACCAATGTCGAGCGGGCCAAAAAGGTCTATGGCAGTCCGAGTAAACGGGAGTGACCCTGTATCTAGGTGAGATTTCGGAAGATCGCCCATGATTTTTTCGCATGGTTTGGCTCGATTTCGACGACAGAGGAGACAATTACGTCGAACCTTTTTAACCAGTTCACGACCGCTGGTTATCCAGAAGTGCTGACGAACGTACGAGAGAAGAAAGTCTGTACCAACTTGCTTGAGGTGCTCGTGAAATGCACCTACTATCTTCTCCGAAAAAGGATGTTTGCCCGGAAGGAGAGGTGGATGAAGTTGGTCATACGGTAGCTGGGCTCTCCCGGCCCTACCTCCAGGTCGGATGATGCCGTCGGGGCCTACGATTGGGGCCAGCGCCAGTAAAGTTGAGTTTGATTTCAGCTGCTTCCCCTTTCGAAGTCGCCGTATCTCTTCGGCGTAAGCTTGGTTTTGACAACTCTTGACCAGGTCGAAGAACGTTCCATCCAATTTGCAGAGGGCCGGAATGTCGTTTGCGCCTACCCTTACGTCTGCCCAGACGATTTCTGGATCTGGGACCGTTGCATGGAGGATACGGCTTGCTCGTATCTCCTCATTGTTAGCCATCCAGGGCAAGTCAATGGGCCATTCGCGCTCTGGAAGCATTAGGAATCTAGGGCCGTCGAGCCATGCGGTCGGAAACGCCTCACCGTCTAAGGTAGATCGGGTCGCTGCATCTGCCGGGTTCAGGGCTCCGGGGACGAATCTCCATTCGTCTTCTTCGGTAATGGTCTGGATCTCCCCGATCCGGTTGCTTACAAAGACCTGGTAATTAGCTGCTGCTGCACGTATCCAGTTCCGCTCGGTGCTACCATCGGTCCAGAAGCGACGATATCGTATCTGGTCCGGTAGGGCGCCTTGAACCGCCCACGTCACTCTGGCTCCCAATAGCGCCGCATTTAGCTCGAGTTTCGGTACTGAGATGGTTTTCTTCGGAGCGAGCTTGTTAGAGGCCTTGACTTGGCGGATGAGCACCTTGCCGTTAGAGTAGATGTTCCGGATAAATACCACAGTCGCGTACGCCTCTTCCGATGCATCACAGAAAGTATGCAACTCTGAATTAATGATGTTGCCGTGGTCTGGAAAGAGACAGCGGGGCATTACGACTGTATTGAGGCACTGCAGAGACTCGAACCACTGAATCCACCACCTTCGGTCATCTCCCTGAAGCGTATCTGCCCATTTCAGACCCTTTTGGCCGAGTTCGCGGAGACGGATCTTCGCCTTTACGATGATGGGGGAAGCAGTTCCTAGCGGATCAAAAACTCCGGCAACCTTGCTGACGAGGTCCATCCTGGTGAACTCGGCTCCCGTTTCTTTGGCAACCTTAAAGCTCAGGGTGTCGGAACGGGTGTCCCAGAAGACCCCGAGAACCTTTTCTTCCTCGTTGCACCCAAGCGGATGGAATGGCGGCGGGTTAGAATGTGGTTTCACGTTGTTGGATAGGCTCCGCATGAATTCGGAAGAGTTAGAAATCCACCTCTGGAGATTCAGATCCGCGTTTGCTAACATGTTCTTGACGGCCGACGCTTCTTGAACAGCCTCGGCGACAGTAGCCGCGGAACTCAAATAATCGTCAACGTAGAATCTTTCTCTCACGGCGGTGGCTATTTTACCCTCGATTCCAGCGTCTTCGGCGATGCGTTGAATGGTGTGAATGGCGACAAACGGGGAACAACTGGCTCCAAACGGCAGTCGCTCCATTTTGAAGATCATGGTTTCTGCAGATTTCTTGTCCCGCCACAGGAAGCAGAAATATTTCGTGTCCTCGGCTGCAAGACGGAAACGGCTAAACATTGCCTCAATGTCTGAGGCCCATGCAATCGTTTCCTGGCGTTAGCGTGTGATCACCGACGCTAGCGTTGGCTGCAACGCCGGTCCACTAATGATGGCATCGTTTAAACATTTACCCTTGAAGGTTGCGGCGGCGTCAAACACGACGCGTAATTTCTTGCCCTTGTACACTCCGTGATGGGCCAAGAAGTATTTACGTCGACTGGGTCTTGAATGCGGGAGGCATATCCTTGATCCAGATTTTTTTGCATGGCCGCCTCATAGTCTTTTTCCAACTCTGGTTGCGTTTGAAATCTCCGCAACAGGCTTTGGAATCTGTTCTTGACCATCTGTTGATTGTTGATGAGGTCAGGGTCTCCTTCCCTCCAGATGATTGGGACCTCGTACCCAACAGCTAATCTTCGCGTCTTCTCCTTCGTGATTGTTAGGGCTCGCTGGTCGTCGGATGAGATGCAGCCTTTCGAGTATTCGGTACCGAAGTCTTCGGTATCGCAGAACCACCGTATCTCAGCTGACAGATTGTCCAGTGGGGTGTGACCGGAGATTGTAAAACTGCGAATAGCGGTCACGTGTTGACTCTTGTTCGTGACACCCCGAACGATCCATCCGAGTCGGGTTTTGGATGCGATGGGTTCACACTCAGTCCCTTCCCTTGTCTCTTGAGCAGCAAGTAAATGGAGGTAGTCTGTACCGATAAGGATGTCTACCTTCCCGCCAACTTCTCCTACCGGCAGATCACGAAGATGCTGCCATTGAAGTTTCTGCTTGCTCCAGTCGGTAATTGGCGTTGGACTGGCTACCAATTTCATTGTGGAGCCCTCGAGCATGACAACATCCCCGTCAGGGGTGAGGATCTGAAACTGCACTCGTTTGGATCGATGCCGAGTGACGAGGCCACCGGCTCCGTCTACGGTAAGGACTTGAGAATGTCCCTGGATATTGAGGGCTACTGCAAACGCGCTCCGCATAAGCGTGGTGTCGCTCCCCTCGTCTATGAAAACATTTGCCATCCTCCAGCTGCGATCGTGGTTTTGCACCTTTAGCCGTAGCATGCCTAAGGTCATGCTTCGGAATCCATCGGAACGAGCGGTGCAAGTGCGTGTGTCCTTTGCAGGCGACCTCTTATCGTCATGTAGTAATGAATGATGGGTGTAGCTGCAACCAGGCTGTTTACACGGCTTCATTGATGGGCATTCACGAACGGAATGCTTACAGCCGAAGCAGCTGAAGCATAGGCGGCGTCGCATACAAAAATTGACTCTTTCGCCGACAGAGAGGAGTTTAAATTCGTCACACTCCGCTAGTCTATGACCCTTTTCGCACTTGAAACAATAAGGCTTGCCGTACGGACGCCTATCCCCGCCGTCTGAAGTCTCTGTGGAAGCGTGGTTAGTCTTGGCCCGTCGAGGATAAAAACCCTTTGAGGTCGATGAAGAATTGATTTGGTTCTCGGCGATGCTTAAGCGTTTTGGTATGCTGCTGCTCGGGCACAGAGCCAGCGCCCAAAATCATTTAGTCTTCGTTGTTCGAGGCTTCCATGGCGATTTTCGTTCCATGCCAGCCGATCATGTAGGTTAAGCGTCAGACAAACCCTTTCGATTATGTCTGTTGTTGACGTCTCGCCGATCCTGTTGAGATCGAAGAGATGTTTCCGTACCTTCTCCGCAAAGCGTTTGAAGGCTCCTGGTTCTCCCTTCAGTTCCAGCCTGTCGAGAGCTTGCACGTGCGCGGCCCTCATGACGTCCCGTCGGCCGTAGGATTCTTTCAGACGAACTAGCGTTTGAATGTAAGCTTGTTCACCTCCGCCCAAGCCATATACGACGTCTAGGCATTCTTCTTTTAGGGGTCGCTTCAGTAGCGCTAACTTTTCCCCTGGTGTTTTGGGGGTGTCGTGCAGCAAGGCCCGAAAGAGGTCGATCCACCTAAACCACTCCAGGACCTTTCCGTTGAATGGATCTAGTTCCGCTGAAACGGCTGAGCGAGAAGACTGCTTGTTACCGCTGGGAGGCAGTAAACCGGCGCTGTACTGGTCGATCCAATCATCCGGGCTTTCCTGATTGCTTTTTAAGTTGGCTTGTCGTTGTTGGCTCAGCCACTTCTCTGTCAACGACGTGGGGGGGTCCATGACTTGATGGCTGAGTGATGTGAACCGGTCCTGCTCCATCTCTCCAAGATGCAGTTGCTGTAGAGCAAGCTGCGCGTTCTCCGAGTACATTCGTGCACGTTCCAAACGTTCCCGGGCTTCGTCGGCTCTTCTGTTGTATCGCAGCCAGCTCCCCTCGACGCCTTTGCTCACTCCGGCTGGTGTCCACTTAACCGGCATCGTCCGACGGCTGGGTTTGTGACCTATCGTCACCTTGTTCCATTACCGACGCCTCTTCTCCCTCCCGGCTATCCAAGTACTGGTTGGCAGCTTCAGAAATTACACCGGCTGTTGTGACATAAGTGAGGTGCGTGTTTTCCTGCCGCTCGCATTCCTCTTCATCTTCCAGGGCCGATAGCTCCGTTTGCAAGATGGAGGCTTTCAGCACCAAGCCGTCGCAGTGGTGTAATAGACCCTGAAGCAAGGTTCGGGAGCCTCTAGAAGTAGTGAGATTTTCGATCTGTCGGCCGGCAGTCGTCATTTGTCGACGAAGCGTGGTTCTCCGTCCCCTCATGGTGGTAAGGTCGGCGGAAATTGGGCCGGCGGTAGCTTCTACAGCAGCAATTGCATCCATGTCTGATGAACACTTGACGAGTTCGGAAGGCAAGCAAACGCAATGTGAGAAGAATCTCGGGGAGGAACCTATGCTCCGGTTCGAATGACCAAATGTTCCCACGAACGGGAACCTGAACGAACAACCTTTAATACGAGTAAAGATCCAACTCGTATCAGCCTTGTCTCTCTACGTGTATGTATGGTACCTGGAGTATCAGGGAAACAACATTAGATCATGCTGAGGTTTAACATGTGCAGATCTCTTACCTGACGAGTCAATAGGGTGACTTCATCGGGCTAGAATGGGACACATACAGTTCACTTCCGAGGGTAATGTACAAAGCAACCTATCGTTTGGGAAACATTGGTTGTTTAGAGTAAGCAAAAGCGAACATACGATTATCGACTAACCTCAATTTGCGCGGTACTCTTGGATAGGAAACACGTGAGAATTAAGCGGGCAAAAAGGGAAAATGACTCAACAGATTGAGGAGTAGTCGGTCGATTACGACAGCGTGACACAGAATCCAAGGTAAAACAGTGAGTAGCAGACGAAATAAGAAACGGGAAATATGTAGGGTAGGGAAGCTTAGGTGCCAAATTAGGGCAATGCGGGTTTCGCCGTAACAGATACATTAGACCACCACGGTCTGCAATGCAAATTGAAAAATTTTTATAAAAATTGTTTGTCACTATAATAGTTGATATGTTTTACCTATGCGGTATATAAGTTTCATCAAGGGGTCGGTGCATTTAACACCCTGCAATCTTGCAATACAGTCCTCACAAAACTGACGTATCCAGCAAGGAAGGCTACCGTACATGATTGGGATAATGTTTTTGGTCTTACTATTTCAAATAGAAAGAAAACCATTGGGTAAGTTAAAACGTTTAGAATCAAATTATAGGTGTACCTGGAGCTTTGTAAATTTCATTTAACATTATGAAATTTGACTCCGGTAACAGTGTCAGTGCCTTCGTCATTTTAATTTTACATTTTTCAGAATTCCGTATTAACTTGTACTCTTTTTCAGATTCCCGAGACAAAGTGGTGTTGCCATAGATGGAATGCTATCCCAGTTCGGAGAATCTTGTCGAAAGCCTGTGAAACTGCTGTTGCATCTCCCTTGAAGTTGCCTCCCATCATTTGCCGAATAGCTACAAACAATTGCTCCACAGGATCGCTTGAGAATCTTCTGGTGAGTACATATTTAAATCCTAACTCTTGTAGTAGATGGCGAATGCATGCTACAGTAGACGATGTTGTGAATGTGAGGGCCTCGTAGGTTTCATGTGTCAGGAACTTTTTCTTCGCTTCTTTGATAGCGTCCTTCTCTTCCTTAGTACCATCTGGCATCCTTTTAACAATGTCGTCGACTTCCCGGTGCCATTCATGCAATTTGGGATTAAAATCCCATTCCAAAAAGTGTAGCCGTTCATCCAGTGGGGAATAGTAGGGCATTTTATTAGGAAGACGATAGCGTAAATGTTCTTTTACGCTACTTACATCGTGTAGGCAGTTCCAGCGGTATTGACGTTCCATGAAAGTAACCGTACTTTCTACGTCTACAAATCCCCTCGTTTTCATATCTGCATGCATTTGGATGGCTGTTCTAACTGACGGTCGGAACATATCCATTGCGGCTTTCACTTTCTGTTTTTCGATGCTGTTAGGCATAACATGTTTAGTAGTCCAGTTCTTTACTGGAGTAAGCAATTCTCCTGTTTGTTCTTCAAACATCCTTACGGCGAATTATCCCGTAACAGGCTTCCCTTTTATTTCCAGCTTTCGCTCTAGTAATTGAATGCGGACATTTTTTGGTTACGTGACAGTAATCGAAACTGAGAAAGAGAGGGTGGTACACCAAAGGTATCGAAGAGATCTCCTCTTCATTGTATTGTTGTACAGGGTGGCGAATCACGTGATGAAGAGTACCTCCGTTCATTCTCTTGAACATGTTGGTATTGACAGCCAAGTTGTCGGTGACTAACCGTTCAATTTTGAATCCGCCGCCGCATCCCTCAACATCCTTTATAACCTGAACTGTAAGAGCTTCTTGTTCTTTGGCTATCAGCTGATTCACGAGAAAATAGGCTACAGGAATCTTATAGTAGGTGTTAAGTCCAACTAGAATGTAGCCTAGCATCTTGGTTGCTGTCTTGGTGGAGTCGTTTGGGTCTATTATGCCACCCATGTCGATTTTCCCCACAAATTTATCAAGTTGTGGGATGTACTCTTCTCCCGGGTCGATGGTCATTTCATCCAAGACCAAAGAACAATGCTTTTCCATTTCCGATAGGTTTTCTCCTTCCGACTTTAAACGCTTCTTTACAAGTGAGCATACCCCGGTCTCTAAAGTTGACTTTCTGGTGTAAGCCATGAGAGTGTGTCTGCACGGCAGATGAATAATTCCCGATTTCCGCATAAATTCGTAAACCCTTGGAGCCCGTGCATGGAAAATTATGCAGTGGGTAATAGTGATTTCTGTCCAGCGAGCGCCTTGTAATTGCTCATAATTGTTTATTTGGTCCAGCACGAAAATTTCTCCTTTCCCCTCGTTGAAAGCGTTGATTAGCATCCGCGAAAGGTTTTTGCGAATTTTGGTTGGAACGCTATTCCTTTTTTTTCCAGTTCAGCAACTTTGTCTTTCAATTTAATGGTTTTCTTCTTTTCCCTTCTAAGCAACTGAAGTAAATTTTCATGTCTTAATTTTCTTTGCTTTTCAGAACATAGGAAAGAGCGGGTGTTCCCTACCGCACGGCCAGATGCTTGATTCCTTGGCAAGACATCTACCCAGTCGACGCTATCATCTCTTTGTAATTGCGGATTTAGGAGGCGAACTAACCTACTCGCTTGACGCGCATGTTTTCCAGCCGGAGAAATGGATCTAACCGGAGCAACAGGTCTAGCCTGAGAAATAGGGTTTAAAGGTGAAACTGGGGAATCCGGAAAAACAGGTGCAGCCGTACATATGGGACCATCAAGAGAAACGGATCTAGCTGGAGAAACGAGGCCAACGGGAGTAACCGTCGGTGTAGCCGGAAAAATGGATCTTGCCGGAGAAACAGATATTGCCGGAGAAACGGATCTAGCTGGAGAAGTGAGGCCAACTGTAGCCACAGCCGGAGAAGCGGACGTATCCAAAGTAACAGCTGGTGTAGCCGGAGAAGGAGATCTAACCGGAGTAACAGCCGATGTAGCCGGGGTAACTAAGGTAGCTGGATAAATCTATCTATCCGGTGACAAGGGCACCGCAACTGTAAGCACAGTATTTTTCTTCTTAGGTGGATAAAATGCCGCATTGTGATTGGCTGAGTAATTGCGTTTCCGCTCCGAAATTCCATCTACTACACAGATGAAGACAACATGATTAGTAGGGTATATTAAAAATCACAGACGTATAACTATTGTACGTCTCATTAATTAAATTTTAAAATTTGGCGAATGAGACGATTCAAAACAATATCAGTGTCGTGTTCTGTCACTCAGTGTAAGGAACACTGCCTGGCTTCAGGAGTCACATGGACGTTTTCGGATCGGCATTCCCAAATTGGAAAACCACGCCTGACTAGCTGCCCACCGTTTTTCAAATGTTGTCAACTTCAATATTCGCGTTCCTCTAAAAGTCTCGTAATTTCCATTTTTCATGGTATTTCTCAATAAATGTATACATTACTTATAATAAACTTACTCGATTTTACTTCAAATGTGTCTGGTACCGCATCACTTTTTAAACGCAAGGAAGATAGCCCACACTCTCGATATTTGGATGCACAGAAATGAGCACCACAAACACAGTTTTTAGACAGAGGTGCCTCACTATCTTTAAAACCTTCTTTCAAACCTTGTTGTCTTAAAATAGTGATATACCTGTCCGGCAAAATCTCATTCGACGGAAAAACATGGAACGAAACTGTTTTTTTTTACTTCTGTTAGCGCAGCCTCGCACTACGCAACTTTGAGTGACCATTCTAGACTGAAACACGTGCTGACGGGATTCACGATCCTTTCTTTAATTCCCATCCCGTAATTAAGTTTCCCTACCTTTTTGCATATCCGTTTATGTGTGTGTAACTGCATGTGACAAGATTTCTAAATTTTTAAATGGAATACCACATTAGAATATCAACCGAATAAATTTATATTTTAATGATTGCGTTTTTAGAACCAATATAAAAAATGTAAAATTTTCAATTTTCCTATTTTGAATTTGTTTTATTTTTTATTTTTATACATTATTACGGGTGGTAATATCGAGCGCTAGATGGCGTCGTCGTATCCTCCCTCTCCTGATTGGATCTGATCAGCACGTGATCAGAATGGATTCTGATTGGATCTTGCAAGAAAATTTGGCCACGCCTCTCCCCTTCATGGAGGACCATACAAGTTTACTGGCCTTAACCGTTTAGTAGGCCATGTAAGTGCTTAACAACTCCGAAACTGAAAAAACCAAAAACAAACAGTAAGATAAAGAATCTCACTTTTGAAATGGTAGGACTGAAACACCATTGCTTGTGAAGAGCAGACATCTGAAAATTTATAATAATTTAATGATATTACTGTAACTTACCATTACTTAACGTATTCTTTTTCCATACTTGGAAATGAATTATTGGTTGATTTTAAAACTTGGTCTTTAAAAATTTAAGAAAACGTCATTTTCCCTTATCTATCATATATATAATTCCTACTTCATATATAAATACCTATTATTATTTATTCCTTTAGAAGAAGATTCCTTTGGAAGCAGTTTGTGAGAATCTTCACAGCAAAAGGTCCCATGATCATGTCAGTAATAGCCATGAGAAGACCATGGGATATGATCATTGATTCCTTCAGTCTAATGATTATATTTATAAAAAATAAAATGCAAAAAAAAAATCGTCTTAGTAAGGGAAAATCGTTTGCTACCGCTTCCAAAATGGTTAGTAAGCTTCTTGGAGTGTAAATTTGATATTTGAGATATCAGTGTAAACTCCCCAGTTTTCAAATGTTCAAAGATATGAAAATACACTAAAAATACGTCATAATTATGTTAGACGAGATTGCGATTAGAAAAGAAATAAGATTTGATACAAAAATACTTGAATAATAGCCCTACTAGCATTGCTCGTTATGGAGACATCCTATGGACATCGTGGCTCCCACCTACGTTTGCCGTCTTTCAAAACGGTTTGGATGTTCCATAAAAGTAAAATAAAAACGTCCTTGGTATCATTCGAAACGAACGTCCATGTGTTGTTCCGCGTGGATGAAATTTTGCTTTGGATAGCCCGTTACAAATTAGATGTCCGATGCATGTCTAAAAAGAGACCTTCAAAAACGAACTGGTTTTTACATCCATGGGACGTCGGATGCAATAACTTTGTTCGCCATTTATGAAACATGTATTTTTTTCTTGTTTCTCATTCAAATGAACAATTTGAATATAATTATGTTAACAATAAAAGTTAAATAGGAGTTTTAGATTGATTATAAAATAATCTAGGTAAGCTATATTCTTTTACATCACATAAACGAATATAATATAAGTTTTAAATCATAGCAAGTATACTTATAGATAAAAGTACATTTAGAAATTATTGTGTGCAATAAGTTAATTATTCTTAAGAATAAACAACAACTATAATAACCCTCTTGCAACCCTCAGTGAGAATAGTTTCTCTAAGTTAATGTTTTAAAAAATTTGGCGTAACAGTATTCTAAATGTATCCTTAAAACTGTATTATAATAGCTGAGTTGCTAAAGCAACTGATTCTTAATGGGAAGTAAGAGAGAAATAGGGTTCAATCCTAAGGATAAACTGTTCTTATTTGGTGTTTTTTCTTTGCATGTCTAGTGAAGGGTATCCAATGGACGTCTGTTTCAGGACGTCCAGTGGATGATCCTAAAGGAAGTTTAAAAAACCTGACACTAGGATATCCCGGTAAACTTCATTTGACATCGGATGGGATACCCCGCTTGGTTCAAAAAGACTTAGCTGGGATATCCATATGACGGCAGAATGCTAGTAGAGAGGGGGTTCTAGACTCTATAGATGACATGTTGGTTTTTTGTCGTTCTACAACTGCTCAGTTGTTGCATTCAACCATTTACTTCATTCGGTACGAAATATTCTAAATCTGCAGTAATTGTGAATGGATTTGCTGGAAAACATCATGTCCTTGTAACCGAGCTCGTGCTATTGTGACAGCTTGCGTTTGTGATAATGTTTCTACAGGCAAATCAGTTATGACAAGATTTGATGGGTGTGATAATGACGATAGTCAAAACATCACAATCCATTTAATTAATGAAATATTTTTATGAATAATGTAACTAATGTGTCTCGCCTTAACCAATTTCCACAGCAAGAGGATTTACTTAAAGAATAAATCTAGTGAAATATTTTGTTCCTTGATTTTCATGGGTGTCATGAAATTAGCAGTGTAACTGCACTCGCAAAACGAAAATGCCCCCAATTTTTTTTTAAACAATTGGCTAATTTTTATTTATGACTTCAATCCATTCAAAAAACAGTGAAAAAATTAGATGAAGTGTGGAATAGAATAAATAAGCACCTGTAAAAAAAGGTTATTGCTGTAGGAGGACTGGAGATAAAGGTAAAAAACTGAAAGTGTTCAAGATTGGTTCGATCTTCCCTACAAACTGCAGACAGAGATTTAAAAACTAAACTATTTTTTTTGTCTTTTAGTAATTTTAAGAAGTTTTCAGCTATTTGGAAATGCACAGGAATGATCTATACCAATTTCTTCCCGGTGATCCCGAATCAGTTACATCACACAGAAAGTTTGTATTCGACATATTAAACAAGAAGTTAGCTATCTTAATTCCTTACATGGCAGTGTTCTTACCAATTTATTTTTCTTTGGGTTTTGAGGCTTTTTGATATCCATAATACAGAGTACTAAAGATGTAGAAACACCTTCAGCCGCTCTGCGTTTGAGAGACCCATGAATTCTCTACATTCCGATGTAAAAAGACCGCAACTGGATGATCCAAATTTCCCTAAATCGTGAGGCAGGAAACACTTCACCGATGGGGTGAACCTGGGTACCACGACCGGTGGTATATGTGGTACCGGTGGTTCAGGTTGGTAGGCTGAGCAACGGGAATTCCATTTTCATTTTTTTTCTTTTCACGTAAGAGGGACCCCACAAACTTATGCAATAAGGTTTCTCTTTCTTTCGAATAGTGTACGTGTACGTTGATGAGATCTCGACCGACGTTGTCGATTTCTTTGTCAAGACTCACTATCATCCTCTGATGGCGGTACACTTGTTTTGCGGCCCCTTCCCTGGCCATCACGAGCAAATGTTGTTTGTCACGGAGGTTTTTCGTGCACTCACTTTCCATGTCACTGGATTCTTTAAGAGAAGCCTTTACTGATGGCATAGATAAGGGGGGGACACTCGGCCATTTTAGAAAAACGTTTACGTAAGCACTGTTCAGATGAGGTGAAGGTTGTCGCGTGGTTCGTGGAAACTGTAATGCCGATCGTCTGCTAGCCTTGTGAGCGCTAAACGGTATCTGCGCAATTTAGCAGTGATTAACGGAAATGGCACAACCTGCCGGACGATTTACGCAATATTGTATGAAGTTCAATATAGATGGCGACGAAAGTTTCCACACTACCTTTATCAACTCGAACAGCTGTTTTACCTACACAATTGTTTGTAACATGTATAAAGTTAACACTTCTTCATAAGTAAGTGAGTTTTACACTATTTAATGATCAGTACAATCCATTTAAACGTTTTACCCCTTGCCCTTTGGCCGTAGCTAAAACAAAGAGCTTTGTCACAGGGCCTATAAAAGGGTTTTTGTGGTTAACAAGCTTCACTTTAACCACTCTAACGACATTGTCAGCGGCACTGGACATTATTTCTATCACTTTGCCTAATGGCCACTGCCCACGTAAAGTATTTGATTCAATAACAAGCCCTATATCCCCCACAGTAACATTTGGCCGATTTTCGGCCCACTTTCTTCTTTCAGTCAGATGAAGAACGTATTCACGTAGCCATCGATTCAAAAGATGTTGAATGATGGCCTGGCTTTGCAGAAATTGCTTTGCGGTTACGTCTACGTTTTCTTCATCTGATAACTTTAGTGGTGTATAAGGACGTGCCCCACCGTGTAGAAAGTGATTCGGTGTGAGGGGATCAGGATTGTAAGGATCCATGCTGAGATGAGTCAGTGGTCTTGAATTGAGCAAGGCGGCCACCTCGGCAACGACGGTTCTTAGGACACGATCAGTGACGAGACGAGTCCCAACACTGATTTTCATCGCACGTTTGCACGATTGCACCAGTCTTTCCCATACTCCCCCGAAATGGGGCCCATCCGGAGGAGAAAAATGCCATTTTATCTGCTGACAGGAGGTTATGGTCTGGAGTTCGTTGCGTCTTTCGACAAGTTTTTCCAGAGCCTGGCGAAGTTCTTGCTCGGCTGCAACATTATTTGTTCCTTTGTCGCTGTAAATTACCTCCGGTTTTCCACGTACACTGACGAACTGGGTGAAGCACAGCAAGAATTCTTCCAGACTGAGTCCAACTGAAGTTTCTAGATGAACAGCCCTGGTTGTTAGACACGTGAAAAGACTGATCCATCGCTTTTCGTGCCTTACACCTTTTCCACCAACACGTACAGTAAGAGGACCGGAGTAATCGATTTCCGTGAAGGCAAAAGCAGGGCGATACGGGGTAATTCGATGTACTGGAAGCGATGCCAAAAGGGGCGGCATTGGCTTCGCCGAGCGGCGTTTACAAGGCCAGCAATTATTCACGACTGATTTGATGACTTTCCGCCCAGAAAGTACCCAGTAACGTGAACGTATACTTGCTAACAACGTCTCAGCTTTCACATGCAAATTTTTCACGTGGTGATCCCACACTATCCGTTGAGTCAACAACAGATCTCCTGGTAGCAGAATAAGATGTTTTGCTGAGTAGTCTACCGGGTAGTGGTGGATACGTCCGCCTACCCGTAACTGTCCGACGTAGTCTAAAAATGGCTTGAAAGGACGAAGTTTAGATGTCAGCGGTAGTTCCAGGTTTTTTCTCAGGGCATAGATTTCTTCATTAAAAGCTAACACATGAGCACGTTTGACGCAAATCACCAACGACGTTGATATTTCTAACGCCGTTAACTCCCCGACTGTCAGTTCGTCCCCACGTTTTATGGATTGTGTATTTCTCACGAATCTCAAACACCAGGCTAGAATTCTCTGAATTCTAAGCAAACTCGAACAGTTTTTTACGCATTGGTCTACGGGATGGTTCTCATTTTCTGTTTTTACTGCCAAGATGCGAATCACATTCACGTCCCTCTCAGCAATGGCCCGGCTCAGCAATGTCAACCCAATTATTCCATTCAGATGGATCGAGTTGCAAGAACTGGGGTCCTTGATTAAACTGGAAAAACTCGTTTACGTTCTGTGGGTCAATACCACGACTGCACAGGTCAGCAGAATTTTCGACTCCAGCTACATGACGCCACTGCCGACGATTGGTGTTTCTGAGGATTTTGCCAACACGATTGTTCACGAAAACTTCGAATTTGCACGTTCGTGAGAAAATCCAACGTAACACTGTTTGCGAGTCGGTGTGAAAGGTAACGTCTTGTAGGTCCATTCCTAGCTCTCGACAAATGGTGAGGGCTATGTTCAGACCTTCAGCTGCTGCTTGAAGTTCCAGCCTAGGAATTGTAAGACCTTTGACTGGGGTGACGTGGGTTTTTGACATGACGAAAGACACGTCTATCGAATGGTCTTCATAGACCAAACGGAAGTAAGCCACAGCTCCAAAGCCTTTTGAACTTGCATCCGTGAATACATGCAACCGCTGCTGCTTACAGCTCCCCCGATTGAATATGTAACACCGTGGCACCGAAAACGTCTCCAAATTTTCAAGATGCTCGTACCAGTGTAGAAAACGTTCACGTAATTCTTCGGGTAGAAGATCATCCCAGCCAAGCCTGGTTTCATTCGTCCAGATGTCTTGAAGAAGAGACTTCATCAAGAAGATTACAGCCGCTACGAGACCCAATGGATCGTTAACACTGGAAATGATGCTTAGGAACGTTCGCTTGGCAAGAGTGTTAAGCCTCGCTTACACTAAGGTTTTTTAAGCTATTAAGTTCTTAATTTTAAGATATTAAGTTCTTAAGCTTTTACTTTTACAACTTACACTAGGAAATTTTCGAAGTTTAACTACTCAACAACCTACGGCTTAAGAACTCAAATATCAAAAGTGTTTTGATATTTGAGCTATTAAGTTATTAAACTTTCAGAAAGTTTAAGCTCCAGCCAAAAGAAATAATCGAGGGGTGTTTTGTTTCTATATTTCTAATAGAGTAGTACCACCTCAAAACTGGCTACATTTGTTATTTTTATTGCTGGTCTGAATTTGTCTGAGTAGTTTTTAATCGAGAGCTGGCTTTTTTAATCTTTTATTAATAAAAATGTCAGGATTAACTAATGACAACACTAAAAATCTGAATTCAATCCCCAAAAATTCTGTTAAAAAACCAACTTAATTCTCTCCTAGAAAGAGCAATGTAAACGGTCCTTCAAAATCAAGTGGTCCTAGTTATTCAGTCAAGAAAAGGTTACTTTAAATTTGATTTACTTCATATTAACAAAAACTTATCTTTATTGTGTGTTATTCTAGGGTTTCAACATATTCATGGAATGAAGAAACAATTCAATTACGCATCCAGAGTGTTTCACAGTACCCAGTGCTATTTGACATTACTCGTGCTGATTACAAAGATGTTACTGTGCACGCCCGTGCAAATGATTCTATTGCCAAAGGATTGACTAATAATTGTAGGACGTATTACAACTCGTACCTATATTGTAGAATACCAAGAATGTTTCACTTTAAAAAAATGTCGTACTTGCAGCTGGTTCTGATGTCAAGTCAAAATGGGACTATTTGAGAAAACTTTGGTTGCACGAGAGAAGAGAACTTAATAAAGAAGATCCATCTGGTACTGGTTTTAATGACTCCAAAATAAACAGACGCAAACCATTTCCTTTTTATAAAGCTATGGGGTTCATTGCTCCATTTATTTGATCAAGAGTGTAAAAGTTTTAATAGAATATTCATATTCTAAAGTGTCACACTCGTCAATAAATGTTTTTACTTAATTAGTGGACTTCATAGCAGCATGCCGAAAAGTGAACTGGACAAAGATGATGAGGAAGATTGTGATAAGTCAGATGATGAATTCGTTGAAAACGTTCATGAGAATGAGAATTCTGAGAGTAAGAATGATGCCGAGAAGGAGATTGAGAAGGAGAATAAGAATTATGAGAATACAGAATCAGTAGAACGCAAGAAAGGTCATAATGAATCATCATGTAGCAGTGATTCGATTCGTCAAACACCAAAAGCAAGAAGAATACTGGATTCATGAATGTTCTATCCGTCTGACTCCGAAGATTCTAGTAGTGGACATATCAATCAACACATTGGTAGGTTATCGCAAGCTATTTACCTTGTCCATTTTATTTATATTGATTACATTCTTATTGCCATTTCATTAAAAAAAAATTAGATTCTGACGACGGAATGGACGTTTTGGAAGAAAACTTTACAGTGATTCCCCCATTTCTTCTTCAAGCTTTATCACTGAAAACAAAGAAGTGAAAACGGCAATCAAACAATTCAGCTTCAGAAACAGCCTCTTCGAAGAAGTCAGCAGGTGCATCCAAAGAAAATTATTCAAACAGAAAACGAGGTATATATATAAACAATATGTTGTATTAAATTGTCCTCATTTATTTTGTTTCTTTGTAACAGATCATAACAAAACGTCTTCAGAAACATCATCTACAAAGAAGTCAACACAAAAAAGCAAGAAAGGGAAGAACACAATTCAAGATCTGGATTCCCAAATTGCATTTTTAGGAGACTCAATGAAATCTCTTTATGGAAAGCAAGCCTAAAAAACCGAAACTTGACTACAATAAAAAAGACTGGTACAGTTATGCCGCCAATTTTGGAATTGGTGTTGCTGCCATCAAGTCTGAAGATGCGGAAAAGTGAAAACCAACTGAATAATAATTTTGATTCAATTTTTATTCGTGATTTGAAATATAAATAAATTTTTTTGAGGACAGCGAACTCCTCATCGCTGATTTCTGTATTTAAACTGTTCCAGAAATCCTGCTAAACTGCACACTTTATGAGCAAATGGTCATATAACAAAATATGCATGCACAAAATAGCAGTATCATTGACAGGGAATACATTTAAATAGTTACTTCTTTTCAAGTGTTTTGTTAGTATAGTTAACAATATCGTACTGCCACGGAACGCTTTCTTCATTACAGAAATAATCCTTGTAGGAATCACGTAAAACCCTTGAATTTCTGGATGCATTACCAGTAGAAGATGGTGTCCTATTATTAAAAGTAGTAAAGTTATTACATAGTTCTTCATCTCGTCTCTATTCACCATCCATGAGACCACCATTTCTGTCAAAGTAGTCCGATTGTCCACTACTTGAATAGTCTTTAGTTTCAGCAATCAACATGTTATGAAGAACCATAACTGCACGAGTATAATGCTCTACATTTTCTGGTTTGGCGTTTATTGTTGTTAGGAAAATTCTACACCTTGTAGCCATTATACCAAACAAATTTTCTGATGTGCGCCTAGCTCGAGAATGCCTGTTATATGAAATGATACAATTTAACATTAGAATAAAAATGTCAAATTCCAAATTAAAGTTATAATACCTATAATTGTAAATTGTTTGGTCCTCAGGAAGTATAGTTCTCCTACCGGGAAATCCTTTCATCATGTATTCAGTTAACTCAAATGCGTCGTCACCAACAAGAACAGTTGGGGTGAATTAAAGATTCTTCTTCAGACAATGGATGAGTACATGGAGGTGGAAGTGCTAATTTGTGGCTCCTGAATGCTTTTCTTAGATCGGATGAGGCCCAAATGCCACTGTCAGATTGTCGTCAATATTCTCCAAGATCAAACATCATAACTTCGTAGTTTGCCCCAGCAACTGCCATTAGAACAATACTTTTACATCCCTTGTAGTTTTGGTACTGAGACCCACTGTGTGGTGGGGAAATAATGGTGATGTGTTTCCCGTCTATTGCTCTACAACAATTTGGATAGTTCTATTTTGTGTAGTAGTCCATGGTAACTCTCTTCCATTGATCAGCATTCGGAACAACAAGATATGTTGGTGCAAGTTTCTCATATATTGCAATTGCTGTATTTCGAGTAATAATGCATGCAGTAGAAGAAGCAACTCTGAATCCATATGCAAGAATATGAAGGTTATCTCCAGTGGCAAGATATCGTAGAGTGAGTGCCAATCTTTCTCCTACATTGTAAAATAATAATGAATTAGAATGAGGATTATTACAGAAATAAGATTTTAAAAAATACCCGCTGTGATACACTTTCTGAATCTGGTATGTGTCTGTTGCATTCATTTATGGTCACCAATTCTTTGCAATAACTTTTCAAAGCACGTTGGTGACATACGTGTAAAATTATGAAAAGTATACGAATCAGATATAGCTGCCTCATTAAGAATTGTAAAATACCAAGAGTGGGTATCACGATTTTCTTGTTTGTTGTATGATTTAGTCCATGACCGTCCGATAGGATGTCTTTTACGAATGATGTATTTTTTCTTTAACAACGTTAAAGCAAGTAAAATGGCTGTGATTCCGGCTACACATTTACTTTTCCACTCCTATACTGACATTTCAAAATTGCAGCCATCCATTTTGAATTTTTGACAATTTTGACTGTCACCTCGGTGCGCATTTCGTCTGCTTGCAGAAATTCACACCTCTTTAATAATTACCGCAGTCTTTTGTCATAAAAAAAAGCGATGTACTCCTGGACTACAGCATCCTATTTTCGGGCAAAGTCAGCATCTCGATGGAAACGCCTCTCGAGTGCATAAAGCCTTTTCAAGGAAGACGTCCGATTCTTCGGAAGGTTTACGTCATCAGCCTTCCACATCAAGCCGATTTGGTAACGATTGCATACGTTTCTTACAGTACGATCGAGGATACGTTTTCCTCGCAGGTCGTCTTCGGAAAGAATTGGCGGTATTTCTTCGACGTCCTTTGCCTCGAGTTGCCAGAATCTCTTCACTAACTCGTTTATGTCTTCGCTTTGTTCTTCTGACACAATGTGTGCGATGAACGGGATATCGGTGTTCTGCGGGCCCGTTGGACCACCCAGGCACCAACCAAAAGAAGTCTTGAAGGCGATGGGCCTGGTTGTTCCAGCCGGCGGCTTGATGGAAGCGATATGATCGTGGACCTCTGCTACGTCGATTCCGATGAGTACGGTTACATCCTCCAGTTGAACGTTCGGAACATCAATACCACGTAGGTGTGTCCAAGATTCATGCTGCAGAGGGTCGATCGGAGAGTTCGGCGTCACTTTCAATTTGTCAACAGCGTAAGCATGCTTAACTTCAAACTTGTTCGTTCCGTCACGGGATGAAATTGAGAAGTGTACTACGGAAGCACAAACGTTAGACGTGGCCCCATCGTACGATACAACGTTGATGCGTTTAGACGGCCCAACGATTCCCAATTTCTTTACTACATCACTCCTAATCAGTGTGGTGTCACTTCCGGTATCCAAGAAACCGTAGGTGTCGAACCACCTTCCACCAACATCAATGCGGATTGGTACGATCTTAAAACGTACACTTCGCTTTAAAGGCTTCAAATGGGTAGCTGTCCCAAGGAATGCCGTCGATGTTGGCGCCGATGGAGTGTGTTGATCTGCTGACTTCCTCTGTGGGATGAATTCAGCTCCATGAAGCAATGTATGATGTCTTGAGCCAGTGCAACCACTAATGGTGCATTTGACGTCTTTCGGACACTCCTTACGTTCGTGACTGCCGGTGAGGCATAGCAATCACCTTCTGGACTTGAAGAGTTTCTCCGCACTTTTCTCT
This sequence comes from Daphnia magna, assembly GCF_020631705.1. Lineage (NCBI taxonomy): Eukaryota > Metazoa > Arthropoda > Branchiopoda > Diplostraca > Daphniidae > Daphnia > Daphnia magna. The sequence goes on from NC_059184.1 coordinate 9,413,024, forward strand.
GGGGAGAGAGAGGTGAAGGTGGTGCATTCGATAAGGTTGTGGGCCTTGCCGTGGCATACCAAACATTTCCAATGCTCCCTCTTCTCGGCTCTTCTCTTATCCGTTTGCGGTCGGCTCCTTGGAGGCACGGTTGCTGAGGATGATACTGCCGTTACTTTCGAGCCTTCCGTTGTCGATACATGGCCAATGGGGGATACATGAGGAATGCTGGGTCTCTTGACTGGCTCCTTCTCATGGAATCTCACGTTTTTGGACGTCGACGTGTGCAAAGACTCGAATACGTTTTTACCATGTTGTTTACTCATGGATTTTAAAGTTACCCAATCATCCAGGTCAAGGATGTTCAATTCTGCTCCCGTCTTCTTACGTTTCTCGCTCCACTTGTCCCTCAGGTATGCCGGCAGCTTCGCTTCAATAGCCATCAGGATAGTGCGGCTGTGAAGTTCCTGCGCATACTTGGATTGGGATAGGGTCACCACTGCACCATGTAGACGGTTCACGAAGGATTTTAGGTTACCAGCTTCTGAATTCTTCAATGGCGGAGTCTAGAGCAGGTCATCTAGGTACGTCTGGTCCATAATCTCGGTTCGGCCACAAACTGAATCGAGACGTCCCCACACAACGGAATACACGGAACCATCAGTAAGGCATTCACCGACTTCGTTACGAACGCCTTCTGTTAGTAACTTTTCAAGAATAAACAGGAGGACAGGGGAACCGTTGTATTCGTTTTCGTATATGGCTCAGAATTTGGCCTTAAACCGAGCGTAATTCTTCGGATTTCCATCGAACGGCTGGATCGTGAAGTTCGGGGTACGTGGACGACTACAGAAGCCACCATGAGGATGGTTGGAGCTACCATTAGCAGGCTGGTGATCAGGGGACGTGTACGAAGATGCATCGTCCCCAATAGAAGGGCCATAGGCTGGATGCATGATAGGCAGTGGTCTTGAAGGCTGCTCTTGTGAATAGGTGTCGGCGTCAAGCAGAGTTCTGCGATGCAGTACCATGGCTTCGAGTGACTTCAAGGTAGACCGGGTGGAAACGTCTTGTCTAGCTGATAGAGTCTGTGGTCGGCTAGGTATGCGTGCTCCTTGGTCGATGACTTGCTCCTGAATCGTTCTCAGGTGCACCTTGCTGACGCCAATGTCCGTTCGAAGGCCCTCGATCTGTGCGTTTAAGTTTTACTTATCCGTTTTGATCTTCTGATCCATGTCTTGCAACGTCTTACGTGAGTCTTTAACCAACTGAGAGTTGGCGGCGATTTCAGTGGACGTGACCTGGGAGCTGTCTATAAGTTTGCCTAGTTGCTCATCCATGCCCTTTAAAGCCTTACTCAACGTTTCCGTGACTGACGTTGCGTTGGCTTCCATCTGGAAGTTTGACTGTTCCAACTTGACTTCCAGCTCCAACATTTGCTTCTGGAGGTGCAGGTCCAGCTGGCTGGTTTGTCTGGGAAGATCGGTTGGCGCCGACCGAGTAGACCTCTTCTGCGTTGTGCTAATCGTGACGTCTGAAGCTGATGTCCCAATAGAACTGACTGAGTGACGAGACGACTTGGCATACCTAATGGCGAAGTTGAGGATTTCCACGTGGTCGGTGTCAAATTGTACCTCCCATTTTTCACATGCTTGACGTTGTGGATCCGTAATATCGGGCAAACTTTCCATATACTTGTGGTGAAGATCTTTGACGTCTTCGTAGATACGAATTAATTCGTCTCGCCATGCTGCAAGTTGCAACTTCTTGAGTCTGATGGCTCCCATCTTGTGATCTGCCACTGCTTTTCTGAGCTGATTCGTTAACTTCGCGTGGGCCGCCTTTCTTCTCCCACGTTTCTGCTTGAGATCGTTGTCTGGGAGGAGGGAGCCTTCATTCTTCACTGCTTCTGGCTTCATTTTGTCTCCTATAGAGATATTGCCGCCCGACTCAATACTCTCGGCTTTTGCTACGGCTTCACTCATGACGTAGAAACGTCAAAGACAAAGAAGTAGTCACACTTAAACGGATGTGGATGATTCACGTAGATACAGCGACAATACAGTCAGATACGCAACGTGTGGTAGACCGGGCTCTGCCTTCAGGCTGGCGTAAACGTGTGCCAAAGTCTTGCAACAGGGAATACCCAACAATTTTACTGAATCTTAACACGTTTTACTAGGGATGACAGGAGAAATGCACGTGTTTGTTCAATCCCGGGTTTCGGCACCATTTGTAACGCACCTAACGTGCTTCCAGGCGCGTTGAAGAGAAAGATAAGAGAATTTACTTGGGGGGAAATTGAAGCACACTGTATTTTCTTGTGAGAAAAACGGAGGAACAAAACGTAGAGGAAAAACGTAAGGACGAACTTTCTTTAAGACGGGGAAGGGAAAATCAAAACAAAAAAATTGAATGGACGGACGAGGTAACTTGGTTACAAAAAAGACAAGACTGTCAAAAACAAAAACGAGAACACCCGACGACGACTTAGAAGGCCCTTGCCTCCGACAGCCCTGACCGATAAGGGCGCACCTTAGGTGACATACACATAGTGCTGATTTTACCTATTCTAATTCACAACTTATCCTTTCAGAATACTCACATGGTTCTCGATCCAGACAATCTTAAGAGTCTTTTACGTTACAGTCAAATGGCTTTCTTTTGTTACCATCTCAACAGAATTTATTTGCTTTGCTTATAGATTATTGTGCATTTTACAATATTATCGAATGTACGTAACCAATAGATATTTTTTTTTACATTTGAAGATGTGTCACAGGAGTTTGCTGCAGCAAGTACCGAATATGTTTTTACGCAAGTTTTTCCTGTAATTTAAAGAAAAAAAAACCAAGTTCATTTAAACACTGCAAAAGTTAAACTGCTTACACATTTTGGTTTCTTAATTGATGCCAAGTTAAAAGATCCTTCAATGAAGTAAATTATTTCTTCAATGGAATATAGTTCTATCAGTAGAACACATGCAAGTGCCATTGAACCTTTTACGCTGCATCCTAACCCAGATAGCATCCGTTATGTTGTGGGAAAATTTCTTTTCAAGTTTTCTGTTCTCGTAATTCACCAAGATTTCGAAACGACAAATATGGTAAATGCTTTACTTATCAATGTTTGGTGGGATGTGCAGTAATAATTATGATCACATTTAAGAGAATTATGTTAGAAAAATTTAAGAGAATTTTTGAAAACAAGAGGCGTATCAACAACCAACAATTCTTTCTAAAAGCTGGACGGCAAAAAACAAATTTTGCTGACGAAGGTCCCAATGCAAAAAACCGTAGAAACGCAGATGATCAACGTAAAAGTATTTTTTTTGCATTAAAATGTATACAAATGTGTGTAATAATGCTTTTTGATTTTTCGTAATAGCTATTGATGTGGATTCATAGAAAGAAAATGTGAAACGATTTCTAGAACTTCATCGAAAAAAGGGTTGTATTGAAAGCATTACTTTATTATTGAAATTGTCGTTTGAAGGTCGAAGAAAAGTTATATCGGATGGAGAGTACACGTAAATACGACATCATGAAGAGATATTGCCCAGCGTTAAACCAAGCAAACTATGTGAGTATGAATTAGGTAATATTTAATTAACGTAAATTTAACAGACCAGCCTACATTTCTTTGTGTTTCTAGCTTCGCATTGAATTTGAGATGTACGTGGGAAAAGAGGTTCGTGATTTTATGGCAAAAAGGTCCGAATATCTTTCACTTATTCTGAAAGTGGCACAAGAACAAGAAGAATAGTGCACCCAACAACGAAAAAAATTACGAAGCTGGTGGATTTTTACAGGCGTACGTCAGACATTTACGAGTTTTTTGGTATATAATTTTCTTTTCGTACTTTGCCCAATGCCTTGAGAATTCAAAATTATTGTAAGGTTTACATACAAAATCTTGTGCCACCCTTGAGTTGCTGCCTCTCTTGCTTGGTGTCCACCCGTTTCAGCCCTTTTTTTTCGGTGCTTCTATTTTGTCGTTTTCGGCCCTGATTTTGTCCGTTTCAGCACTGTGTTTGTATTTTTTGGCACCGCCGCCAGATTTAGTACCAGGTGTGTTTTTCCGTTTCGGCACTAAGTTTGTCCATTTCGGCCCCGTCGACCTGTCAGGTCGTAAAGGTTTAATAGAAACGAGGCTCATGGTGTGAAAGCGGAGACATCAGGCAGGGTAGCTTTTATGCTAGTTTTGTGCGAGAGACCTGAGTACTAACAACTGCTTTCGGGGTAGGACAGCAGTACCCAAATGCTGAACGGGGTGGGGCGGGGAGGGTAGGTTAGGTTAGGTAGGCCAGGATAGGTTAGGTTATGGAAGGAGAGCCAGTGTTTCAGTGGACCGGATGATCGGGTTGTTTCAATTTGTTTTTTGAAGAATTTATTAATTCTTTCCACGATGATTGGTGATTTTAAAGGGTTTTTGAAGAATTTTTTAGTTTTTTTGCTGCTAAGTAGCCCTTTAGTAGACGTTGAATTTTTAGTCTGCACTAATTTCGTTGATGAAGACCAAAGGAGATAGTGGTACGGGAGATTGGGGGGAGAGTGAAGCCTTGTATGAATTTCCCGTAGGCAAATGAGAGTCTTCATCTACTGAGTGTTTATCTGGTAGAAAGATATTATCATCGCCGGGAAATTCAGATGCGGCGCTAGGAGTTAATTGGTTGACAAAGGGGGTTCGATCTATGCATTCACATTCAGTTTGGTGTGGAATAACTAGAACCGTTTCCCAATCATTTTCAATCAGCGGTCAGGGTCTAGAGGGCGCGATACTCGAACTGCAAGCCGTTTTTAAAAACTAGAGTGAGTGAGGATTTGGTGTTGAAAATGAGTTAGGGCTTTGTTGGTATAACAAGCCAAAGACCCAATTAAGCAGTGTGTTGGATTTGAAAACATCAAATCACTCAAATCCAAATCAAATCCGAAAAATTTGAGGATTTGGATTGGATTTCCCAATGTGGGAAAAGGCAGTGATTTGATTTGGATTTGACGCAAAATGTCATAAAAATCAAATCAATTTCAAATCCAAATCCAAATCATTAAGAGTAACTTAACCAATGGCCCACCAGAGGTCTGACTTCGCAGACGCCTACTGACATGACTTGACTTCTGACCTAATTTGAGCTCAGTCATATTCCTTCGCACGTTGAGTATCTGAATTCTGTGTTTTTATTTTAATGTAACTCTGAGTGAATTTTCTGCAGGTATAAATGTTTAATTAATATTTTTACTTTCTGTTCGGTTTTATACATGTTCCCATTTTGGCATTTTCCTTTTTGGTTTGGTCTTTTCAATAGACCACTATTTCACTAAGTTAACGTGACTGTAGGACCTCGTGATTGTGCCAACTTTGCAATCTACATCTATCAATTACATCAAAGATTCAAAGACAATTAATAAAGGTATCAGTGTATAAGTCCTGTTTATACGCCATGTTCCAACACTTAAAAAGTTTTTCTTTGTAGATTAGTTTGGTCTACTACTAGCTTATGGATCTTTCTGTTGTACATGGTGTTACTGCGAGACAATTAAAATCAGTTGGAATTCTGATTGCGACTAATTAGCCAGGTCTAGTTCTGTTAGTTTAGTTTACCTACATCAAGGTACTACTTTAACAACTAGCTATGTAGAACTGTGAACTCATCAATCTACATCTATCAATTACATCAAAAATTCAAAGACAATTAATAAAGGTATCAGTGTATAAGTCCTGTTAATACGCCATGTTCCAACACTTAAAAAGTTTTTCTTTGTAGATTAGTTTGGTCTACTACTAGCTTATGTATCTTTCTGTTGTACATGGTGTTACTGCGAGCCAATTGAAATCAGTTGGAATTCTGATTGCGACTAATTAGCCAGGTCTAGTTCTGTTAGTTTAGTTTACCTACATCAAGGTACTACTTTAACAACTAGCTATGTAGAACTGTGAACTCATCAATCCTTTTATTTTAACTGACATTTTAGAATGAGTACAAGAGGAAACAAAAACGAATCACGAGGAGGTGGTTCACGAGGACGTGGTAGCTCACGAGAACGTGGCAGCTCATGAGGACGTGGTACCTCAGGCAATGGGCAAACCGTTCGAGCTACAAATCTTACTAATACTCCACTTGCTCAAGACATTTCTCAAGAAAATGAAGAACGTATACTATTAGCCGAAGAAGAAAATCACGGGCGAATTGATGAAAGTATGGAAACTGAAGATGAGCAAGCAGATGAAGAAACTGCACAACTACCTTCACATCTAAGTTACCAGAAGGTGCGCATTCTATCCCGATTTTTGAGCAAAGCAAATGGCCAAAATGGAGGAAGACTTGTTTGACTGATTGGCATGAAGCATCTGGAAAAGTACTTGCAAAGTGCAAGTTCTGCAGTTCTGGTATCTATCATTCTGGAAACAAAGACTCGTATTCAAATTTTTTAAGACATATCAAAAGGAATCATGTTGAGGAATATGGCAAAATTCCTAAATCCTATCCTAAATCCAGTCTCAGACAATCTTCGATGACCACGTTTGTTTGCAATGGAAAGAAAACTTCTAAGGCCAAAAAATAACAGTTAGATAAATTGGTTACTTTAATGATCTGCAAGGACAACCTTCCCCTTACGATTTTAAAACGAGAGGGGTTTCGGAATTTGATGGCCGCTGCAGTTCCAGATTACCAAATTCCTTCTTACAAACGAATGCGAGAGACACTCATTCCACATCTTTATGAGGAAGTTGCAACAACAGTTAAGAAAACGTCTTGCCTCGTCCCCTGCTTGTTCAGTAATGATGGATTTGTGGTCTTCTAAGTCAATGGAAGGATTCTTGGGTGTATCATGTTCTGCGGTGCCTTGTGACTATGAACCCTTTACAGCATTTCTCTCCCTCCGTGAGATGCCAAAGAATCATACGGCAGCAGCAATCTTTGCGGAATACGAGTCTACGATTGAGGATTGGGAAGTAAATAAAAAGGTAAAGTTTAAGAAATCAATTCGTTTGGCTGATGAATGAATTAATTCTTACTTATTCCGTTTTTGCTCATTTTAGGAGATTCGGTGTGTTACTGACAACGCCCGTAACATGATTGCTGCTTTAAGGGTTAAACTTCCAACATTTGTGGACGAGACGGAAAAAGCTCAAGAGGAAGAGGAGTTAATAGGAATTGAAATTGAGGCGGGAATTGACGTTCCAAACTATCTACTAGTCCCCGAGTTTGCTGAATTAATTGCCGAGGCAGACAGCAATGACTTAGAAAGCAATGCTTCGGATTCCGAAGATCATTTTGTATTAGATCTGGATTTAGAATCGTTACTGAACGACAACACCGAGAAGTGTAATGAGACTGGATACAACGTAACGGCTGGTTATCATGCAAGATGTTTGCCCCACCATGTCAAATTAGCCATCAAAGACGGACTTTTAGTCCTTGAGGTCAGTTTTTGAAACTTTTCATAAATACTTTCTCTAATTATGATTTTATTTTATTTAGAAAGTTGCCAAAGGTGCATTGAATCTTCTAGGGAAGATTGTTGGTGGTATAAGGAGGAGTGTCGTTGACATGAAGACGTTAATGGATTGTGTTGGTTTCAAAATTCCAATGTTAAACCAAACCCGCTGGAGTTCGCAGTATGGGATGATAAAAGGATCATTGGAAGCCATGGATAAGGATCCCAACATACAATCGAAACTTAACAGCTGCGCTGTTCATGGTTCTCTTACAGCCATACAAATCAAGAGTTTGCGAGAACTCGTCATTCTACTTGGACCATTTAAAATAGCAATGGATGCTTTTCAGAAAGAACCTGAAACGATTGGACTAGTTATTCCGTTCTACCTGGATCTAGTTAACAAATGTAGCCTGGATCCTCAAGTAAATCCTGATGCTCGATCCATCAATTAGTGTAAAACGGTGGCTGAAGCTCTCCAAAAGTCCCTCAAGACTAGGTTGAATTATGTTCTGAATGATTCGCTCTATTTAATTGGTAAAATTTTTACTGAGATTGTTTTAAATATTTCATTACAATTTGCAAACATTTGAATTTTTATTATAGGATCGATATTAGACCCTCGCATCAAGAAATCATTCATCGAAGCTGGTGGTCTCGACGAAAAAGCCGTTCTCAGAGCAGTGTCAGACATCATTTTGTCCCGTTATCGAATAACTTAGTAGAAAGTTTCGAACTTCGTTTAAATATTTACATTTCTCTGCAATTGATTAAATGGACTCATTTTTACCCCATTTATTGTTAGGTGAGAACGAAATTGAGAGTTCTGCCAATGAAAAACGTCATAATTCACAGGACCCTAATGACTATGAGACTTCATCGGCTGCAAAAAGAAGTAAATTTAATCGCCCCATTTTGTCCTCAGTTTTACCTAAACCACGAACTGAATCTTATCCTGCTTCAGAAAAAGTATTAGAGGAATTTTAAAAATATCTCTCCGAATTCCCGATTGTCAACGACTCGGAAGAATTCGATTTGTCTTACAGTCCTCTTTTATTCTGGAAACAAAATAAGCATAGATTCCCAGCTCTTGCCCCCATTGCTAGAGACGTGATGGGCGTTCCAGCATCATCAAGTAATATTGAGCGTGGCTTTAGCAAGGCTGTTGATATTAAATCAGCAAAAAAAAATATAATTAAAGCTAGCCTTTTTCAAATGCTTTTGTTTATTAAAAAAAACTGCCATTTCCTTTCTTAATCATTTCCTCACTTAATCATCATCATCACTTAATAAGTTAATAGCTGTCGGCCTGTCGCTTATCTAGTTATTTTAATTTAGTTTTTTTATGTTTTCTTCTTAAGTTTTTGGTTAATAAGTTACGTAAAGTGACAGTTGACAAGTTGAGTGAAGAACCCAGCATAAACAAGTTTTTTTCTTAATTGGTTTCATTATTTTGAAGAGGATTTGATTTGGATTTGATTTGGATTTGACAAAAATCAAATCAATTTCGAATTGATTTGGATTTGACTCTTTTTTCATTTGATTTGATTTGAAATTTTCAGATTTTTTACAAAATGATTTGATTTGGATTTGGAAATTGTTGAAATGATTTGGATTTGTCAAATCCGACCAAATTTTCCAAATCCAATACACTGCAATTAAGACAACAGAATCACGAGTCAAAGAAAATCAGAGTTTCGAGACAACTGGATGATTGTAAAAGAACTTTTATTGGACTCAATCGCGACGGCCACAAGGCCTCATGTTGAGATAAAAGGTTAAAACAATACTGGAAAAAGCCACAAGAAATTCAGCTTGTATAGCGAGAAAAAGGCGGGGCTTGATCCAGAATCCAGTTGTGGTTGCGTAAACGTTGTGCCGTGCTTTCCGAAGAGACGGGTTCAGCAAGCTCCTTTCCAATTCACGGTGAGTCCGCATGGTGGAGTGGTGGTCGAGTTCGATGTAAACAAGCTCCAGGCAGATGTATCCAAGGACGATGTTGGTGCAGAGCCTGGGAACGAGGGGGCTGGTCAGTATATTGCACGTGGAGCTGAGTTTTCCTAGAAAAAAGTTGAAGGTCTTGCAATCGAGAGAGGTTTAAGTAACATGACCTGGTTCTCGGTGGGCCACAAAAAACATGCCGAGGCACAAAGGAAGGAAAAAAGGAAGAAAGGTCGTGGGAAACTAGTTGGTGATAGTAATCCATGGCCGATTCTTGATTGTTACGAAAAAAATGGCTAGACGAATCACACCAAACGGTGGAGGATACAATGTACAGAATATGCAAAAGTGTGGTTAGAAAACGGGCAGGTGTCGGAAAACGTGTATAAACAGTTTTCCACACCCGTTTTTTAACTAAGACAGAAAACAGTTCAACCAGTCCTGCCAAAAGGTAGACAATTGAACGTTGGATCGGGACAGAGTATGCAAAATTGTGATTAAAAAACCGCCAGGTGTCGGAAGACGTGTGTAATAGTTTTCCACACCCGTGTTTTAACTAGGACAGAAAACAGTAGAGAATTGAACGTTGAATCTGGACAGAATATGCAAAAGTTTAAAAAAACGGGCAGGTGTCGGAAAACGTGTGTAAATAGTTTTCCAAACCCGTTTTTTAACTAGGGGAGAAAGCAGTAGAGAATTGAACCTTGAGTCTGGACAGAGTATGCAAAATTGTGATTAAAAAACGGGCAGGTGTCGGAAAACGTGTGTAAATAGTTTTCCACACCCGTTTTTTAACTAGGACAGAAAACAGTTCAACCAGTCCTGCCAAAAGGTAGAGAATTGAACGTTGAATCTGGAGAGATGCATAGTTTTTGGCCAAAAGATGCAAAAATGTAGTAAAGAACGGATCTTATGGAACAAGACATGTATATCTAGCGTTACACAGTCGTTTTTTTTACTGGAAAAGAAATCAGGTCAACTAAACATACCAAAAGGTAGAGAATTGAACGCTGATTCTGGTGAGGTGCATAATTCGGGTGTAGACTTTTTTCTAGCGATCAGAAAGTGCAAAAATGTAGCAAAAAACAAGTCTTATGGAAAAAACCATGTGTATATAGTTTTCCAAAGTTGTTTTTTAACTGGAACAGTAATCAGGTCAACCAAACATGCCAAAAGGTAGAGAATTGAATGCTGAGTCTGAGGGATGCATAGTTCGGGTCTAGATCCTTGCTTTGGGTCCAAAAGATGCAAAAATGTAGTAAAAAACGGATCTTATGGAGGAAGACATGTGTATATGGTATTCCACAGTCGTTTTTTTACTGGAACAGAAATCAGGTCGACAAAACATGCCAAAAGGTAGAGAATGGAGCGCTGAATCTGGTGAGGGGCATAATTCGGGTGTAGACTTTTGTCTAGGGTTCGAAAAGTGCAAAAATGTAGCAAAAAACGGGCATTATGGAAAAAACCATGTGTATATAGTTTTCCAAAGCCGTTTTTTTGCTGGAACAGTGATCAGGTCCCGTCAGGTCGTAATCCACCAGGTGTCGTCGTGTAAATTATCTTTTGTTTCTCTAATTTTTTGCACATTGTTCTTGTACGTGGTGTTCGTGTGTCACACATGAAAATTTGTATAATTTTGCTCAAGTGAAATAGCAATGGAAAGACCCACCAGAGTAAGAAAGCAGCCAAGTCGGTTTGCCGATTTTGAGCTTGGTGAGGATTCAGGGAAGTAAGTAAGTGGGGGAATTGGACGTGGAGGACGTGGAGGACGTGGTGGACGTGGTGGACATGGTCGACAAGTAGGAGTGGCTGATATGGAAATTTTTGGTGATTCTGGGAAGATGATGAAAGTGCGTGGTGGGCGTGTGGCTGTCGGTGGCAATCGGCCCATCCAACCAATTGATTACATCGTCAGTGTTAGCAATAAAATCATTTGTTAATCTATATTTTCTTTTGTATTAGGGCATTTCCGAAGAAGCCAGACACCAGCTTGACGCTGAGTGTGAACGACCAAAAATTAAGGTGCACCAACAACAAAGTGTAATCGACGAGGAAATTCGTGTGCTTCGCTTGCGTTTGAAGACACTCAGTGACAAACTAACACCAAGCGGAAAGGACAACAGTGTTTGCGAATTTTTTGAAGGAGAGTGCATGCAAGACATTGGGCCGACATTCATGTGTTTTGAAAAAAATTGCGGCAAAGTGTTCAAGCATGTGCTAATTCGAGAAGACACGCCTTACATTGTCATCCCTGGCAGCTAATGCCCGCAGTGCAATCCACCGTATGTGAATCCACATGCAACTGTGCTTCCGTTTGCGCAGTTTCCTCACAAATCCATGTGCCAAGTGTTGTTGTGCCCAGTGTTGTTGTGCCCAGTGTTGTTGAGCCGCTGCAAGTGCCACCCAGCAAAAGTGCTTCAGAAAACCAAGTGTCTTCATTCAAAAGTGTTACACCACGGGTGGGACTTTACAAACGGCCTGGAGCACAACTTAGTATTGGTGAGGCGAAATTGCCAAGACAGAATCTGGAAGCTCGCAGGGAATCACACAAAGGATTTCCCTCTGATGTGCACTACAGAGCAAATTTGGCATATCGGAAAAAGTATGGCAAGGATCGCCCAAATGGAAGAAACACAATTTTATTGTGTGATAGTACAGGTATTTATTTAAACAATACAAATATAGTTATATTTAAACAAATATTTTTATTTCTGATGGGCGTCAAGCAGCAAAAAATTTTGTTACTCATGAAGCCTCGCACATTTTGAACCGCGGTGCGGACTACTATTAGTGCAGCCGCAAAGCGATTAAGAAGGTCGGCCAAAGTGTTAGTGAACTGACTCCGCAGCAGTTGGTGGTATATAAAAAACACTGCAATTTTTTTGTATTTGAATTGCCATCCAATAAAAAAACCAAGTAAGTTGTTAAATAAGTTGCAAAACCATGACCAAGATTGAACGTTTATAACAACACCATTGCCTTAGCTGTTTGCTGCAATACTTTCATATCCCAACTGGTCGACCTTGGGCGAGAAAAAAGTGAATAAATATTCAACAACTTCTTTAAAGACAAGTTTATTTGCGATAACTTAGGAAGTGCTGGGCATAATTAATACAGATTGAAGCAAAGTTGATAAGACGGAGGTGGGGATGTTGGCTAGAGAATCAGACAAAAAGCATTTATTTTGTTCACTTAAAATAGGGCGGAGGGAGACAACTTCAACGAATGGAAGAGCTAGGTGCCTTTAACTGGCTCTTTCGAAGACACCAGAAGAAGGCGCTCTAACCATTGAAGGCGCTTATCGGAATTCTTACAGGGGATCCATCCCTATAATCGTTGAAGGAGCAAATCTCATTCCTTCACCAGACGATGACGATAAGGAACAGGGTATTGTGCTTGATGGACTTGTTTTTGCTGATGGAGAAGTGAGAGATGGAGGAAGTAAAAAAAATTATGTGGGTGAGAGGAGTGAAAAAAATAGGGCAGAAAGTAAAGAAAATGAGGAGGAGAGTGAAGGAGAAAGTGAAGAAGAAAATAAAGAAGAGAGTGAAGAAAATAGGGTGGAGAGTGAAGTGCCCATAGGACCCAGTGTATTTTTCGAAACATAAAATCATTAGGTTAAATTACTGAATAATAAAATAACAATTAATAAATAAGAAGTGTAATAAACTACATTTTAATTATTTGATAGGTTTGACAAGAGCATACCGTAACCGTACAGATACGCTAATTCGGGTGATTTGCAAGTGAGTTTTTTAATTATAAATATTAAAAAGAAACCATTTTCATATTTTTCAGGTTCAAACCACCAACGACGTTGAGGGTTGGCAAACACACCTCGCTAATTACGCTGGCCTTATGATTAGTTCCAGAGGTATCAACCTCTATATCCTACTCGAAGTTTTCTATGAGGAAGCTATAGGGCTGTTCGACATCTTTTTTCATATTTGATTTGATCGCGCAACGCAGCATTCGACGACTGATTCTGTCTGCTATGACTGTATTTTGTTATTGTGCGAAATATGAATAAATTTAAAAGTTTCGCTGAAAAAGTTTAGGTTTTTTTCACTTTATTCATCATTTTGTTTTTTGTGTTAGTGTAAAACTATGTCGTGTTCCGACTATGCAAATGGACTCGTACGTGATGAGAAAACCCGTTAGTTAGATAAGTTAAAATCGTTAAATAGTGAGTGTCTCTATTCCATTCCCTAATCTATGAGGAAACACTCATTAGATTGTTGCCCAATTGTTCCCAAAATTTCTCTTCCAGACCTATTCATCTATTTGGTCGAAACCAAAAGTTATCAAAATCACTTGGAGGCCCTTGGTGCATACAAGGGCATTTCTTATGAATTGCAGCAGGCTGTTAGAGAGTTCATGGCCATTGCTCTTGCAACCCTAGTTGTATTGATGAAGGCAAAGGTATCTTGGATAAAGTCTATTTTACCCGACCAAAGTAACTTTGTTATTACTTAACTCAACTACTTAACGACACAAATATACTGAACTGTTCTGTATTCTACTGATTGATAGAATAATAGTTATTTTAGAATCACAATGTTGCCAAACGTAGTAAGGCATGTTGCCGTCATTAAATGGTATTATGTATTAAATAAAAATAAAAGATCTGCAATATTTTATGTGAATGAAGTGTTTGGTAGCTTATTGGTATAGCACTGGATTGGTGCGATTGCGGTCTATGTTTCAAATCTAGCGAAAGTAAAGTGATTTTAGATTATGTTAATAAATTACGTTTATGTAAATTGAAGTCCCTTTTTACTTTACTATTCAACAATTATTATACTTTAAATACTAAAGTTTAGTAAAGTGTAGTATTTCCATTTCTAGTATGACAAACATGTAGTTAAGTAATATTTAACTAAAATGATTTTAGTTAAATTAATTTGTGTATTTATGTCAATACTAGTTGATTTGATTATTTCTATGAATAAATCTATTATAATTAGTCGTTATTAAATGACATGTTCAGATTGGCTTATACAATGTGTAAAGAATCTTGAAATTATATTATTGAGTAGGTCAGTGGTATAGCACTAGATTAATAAAAATAAGGCTTAAGGTTCAAATCTAGATGTGGTATAATTTTCTAAGTTTGTGTAGTTGAATTTATTTTGTTAAGTTAATAATTAAGTTGAATAAAGTAAATTTACTATTTACCTAACTATTCAGCAAAAAATATTTTAAAAAGTTTAGTTTAATTAAGTATTGTATTTCTATTGTTTTCTGAGGAATAGTTAGCTTAGTAATACTTTACTAAATTTTAAGTTAAAATTTGGGCATTTATGTATGTTTATATTTTTTATACTTTACTATATTACACTTTACTATATTATTGTTTACTTCTAGACTATAGTATGTTATGCTTTGTTGTACTATGCTATACTTTACTATGCTATACTTCACTTTACTGAACTATTCTAAACTATTCTATACTTAAGTAAACTCTACCTTTTTTTGGATAAAGTCTATTTTATTTGAATAAAATAAAATTTCATTTAAATATAGCATGGGATAGTTCAGTGGTACCGCACTGGGTTAATATGCATGAGTCTTATGGTTCAAATCTGGTGACGGTTAAGTATTTTAGATTATGTATTTAAGGTACGTATTTGTAAAGTAATGTTACTTTTTACCTTACTATTCAACAATATTTATTTTAAAAAGGAAAGTTTAGTTAAGTATACTATTTTAATATCTAGTCTGAGAAACCCGTAGTTAAGTAATACTTACTAAACTTACATATTATAAAATGGGTTGTTTTTTTACGTAATAAAAATATTAGTATTAATTCCATCATGTCTACAAATGGATCTATTGCAGAGTTGCCGCGATCGATTTAATGATCGAGATCGATTGATCGATCGATCGAGATTTTTGCGATCGAGATCAATCGATTGATCAAACCGATTTATCAGGATCGAGATCGAGATCAATCGATTGATCAAACCGATTTATCAGGATCGAGATCGAGATCAATCGATTGATCAAACCGATTTATCAGGATCGAGATCGAGATCGAAAGGGGTTAAACGAAATCGATATCGACTGTGGCGACACCTAGTGGCGGAAGCAGAAAGTTTTACAATAGCATCCGCATACAGATGCTTTGTTTCTGTAGATGGAAAATGTTTCACTGGGTCCACTTCCACCATCCGCATACAGACAATGTTGACAAGTTCAATCCGTTCTTCATGTGTAATGTAATCCTCATTTCTTGCTATGTACTTGGCAACAATTACACTTCCTTTTTCGGTGGACTTTAAGATTTCTATCACATTAACTTCCTGTACCTGGTTAAGAAAATTATTACATGTTAATAGAAGCAGTATTTTCATGATTCATACCTTTTCAGTTGTATCCTGTTCGTAACTTGTACAAGCACTAGTAGAAGGTTCTTCTAAACTTTTACCACCACCCATACTTCCAGTTTCGTTATCCTTATTTACAACTTGTTTGTTTAAACTTTCGTCGTCACGTAAAGTCTCCAACAACTTTCTTAATTTGGCAGCTGGGCCAATTTTGAAGCCCATGCTAGCAACTTCTGCGTTATTGAGCAAAAGTAATGACTCTCCATCGATTTCATTCCCTAGTAATGAAAAAAAATTAAAAAAGAATTAGAATAATTATTTTCATGTGAAAAGATTTTATAATTTATATCTCTCAATATCCCAGTAACGTTCTCGTCAAACCCTTTCGTTTTTAAAAATTCTTCTACCTCCGTTACACTCCACAGTTTAATTTCTTCACAACGTCGAGACATTTTTTTAGCAATTGGAATTAGTGTGATTTTAGTATTTCGGAGATTCAATGTTGCAGGGATTTGGCGGAATAATGAAAATCTTTGGACAATTAACAAAAATAAAGAGTTAGAAACTAAATTATGTAACGAGGAGCTACGTAATTGTTCGAATCATTAGAACAATTTAAAAGCAAATCAAGTGGTTCTACTGATGCGCAGGATGTGATATTTAAAACCATATTTTGATTTGTTAGTCTTTCTTCGATAAGGTATGAATGGTAATGGGACTCATAAGACACCGTTTTCAAAATGGATAGTTGAAGGAAAATTTTTGAATCATTTTGATCATTTTGGACAATTACATTTCTAATGATGCCAAATTTTGGGAGACCAGAATGCGTCTCGTAAGTTTTTTTCGTAACAATTATCCCTCCAGGCCGGTATTTTAAACCACGAAATTTAACCCATTTAAAGACTGAAATCTTTAAAGAAGGATCTAAGTTAAGATCCTCATTTAGAGAGAGCGGAAGCATTTCAGTAAGATCAGCAAGCGATATACTTGATTTTCCAGATTTAACTGGTCCAAAAATTGATTTTGTACACATCGCATCATTTGCAATCAAATTAAGACAATTTAAACGTTGAACATGGCAAGCTAAGGACTTAGAAATATTAATAAAGTTGAATTGAGCTCTGCGTTTCATAACGTAATGAAACGCTTCAAACCGCATACACCAATACCGAATACCGGCCCATGCAGTTTGATCATTTCTGGATAGTGCGTCAGATGGTGGAGTTTGGTAATTGGTTGCACATCAGGAAACAACAGGTTAAATTTTTCAAAAAATTCAGAGATCATGTCCTTCAACATGTGACAATGGGCAATCGTAATCTCAGGAGCAAATATTATATCACAAATGGATAGAAGCAATAGAAGGAAACGAAAATGTGGATCGTCTTTGGGAATTTTATCACCGAACATCAGAGGAAAGTTTCTGAATAGACAAAGATTTTGCGCAGCACGTTGTTTTGTGCTATAATTCCCTCTTTCTCTTAAATTCGCATCGATGAATTTGGGGCTTGGCTTATTCGCGGCATCATATTGTCCATAATGAAAAGACCTAATTCTTTGATTAATGAGCTCAGCAGTGAGTCCATATTCCTTTTTATTTATGGACCACTCCTGTAAACATAATTTTAAGGCAAATGGAATAACTCCTTCAGGAATGTCGTGCATTGAATCAAGAATAAAATTTTCTCCGATGTGAAAATATCTGCTTTCATTTAAGGGACACGCTCCCTTAATACCCGTACTTGGATCTCCGTTCTGAAGGTTTCCTGTAACAAATTGCACTTGTTCGTCAATTGACTTCCTAGTTCTTAGTACAACATTATCTGTCGTGGCATGATTTCTGATATCAGGTCTTTTAATGTCACATAATCGACAGAACGATGTAGCCGAGGGACTCATGAAACCGCCGATTTCATGAGCCCCTTTCGTATCAGCACAAAGGGTCACTATAGTTCCATGTACTCGAAAACCAGAACGATGTTTTATGTCGAGAAGCATTCCCTCTTCACTTTCCAAAACTTTGATTTCCTTCATAAATTCTTCAATCACGAAATCAAATCCATATACTTTCAAATGATTTGTTTTTACAATTGCAAAAGGGAAAATGTTTTTCAGGCTGGAATTATCGAGGGGAGGAATATTTAGTATCATGTAGCTAAAATTTCCGATTTCGTGGAAATTCACTTTACTGCCTAGTGGCAAGTTAATTCAACATCATCAAAAAACATTTGAAATCTAACAGCAAATGGAAATTTTTTTCAAAAAAGGGTGTTCAGCAAAATGAGAACTATCCCTATGGCACCGTATGAAGCCGTCTGTCGATTTCTTTTCCGAAAAAAATGTTGTAAAAAAATCGTTATTGGAAAACAAAGCGGTCAATGTTTGTCTTACATTGATATACTGAAACGTACAATTCATTTGCTTCGGCAAATAAACACCATTTACATTTCTAACATGTCGTTCCTCACTGGCAATATATAATTCTTCAGGTGCAACGTAATTTAAATATTTAGAGAAAAATCTTTTTCCTTTAAAGGTAGTGCATAACGTATGTAAAGAATCAACTATTTCCTTTGTACTACAAGCCTCGCAATTAATTAAAGCACCCAATAAACTTTCAGTAAGAAAATTTATCGCTGCTTCACTAACATTGAATTTTGCAGAGAGTTTAAGCAGTATTTTACCCATAAGTAATTCAATTGAATTTTGAGAGTTGATTTGGACTTCTTCTAAATCAGCTTCCAAAACCGCATGGGGAATATCGACCACCATTGCTTCAACTACATTTCTAATTCAATATTATTGGCGACAAGGTTCCCACAAACATTTTTTTCACAGACTGACAAATGGTAACGAAAATTTGCGAATGAATTAACTTTCTGTGTACAACCATTTTGCCCACAGAAAATTTCATCATTTCTTTCTCTACCTGCTGTTTTAAATCCGTTCTCTTCACGAAAATGCTTAGTAAGAGCGTCATAGAATCCGGGAATGACTTTAAAGCATTTAAAACAAGAAAAAATCACTCTTCCTTTGCACGTAAGCCATAACTAACGTTTTACGGAAAAATTTAAAAAAGATAAAATTCATGAACACTACATTACACTGAAACCATTCGCACAAAAAAAAAGTAAAGATATTAATCGTAATGGCACACACCACTATGGTGCTGGACGCAAGCACAAAAAGTGTACGGAAGTACAACAAACATCAAAAAGCCTAAATGTTGAAAAGTAAAAGACAGAAAAAAATAGCGTCTTTCAAATAGAAAAGTATTCGTTTTAGCAACGTAAATGAAATTGGTACTTATGGTTTGCGAATCCTTTCCGAAACTCCTAAGAACCGCACTACCGTCTCAGCAGATACAAGCCGGGCAGCTGGGCAGATACAAGCTAGGCAGCCGGGCAGACACAGGCCGGAAAACTGAGCAGACACAGGCCGGGAAGCTAGGCAGACACAAGCTGGGCAGCCGGGCAGCTGAGCAGACACAGGCCGGGAAGCTGAGCAGACACAGGCCGGGCAGCTTGGCAGGAACTGCTAACCAAGTACAAGTTAAACTTAAAAAACTAAAACAAGTTAAACCGAAAAACAAAAAAAAAACAAAAAATACCTCACAGGCATCAGCCGGGCATAAAAGGCCCGCCAAAAAACAAAAACAAAAAAAAATGCCTCACAGGCATCAGATGGACATAAATGCCCGCCGAAATTATAAAACCAAAAAAAAGGTCTCACAGGCATCAGCCGGGCAAAAATGGCCCGCCGAAAAACAAAAACATAATGCCTCACAAGCAGCAATTGCCGGGCATAAATGGCCCGCCGAAAAAAACAAAAAAAATAATGCCTCACAGGCATCAGTTGCCGGGCATAAATGGCTCGCCGAAAACAAAAAACAAAGAAATGCCTCACAGGCATCAGGCATGAAAAACGAAAGCAAAAAAACGTTGCAATAGCGAATAATAGCAGTTATTGCAACGACATATTTCGTCCGTCCGTCGTAAAAAAAACGGCCACAAAGAATGGGCAACCGGGGAAAAAATAACCGGTTGCAAAGAAAAAAATAACTAAATGCATGCTACTAATTAAATTAAAATTAACTAACCTTAACAACAATCACCTTCGCCAGCACACAAAAACAGTAGCACACCGAACAGCATTAGCACACAGAACAGCAACCTACTTCGCCAAACCCCGCGACTATACTGTTGCGGCTGGCACTGGCTGGCAGACGAGTTTCCTGTCGCGTGGTGTGATTGCCAGATTAATTTTAAAACAACTTTCCGGCTATGTTATGTATTTAAAAAATTAAAATAACGTTTAGTGTATCAAATTGAGTATTGTATAAAAATAACTAATAAATATAATTAAATCTTTCGTTAAAATAGGGAAAATCAGAATTTATTGCAACGAAACATTTCGTTACAATAGGGAATTACGGCACCAACAAACAAGTTGAGGGGCATCATCCTTAACTCATTCTGGTCAGCTGAAAAACAAAATTATCTGATTAAGATTTTACTTTCTAAATATGTAATCAAAATTTCCTATCAAACTTCCTGGTGGTGGTGATGATGGTGATGTTTACGAAAACACCAGTATGCCTCAGGACTTGAAGGGGTTAAGTAAGAAAAACTAGGGTAGGGAGATGATTCCCCTGTGGGTAATATTGGGGAGGGTTGCACAGGGAGGAGGCGTGAGGAATAACAAAGGGTTTTGACAAGTGTGCTGCACACGTATAAAAGGGTACACGAAAAATGTTTTTTTTTGTGGGCTAGCCCACTTGTTAAAAGTGCGGTCTATGCCCACATAACCTACACTTAATGTCGGTACACTTGATAAGTGTAGGTAAGTGGGCAAGCCATTTTTAACTGTGTAAGGGCCAGGTTGAATTGTTCTCTGGCCGTAACAGGACTTATCCTTTTTTTCTTTGTTTCCTGGATTACGGTAGGTGGTGCGATACTCTCAGGTACTATTACACCATCCTATACATACTTTAAGAATAAGTATTGTAAATTGTGACTTAAAGTATGCAAATTACCTCCGGGCAGCCAACCAACCAGTGTTGTGAAAGCTGCTTTTTATTAATTAATTAGCTTCTATTTCCTTCTTGTCTTTGATGAGGAAGAATATGATGTGGCGACAGGGCAGTCCATAATTCGAGAAAAATTGACAAGTGCACTTGGTCAAATCAGTACGAGTCCGGTAATTGTAGTTCCTCGACTTGATGTCGTACACTTCATCCTTCTGAATGTAGCTGTACGAGATTTTCTTCTTTGTAACAATCCCGATCTTTTCAGCTACAAGGCTCCAAGCGAATGGGGATATTTTACGTTGATAGTCCTGGAACAGTGGATTGGTTTTGGTGTTTTTGTGGGGAAAGCGCAGCTCTCTAATTTTTTGCTTCAATTTTCTCTCCGTCATCCTTAACTTGATGTTGTCTAGAAGATGACGTATTACTAGATCTAATCTCTTCGTTTTTAGAAATATTTCCTTGATGATATGGTGGAACCTGAGTGAATAGAACAATTATGTTTTTTAATTTAATTTTTTATTTGTTTAAATTCAGATTTTACCTTTCTAAACGATTTGTTGTGTTATTACCAAACGTCGGTAAGTGACGGCGCCCGAGAGTCGTCCACTTTGGTGCGATGTTAAACCAATTCAGCTGAAAGTACGACGAAAGACTCTCCTCCCCCTTACCTAATTTAGATGTTATATAAAGTAACATATTTTTTTATAAAAGTAAACTTGTAAGCTACCTTGATTTAACAAATGCTGTTTATCATGCTCAAAGGCAGCGTCCGTTTCTGCGTACAGAGCTTTTCGAAAATGCTCGCGGATTTTGTCTTTGCACTGTTCAGTTAATCCCTTACCATCAACCTTTTTATTCAGACGAGCATCAACCGCTTTAAGGACGTGAAAATGGCATAAAATGTGAGTTGCCTCGGGAAAATACTCTTCCAATGCTGCGATCTCGGAGCAGTCCTTATCAGTGATGGTGACTTTTGTGATGCTTGCGTCGTTATTCTGTAAGTATGATTCATCATTATAGGTTGAAAATGCCAACTAATTATATTTACTCACCTCCGTAAATATTCGCAGAAACTCAACGATAGCTTCTTTCGTTTCGGTCTTGGTAAAGAACTGTGTGAGAGGTTGGTTTTCACCGTTGTTATCAACTCCCAATAAGTGGTAGAGCGAAAAACCAAGATTGTTGGTGTCGTACGTTCCGTCCATTTGCAAAACCGTTCCAATCTGTGAGTATAACTTCCTTTGTGATTCTGTCTGGAAATATATTCCGAGAACTTCCCCATCAGAATCTTGCACCACCTGAACTACATTCTTTCGACGTTCATTTTCTTTATTTTCTCCAGAATCTTGGTCATTTCGCCGATTTTCGTCTTCTAATTCTCTTAAAATGGCAACCGTTTGTTGCCATTCGTCTTCGTCTTTTCCTGATGAAAGTAAAAGTATGAGAAAATTTAAGTTACTGAACAGAACATTGCTTATAGACCTAAGAGCAGTTATATTCCATTAGATTACCAGTCAAACTTTGTTTCAGATTGATCAGATCTTTACTGATTAGATGGGAATCATATTTCTTCAATAACAATCCTCTTAATCTGGTGGGCTGAGCACCGACGACCAAAGCTTCTTTTGCAAAATCTAGACTTTCTGCGACCATGTGCCTAATAAAACAAGCAATTCAGTAAAGCCTAACAAGCACTCATTGAAATTAAATTTTGTATAAAATGTACCGTTTCCTAGCATATGTTTTCACGTTTTCCGCTGAAACCGGATGGTTTTTGTGTTCAAGCACGCATGTTTTGATAACAAACTTTCCTATTTCCTTGTCAAAGACAAAATTAATCTGGACGGGGAAGTCACAAGCCATGATGTTCTGATTTGGTCTTTTATCTAAGTTCGGACGATTCCTGCTACCGGAATTGTTATGCGGACATAGATATTGAACTCGGTAAAACTCCAGTGTAGGGTCTAATTTTGTGTAACACGCCTGTTACAGGATCAAAATATTGTCAAACACTCGCACAAATTTTAAACGATTGATTGAGACTTACATTTTTGCGGTTGTTATATGATGTAATCGATTGAGAATTACCACGGCGCAAATAAACCTTGTCCTATAACTCTATTTCTTTGATGTACTTTGAAATATCATTGTGGCTATCAAAAGTCTTTACCATTGACTGAAAAAGAGACATTCTCTTCTGAAAGAATAAACTGAACTAAATATTCCGGCATGGTTTTTCACTTTTCCTTCCAGCAACAGTTCATTTAGATTGTAAAGCTTCTCGTAATTCATTCATCTTCTTTCTATGAAAAATACTTTGCTTTCACTGTTTTCAGTAAAATTTTCAATCAAAATTACGGAATCATCCTCTATTACAACACAGTTGTTTGGGCTATTACAGCTCAATCTCAATTTTTGAAAAATTACCCTTTTAAATTGCTGCCCACGTAGGCCAGGAATCATTTACCCGTTGTAATGTTAGCAAATGACTTTGTTGAAATCAATATTTGTGAAAATCTTTGGAACAGGGAGATTGGAACGCAATTCCATCAAGCGATTCACAATTTGTTGAAGGGGTTTCCCCTCTTGCGAACCAAATTTTTTAATATACCAATGTGGTTTTCAAAAGAAAAACAGCTAAACATTTCAAGTGCTCCAAGTCTTTTGCTTTCATTTCCCAAGTGTAGAAGATTATGAAGGTTACAACTAAGAAATTGATATCCGTAAATGCTGACAGACTTCTGAATAAACAGAGTAAAGAGACTGTGTGCATAGTCAATGTTAGCTTCTTTTTCCACGCTTCGTTTGCAAGACAAAATCCTTGTAGCAACGTGAAGCATAATGAAATGTTGGTAAACTTCATCGGGAAGCCGATTCTTCAAGATTATTGGCAAAATGTAAAGCAAAAGTAATCGGAATTCGGTAGCTTTAAGCCACGATAGTTCATTAAGCATTCGAGTCTTTCTAGAAAATTCCATACTGATCAAAAATTCAATTCTCACCAGAATTCTTGATATTTCATTTATTTGTTTGCAAGACAATTTACTTTCATAGTCTTTCTTCCATGCACCCAAATGTACAGCAATTTACGCATAACTCCCATGTAAACAAGATGCATTGGATCTCTGCAAATGTCGTCAACCATATTAATCGGCAAATTTTCCAAATTAGAAAATCCACTGTGATGATCAATTTGATCCCTATCACTTTAAGACTCATCAGTTCTTAATAAGTCATCTATTTTGAGGATAAGTAACCCTACCGTCTTTGCTAGATTTGTTCCGGACATATACACCTTCAGCTTCGCATTTCATGCACCCAAAATACGCTCCGCAAGGCTTGACATTTTAAATAAAACTAAAAGCGGGAGCGTCGCAACAAAAAGATTCGACTATAATTTTAATTTGACAACCCTTGAATTCAAAACCCTCGTTAATTAATTACGAAATTTCGCCACAAAAATGTCTTAGATAATTATTTACATCATCTGGCTTTGCGTGCCCATGATAAAAACCTATGTCAGAACATTGTGCTCCGTCCATGGAAATTTTACCAAGTATGGGCCACAACTGACTATTTGTACTCTTTCCAACTGAAGTCCCATCCCAACCAACTAACATCTTGAGTACATAACTGTTCGATGAAAATATGGCGTTAATTGAATTTATATAAGAGACAATACCATGTGGTATTGTCCTTTTCTAATAAATGAATTAGCTGCGATTTCAGGCCACAACATTCAATGTCATGATGAGCAGTCGGTTCCTCCACCTGCAAAAAGAAATCTAAAGTTTGTGATTCTGGCTGGGTTCCTCAAAGCTTTGAAATTCCATCTTTCTTCAATGCCAAAATTGATGCCAAGCTGAAAGGCGGAGATGTACTATGAGAGAACGAATACTCATTCGTGTGTAGAGCTAGCTCGCAGTATTGGGTACACATTCCATCTTTGTATCCCAATGAGTCGGACTTGACGTTCGTGTCTAGAAAGCTTATCACTAGATACCCTTTTTTGTGCACAAGTAAAGAAAACGAGGAAAATGCAGTGGTAATAATTATTTGTACTACGTACACTTTTTCAAAAGGTTTTATGTTATACTGTAATTTAAAAATTTCAGAATTTTTTTGTTCGAAAAGTCAGAAATATTTTTGAAAGATGTAGGAGTGAGGACAAAGATGTCGTTAACAATCCTGTGGGACGTCCGCGTAAAGAAATTGAGAGAAAAGGTCCTGGAGTTCACAAATCTGCAGCAACTGGTCCCAACGTAGAAGGTGATCAGTGATGACGCATTGAACCCGCAAATTCTTCATTGTGCATAAACTGTCAGATAAGTGGTAAAACAACTGTATTGTTACAGTCATAGATGTAGGCTCTTACGAGGCCAGCGTAGAAAGGCTGCTAGCCGCTTATAATGACACTGAAGGGAAGCTAAACTATCCTGTTGACCTTTTGATGGAACTGACATTTGGCGGTCGTCAAGCCAAAATCCACACAAATCCTGGAATTCCACATGTTCAAGGCTGGGTAAAGGAGAATTGTCCCTTCTTGAAGCAGCCCCTGCATGTAAGAATAACATTAAATTATCTTTGTTAGTTTTTAACTCTTTAAATGGTTTAAGGAGTAATACTGCATTGTTTTAATCAGCTCTTCAAAGAATTCGATCGTATTTTCGTACCAAAAAACTTGTCAAGTGCTGGATTCCGCCAGGCTTGGATGGATCTCGTGCCTCATATTCTAAAATACGCTAGCTTACGCCGTACCGCCAAGATCAATAATCTCTTGAAAGCACCTCGCTTCGACAACCTCAAAAGTTTTGTGTTAACATTTATCACCATACATTTTTGAATTTTTTGAAATTTTGACTTTTCCCAGTTCGATATGACAGAGCTCTTAGAGCTGGCCTTGAAAACACCAACCAGAGACGATTCAATGGGCTCCGTGTAATAGCTTCCAATGTAAATGAACTGCTTCCCATAAACCAATGAATCGGTTGAGGAAATTACTTGACAATAAGAATTGGCCTTTGAATTTGGTCTTATGCTTTCCCACGTAAATCCCACTTTCGTTCTATTATTAAAAGGTTCTACTCCTAGTGCCGTATATTCAGATAATCTTCTAGATAGTTGTGCTAGAGGATTGTGTCCACTCCGAATCAGGTTTTTTGTGCTGCCCAATAAAGATTCAAAAGGATAAGCACTAAATGAATCCAAATTACCATGTACTAAGCATTCGTTGGCTAAATGAGAAAGAGAATGAACGTTATAAACCCAGTGATGAGACCCATACAATGTCCCAAATTGATCGACAAACTATTTTAAAAATTTTTCAGTGCACTTGACTATGTCATCAGTTCAATTATCTGAAGTAAGAAGGCGAATAGCTACATGTAAGTACAGAAAGTGTTGATATTTTTCCTGATTTAGAACCTGTCGTAAAACAATCGGGCCAATATAAAAAAGAAATCATCGATACTCTACTGCTTTCCAGCGGCATAAGTCGGTCATGTTTCTCCGTTTCCTGTGAAACTCTTTTGGATATCGCAGAACAAGCGCGTCAAGCAGCCTATTCACAAGTTGTCGAACACGCTTCTTTAATCGGTGAATGCTTTTGGTGCGTTTATATGCAAAAAACAAAATTTTTAAATAACGCTTTACCACACCGAAATACACCAAATGCATCGGATCTAGAGGAAAACCAAAAATCATGTCAAAATCTTCTATCTCTGCTATCGGTGAGAGATACTTGTGATGAGTTTCGTCCTCCATATTTCGGAATGATTCGTCAGTTCAAAGCATTCCCGGTGGTACTACTAAGGCTCTTTGAAACGTCGTTCGATCAACATTCCGAAATGGAAATGCCCAACACAACCTTTCACAAAACTTCTAGCGGGGGCGTCGCAAATTATTGCTTTTAATTCTACATTTAACTTTTCCCCGTTTGTGTTAACAATTCCGTCTCTAAGAATTTTTTAAAAGTCTGAAACATATGATTTAAGAAAAGTTCTGGCGCTACTTGGTTTGGACAAAAAAAAACAGTAACGGCGAAAGGTGTATCATCAACGGCATTGACGACGCGACAAGCTATGACCCAAAATGATTTTTTAATACTATTGTGCAATGGTATCCCATCTATGTTGAAATGCAATTCAAGAACAGATGAATGAATGATTCCTTTTTCTAAACCAAAATGGCAAAGGTTTTTGTTAATCAGTGGAGCTTTTCTAATAGTTTTCAAGTGCGCTCTAGCAGTTTTTGGGACTCGCATGCCATGTTTTCTGAGGACTCGGTTAATTTTGTTTATCGTAGAGTGTGGCACCTTACACTGCGCATAGATTTGGGCTAGTTCATCTTTCAAAGTACAAGTATCCTCCACTTCTGAATCATTATCGCTACCATTACCATCCCCATCTAACCCCTGATTATCTTGATCGAAATTTCCTTGATTACCCTGATTTAAAAATGGATCATCAACAGTACGAGTAAAATTGTTAGAAACATCAAATGATCCGTCTTCGGCGCCATCCACTTCGCCCACTTCCCCATCATCAACACTACCAGCCTCAGAATTTACACCCTCGTCAATACTATTGCCCGCAACTTCACCGTCGTCAATACGGTTTGACAAATCGCCGCCATCATAGATATGGTGGGCCAGCAATTTGCCATCGTCCCTATCACCTGTAGCTAAAGCTAATTGAATGTCAGGCTCCGAAACGTCAGCCGCTTCTACTTCCTGTTGAACATCCACTGTAACTCTAATTGGAACACTTTATTGTTTCTTAAACTTATTAATACTGCGGTAAAATGAATGACGACTACGTCCATTTACCGGCCGAGAGGCAGCAGGTGCCACACTGAAATAGAAAAAAAACGGCTTAATTATTAATTTAAAAAACTAAAATAATTAAAAAGAAGCAGAAAGAAATAACTCGACAAATTGACTATGTCTTTCACAACACACTGAAAACACCATGAACATAAACACAATGGCAAAATATTTTAAAATTTTACAACAGGTTGGACAATTCTTGAAAAATAGGACTCCAGTCCAATAACTCAGCCACTCACACAACAATCCACTTATCACACAATCCCTTGTCACACAATATCACTAGTCACACACAATACACTTGTCAAAAGTTTGCAGAAATCGAGTCGATCGTAGAGAAATAGGTTTGAATGCCTTGACACTCCAGACACTTCCTCAGCAATGGCTTCCCCCAGCGTCACAAGCATGGTACAGTGTTGCCGAATTTGACAATATCCTATTTTCCCTAAATATATACAATAAATGGCATGGCCCGCCATTGCCATTGTTGTGGGCGTCTGCCCGTTCCCTAATCGTAAGTTATAAAAGGCTTGCCACGATGTGCTGCGACGTAACTAGTATTAATTGGCTCATCTTTTTGAAAATAATGGATTCGCCTATGCCGGTAATGTAACTTTCACCTTTTGCAATTTATATTTCAAGTCTTCAAAATGTGTAACTAATCTTTGCAACCGTTAGATTATGAGGCCAAAAAGGACTATTAAAAAAAATTGAACTTCACGTTTTCGAATTCGGCATTATACGGTAATCCTAAAAACTGTTGTAAAGTCGATGTTGTTTTATGTTATTTAATGTTGCATAGGTAAAAGGAGAGGTTCAGTAGCTGCTGCGACTAATAAGGTCGTCAAAGCAGCTGGTAAGAACAACTCAACAACATTGGTGCCAGGTTTCATTCCACAAATTTCAAAACCAGTTCATGCATTGTCTCAATTAATCCAAGGTGAAACCGCTCTTGTGTATAGCTTCATGCTTATCGTTGTCAATATTCATAATATTTTCAGGTGGTGCATTAACAGTGAGAGCGGAGAATGGATTGGGGACAACCCCCAACAACACAGAGAAAACCTCATCAACAAGAGTACCAGTTTACGTTCCACAAATTCAAGGACCAGCTCATGCAGCATCATTGTCTTAATTAATCCAAGGTGATATTTTTGTAAATATCCTCATGAACATTATTGTCAGTATTGATAATATTTTCAGGTGCTGCTTTAACATTCAGACCGGGGAATGAAATGGAAAATGGATTGGGGCCATCCACCAACAACACAAGGAGGACCTCATCAACATCATTACCTGTTTCTGATCAAAGAAGGACTTTCTTTTCAGAAGCCGAACTAAATCGTATAGTGGCAAGAACCAAACATACGACTGAACGTTTTAATGGTATTTTAATTCCATCAGACCCCCCAAGTAGCTAAGTTCGTTGAGAATAAATTGGATTATTCGGTAGGCGCTGATTTAATGTCCAACGGTAGTGTCGACAACTCACACAACCCACTTCATTCTGAATTAGGTTACATAATCAAAGTAACTACCTTTATTAGATAATTATAAATTTTGTTTCTTAGGTGATTCTTCCTTAACCTTTTCATCGGCTGCATTTCTTAGTTCTACTCCGTTAAGAGACAGACTTAGCACACCACCTCACACAGCAGCACCAATTACCGGAAATATTTTTAGGCAGCCATGAATTGGCGTGTAATCACCGTATCAGTTTTAACTTCTTTTATTTATCATTAAGGTCAATTACCGCAGGAAATTATTAACTTCATGGCTGAGTCTAACGCTAAACAAGAGCGTTTGATGAGCATTGTTACGACGCTTGCCACACAGAAAACAACACAGGTAGTGTCACAGGACCAGGCCGATGATATGATAGATTCCTTGGAGCTTCCATTCAACGATTTTGAGGAATTTCTATCTTTTGACGAGAAAATACTTTCTTTTTATGATAAAAAAATCAATTATTTGTTATTTTATTTTTTTTGTACGAAAAATCTAGCTGTGTTTAACGAAAAAAATCTGAGCACTTGAAATTGATTCCAGCACCCCTGGTGGCGCAAGCCCAAATCTTAATTTTCTCTGTAAAACATTTGAGTGTAACAACTTTGGGGTATAGGGAAGCAATTTTTGAAGTTCAAATAATTCAAAAACATGCACTATATTCTAATAGAGTAAAGAAAAACGCGTCGTTCGGCAGAAAAAAAATTATTTAATGATGTTTAAAGTATTTTATTTATATTTTTTGAAACGCCGGTATTAACATGGCGTTTATGGGGAGAAAAGTGGTGTACCTAATCATGTGAACGATACTTTAGCGCCCTGGGTGTAACTCCTACAATTTTTTCATGTTAAGATAACTTTTAGAGCACTTTCTCTTATGATAGAGGAAAAAAGAAAAAAAAATAGTCCTTACCAGTAAAAAGATATTTAAGTTTTCCTGAGACCCGTAGCGCCATAAGAATGCACTAAAAAAACGGGGGTGTACCTAATCGTTTGGTGGGTACTGTATATTAAGAAATATCTGTGTTTCCGAAAATTGGCTGGTTTGCCATCACCCATCTAATGATTTAATTGAATTCTATTTATGTAAAGATAGCATTAATTAAATTTAAATAGTGGGACATTTAAACCCCGATTGATGGAACAAGAGGGGGAAATTTTATTACTACTTTACGGAAGTTGTATTCAATTTTGTGATAATTTTCCTCCCCTTTTTAAGGAAACATTCAATCCCGATAAACAGGCCCTTTCCCAGAAATTAAATAGTGGGAATTGAAATACTCCAGTCTGGTGGAACCGATTTTCGTGGGTTATTTGCCCAAAAACGGTGTAAATTTTTAACAGTGATCCAAAATATTAAACCCGTGATACAATCCTGGGCTTACAGAAATCACATGAACTTTTCAAGGAGTGCCTAGCAGAGTTTTGTAAATTTTGGGTAGGAAAGAATAAGAAGGGTCTGTTCTCAAAAGTTTTAAAAGCTTATTGGCACTGTCCCTCGATACATTCGAATCCACTGCCCAATGACAAAGGCGTCTTTTAAACTAATCTTGGCGGTCGATTGCACTTAACTCATTGTCAATGTCAGAATCTACATCGCAATCAGCTTCATCGTCAACATCATCAACTAAGTTTTTATGAACATCCGGAGCTTCACAAAAATCTAAATCAAAATCCAAAAAAATTTTCGGATTCCGAATCGACTCCTTCAAGAAATTTAACATTAGATTCAGAACTGTTATCGTACAAAAAACGTCATCATTCTCTACTCCATCGTCCATTCTTTCATGAAAATCTGCATTGCTTAATACATCGTCAATGGAAACATCAACGGCGAGAATATTTTCGACTTCAGCAACTCTGAGAGTTCTGTCACCAACTATATCATTAGGTTCAAAAATCTCATCACATAATTCATCTTCAGGTAAATGCGAATGTTCTTCAAAAAATCTTTTAACTTTTCTAGTTCTTTGCCTTGCCCCAACAAAACCCTTTGGCTTTCGCTTTTGCAATTTAAAATTATAAAGTCTATGTTTACTACACTTAGAAAAAGCTCCATGTGAATACCAGTGAATAAAATTAAACTTACAATGTTCTGATTATGTCTAAATAATAATTGGAAGTGTAAATGGAAGTAACCTTGAATATAGTGGGAAGTATGTATATGGAGTTCTGATGTTGGAATTTCTTCTTCAGAATCAGAAGTAGAAAGATAGACGTTGCTCTATTTACACCTAAAAGCAAATAAAATAATTACGTCAAAATAAGGAGTGCTAAAATAAATATGTAGCTTTGTACCCTGTTGATATCTTTCGGCTAACATAACAATATGCAAGATGTTGGAAATAGGTAAAGACAAATTTCCTTTATTGAAAGATTTTCAATGGGAAGCCAATTCAGATCACAGAAAAATGAAATATAAACATAAATATTTGGTTAACTTACAGAAGATACCTTATTACATTCATATTGAAACATAATGTCTGCTTATGCCATTGAAATTTCCGATTGTTGTAAAAAAAGCTCAACACATAAAAAAAACTGAAATTTTACGAATGGATTACAAAATTCCTTAAAACAGGTTTTGCGATAGTTTTCCGTGGAACAAACGAAGTCGATAATATCCGAAATAATCACTCACAATCATGGGTAGCGTCAGTATGGCATCTTTGACGACATAGTGTGGATAACTAATCGATATCTAAACAGTGTTGCATCATTCATACTTTCGGCGTTTGTGTTTATAACTCATATGTTTATTTTAATTTAGCAAAAAAAACAACGGTAAAAGTCTATTTTACCCGACCATATTTACTTAACTAAAATAACTTACCTTAACTATACTTAAGTAACTAAACGGGACCAAGCCCGAGCTATGCGAGGCAAAATCGGGGGTTTGGGTGGGTAAAGTAATGAAATAGTAAAGTAATAAAGTAAAATAGTAAAGTAAAGTTAACTAATTAGGTTAAACACTCTAAATATTAAGTAAAATTAACACATTAAAGTTAAGTAAAAAGTAACATTTCTGCTAATCAGTAAGGTAAAGTAAATCTATTAAGTTAATAATAACTTTATAAAGTAATGTATAATTAAGTTAAGTAATTAAATTAGTCAAATAATAAATAAATAAAAAAAATACTCTAATACCACTACTCTATTACCAAAATATTAACAACGAACAATTACCTTCAAAATATGTGTTATCCAATACACAGATGTATACACTACAAACTTTAAAAAATGAATGAAATACAAAGTATATAATATGTCGTCTGCAACAGAAATTAATCGTTGTTGCATGTTATATTTTAAAATCTATATATAATTATATCTATATATAGATATAATTATAGATATATCTATATATATTATATCTATATAACAATTAAAGTACAGAATAAGACAACATACCAGAAATGAACTATATTCCTTTTTTTGCATTTCAAATAAAACTTTTCAAGCATTTCACTATTATTCTTAATAATATCACTTGAGGAACTCATGAAAATAGATACATTAGTAGCCATAACTAAATCAATACTAATATTAAGTAACAACACACCCCTAAATATTAATTAATTAAGTATAGTAAAACCTTTTCTAACTTAATTATCATAGACCTACTTTTTACTTTTATCATAGAATACTTTTAAAAATGTCGTAATACTAATAACGAAATCACTTTATCAACTAAATAACCATTTGATTATACTAAATACTAAACATTTAATATTAAATATACAACCAACAACTAGATTTGAACCTAAATCTTTTGTCTTAACAATCCAGAGCTATTCCACTGAGCTAGCAGAGTAATGACTAAATGTAAATATTTTGCAATATCAATATACGTATTTAATCTATATTACCAATTAATGACGGCAACATTGCATTCCAACAATTGGCAACAATGTAATTTAAGCACAACATTTATTCAGTTTACAAGTAAATACAGATCCGTTTGGTATACTTGCTTCTCTGAATTCAGTAAAAGTAAAGTAACAATAAAGTAAATTTGGTGGGGTAAAATAGACTTTATCCAAAACAACTTTACACATCATTACTTTTTTAAGATTTTTACGTAATGGCAAAATTTACGTTTTTGAAATTTATTGAAAATGTTGAATGGAAGGCAAGTCAAAGCATAGTTTTTAAACTGCCATCATTTTTGAAGCGTCTGTCAAAGTTGATTGCGTTAATTACTCGTTAGCTGTATGAGCATGTTCAGATAAAAATTAAAGAAATGTCGCATTTTATAATTGAAGTACCGAAAGAATCTCCGTTAAAAGGATGCTGGATCTATATTGTTGCCAAGAATTGGATATTGGACCATTCTTCTTCTCCCGCATATAAACAGAGCTTACTCGTCAATGGAAAGGACCCAGATATTCAAACTTGGGAACGCAATTCCTCATTTAAAGTTATCCAACAATTTGGTAATGCAACTTTCAGTCTTGCTCAATAATCTTTTGTTTAGTGATAGAATTTGTTCCTTATAGACTAATATGAAGAAGCAACAGAAAATCTGCCACGACCTAAGAAAGGCTTACCAATTATCAATAGTGCATCTGAAATTGGAAGAGGTTATCGAAAAAGGATTGGAAAACATAGAAAACTGCTTGGTGAAATTTAATCGACTGAGCAAGACAATGAAAAAGAAAATGAGAGTTTAACTCAAACTACAAAGTCAATGTTGAAGAAGAAAACTACACCTTTTAAAAGAAAATGTTCATCTGAAGCTACAAAGCTTCCTCTGCCACCTTCTACGCTAAGATGTAAAAGGAAGAATGGTAAAGCTGATAGTTTGCATAGATATCAAGGTTTTATTAAGTAATCATGTATTTGTTCAATCCTATAGTCAGACCAAATAGCAGTTAACAAATAGCAGAATCCACTACGAAAGTACCATCAGTTACAACTGCATCTCTTGCTGGGCAATCTGGACTATCAGGTAAAGACTGTCTGTACAATTATTACGTCGTGTCCACACACTGTTTGAAAACTGTATCCAGTTACACTAATACTACATTTCTATTTTTGTGTTAGAAAATAAAAAAGGCAGATGTAATGCAGTAAACAATTAGAGGAGCTGTTCGACAGAAGTGATGCCTTTCCATAAAAATAATGCAATCCAAGAAAAGCTGAATGATGATGATGATATTCACAGTGACAGTATCGAAGAAGTTGATATTGACGAACTAAATGTCCCTATTGGGCAGAAGTATTCAGTTTTCTTACTTACATCTTTTATCACATAATTTTTTTCCAGGGAACATTCATGGCGATCCAAAAGTCTTAGAAAGTATACCAACTTACTGGTCCCTATGAGCCGTCGTACAGCAATCAACAAAATTTATTCAGGAAATTCTAAAAAGAATGGTTACATTTTATTTATTAATAGACAAATAGCGCTTACACTTTAAATTTGTTTGTAATATTAACTTATAGTATTGATGTTCTTACTGTGGACAAAGGTGGTATGGTTACCAAGGTCGTTCTATCAATTTTAGCACAAATGAATGAGAAGTTTTGTGTTCTAGAAAAGTCAATGGCCAAACCAGTAAGTGAAGACACTGTATCAGATGACGAAGACGACGTTCTGTCTCTTCTTCCAGTTAGAAGTATTGATGATTTGGAGAAATTTGAAAAAAATCTTAAACGAGACAAGGAAGATTTTAGGAAATTGGTCTGTTTCAATTAATCTATCATGCATCAATGTCTTCTCGGACGCATGAGAAACAGCCGTCGCATCCCCTTTAAAGTTTCTTCCAATAGTCTAAAGAATAGTATCAAATAACTGCTTAACATGATCACTGTTGACTCTTCTTGTCAGTAGGTATGTAAACCTTTTTTCTCTAGCAAATATCGTGTGCAAGTTACGGAAAAAGTAGTTGTATAATGTGGATTTGTAGGCTTCGTGCGTCAGAAACTTTTTCGTCGCTTGTTTTATGGCATTTTTGTCTTCTGCATTATTATCAGACATTATTTCACTTGTTTGCCGATTTCTTTTTGCCACTTTTGAACTCACAAAACAAAGGGCATTCCGTGTATGCCGATAGATGTCAAGGTCAGATGTTGAGTACATCTCATTGATATCCGTCGGACAGCCCAACATCCGATTTGGATCTTCGACAGATGTGATTTTAATTGGTTTTGACCGCCCTAAACACAGTGTTTTGTATTTAGACAATAAAATAAAATACTTATCAAATAAAATACAGAAAAATACGTATTTTAATACGTATTTGTATTTTACCTTTGAACGTATTCTTATAGCTGTATTTTATTTGGCATTTGATACTAAATATGATTAAAATACCAAATACATTCGAAAATACTTTTTGAATTTTAATTTTTAAAAGAATGGTCAAGTTTGATAGGAATATAGGGCTGTTCAACACGGTATATTACAGTGCGGCTGCCCTGTAAATCTTTCAATGCTCATTGGCTGGTTTCGGCTGGTTCAATTTTTGTTTGTTGAAGCAGACGAAACTAGCCAATGAGCATTGAAACTTTGAAAGTTGGTTCACAGATTTTACCGTGTCAAACAGCCCTATAGGATTAATTTGTGGAATATTTTAGGAGTCGCGTGGATTGTCTGCTATGTGCTGCGCTACAAGAGAGCAAACAAGTGTTTATACTATTTGGGAAATGGGAAGGTAAGGTAAAAGGTATTGAACTATTGATATATAACCTTAATTTGATAAATTATTATTATAATTTGATTTGACAGTCAAACAGTCCAATCTCCGTCCATTCTCATTGGAATTTCATTTTCAAAGATTGGATCAGTGGAAAGTGGATATTTTTCCATACTGCATAGTGGTGCGTTGGACTTTCACATATCAGACTCATGCATAGCTCGACTTAGCTAAACAAAGGTATTTCTCATGACTATATTGTTCAATCCCAGCAATAGGTTAATAATAAATCTTTAAAATGTAACTTAGAAGCAGGCAAGAAGAAAAATTTCAAGTATAGAGAATGTCACCACCCTCTGCAGCCAGGGGAAAATCAGTACGTGGTAGCCAGACTGGAAGACCAAGAGGA
Organism: Daphnia magna; assembly: GCF_020631705.1. NCBI lineage: Eukaryota > Metazoa > Arthropoda > Branchiopoda > Diplostraca > Daphniidae > Daphnia > Daphnia magna. The sequence continues at coordinate 9,449,126 of NC_059184.1, forward strand.
AGACCACCAAAAGCTTTAGCTGGGCAGAAAACTGTTCCATCCAACTGTCGATGAAGAATTAGGTATGGAAATGATATTCAGATCTATTGAAAGAAATTTCATCAAATTTAAACAAATTTTTTCCCTGTATCAAACTTCACAGGACATGTACATGAAGAAATGTCCCAAGTAGAAGGTTTGCGTCTTTTCTTGGTTAAGTCGTTTCTACTTAAAATAAACGGATATTTTTTAAGTATATTTTACCTTAATCGACAATAGAAGTTGTTAGGAAAGAAGACGAATTGTATAAGAGTAAAAAATGGGTAATAATTACCATTTTTTTTCTTAACTTGAAAAGGTAAGAAATACTTAGATGTTATGCGTAAATAACGAATATTTATCCCTGTTTAATAGCTATGCTAGAAAGTGTAAAAATTTGGTAATAAATCACATAAAAGAAAGGTTGATAGGATGAAAAAATAACGTGCGGGAACTTCAATTGAAAAATTACATTTTTATTTCTCTAATATGCCAGTACGCAAAACACTATCTACATGTTAGAAAAATATACATGTTAGAAAACGGTGTGCTGTATAGCACTGACATACCATTGTTGGTTTGAATTGCTTTACAGAATATCGGGTAAAGTTGACGGTATATTGCCATTATGAAATGGGTTGAACTTATTTGGCACTGCAAACATTTTACCTTTGATTAAATTGAAATCCCATTCGTCTGCATCTTTACATTATTTGGAAACAACATATGAGTCATAGTCTGAGGATCGGTATGGCACAAGAAAAGCATCTCGTTTACACAAAAATTTTCTCTCGATGATAACGTAATCTTTTGAACCTTCGGGACATTCAACTACATCTTGACACACGATGATAGAGTTGTCCTTTAACAAACAAACATTATTAGGAAAACGATTCGTCAATACAAATGTTGAAAAGCTAAGTTTTTTTAAGGTAGCTGACATGGTACACCCAATAAATACATTTGTTTTGCTATTTATAGCTTTAAACAATTCAGCTTCTCGCTCAAAATCGTCATATGATGACAAAATTCTGCCATGTCGGCCAGTTGGAAGGACGTACTTTCTCATTTCAATAAGTCGATTTCTGATTTGCTCAGATGGCAAGTGCCCGTAGTCGAGCAGCAACCCAAACCACCGTAAGAAATTTTCAAAATCGAAGGCACTGTTAAATTCTACCCCGCATTTGTAATATTCCGCATCTTCAGGCAAATGCAAAATCTCATGATTCACAAATCTTACTAGATAACTGAGGCGCTTGTGTTCTGTTATGAAATTAACCAATACTACTTTGGCTTTTTCAATATCAGCTGGAGGCACTGGGTTCTTATTGAATCCACCTAACAACTGCATTGCGTAAGGCATTCTCATATGCTCGAGATAGGAGTCATCCAAAATGTCTTTGAATACGGGATACAAGAAGTAACCAAATCTTCTGATCTCGTGAGTTTTGTATTTATTTCCACTTTTACTAAGACTTCGTAATTTCCCATTAAATTCATACGGGTTGCACTTTTCAAAAAATTTTAGTCTACCGTCCACCCTGGCTAGCTGCAAGACACTGAGTTTGCCTTCTTTGGCCACCAAAGACATGTTTCTTAAATACCTGCCAAGATTACCATACCAAATCGTGTGCATTGGATCAATAACAAATCCTGTCACCATGCGGAAATTTATATCTCAAAAGGGGCTAAGATCATCAAAGCTATTTACGTGATTGTCCTGAGTTCTATCTTTCTTGTCATTACTTATATAAGTAAGCCAATCATCGTCGTTACGACGACAACGATCAGTATCCACAAGTTGAATTATACTTTTAATTCCATCCCTTCGTAGAGGTCTTATTCCCCTCTGTACGCATCTCTCACATGCCCAGTAACCCATGTACCCTATGGTTCTTTTCAAAAAGTTACGCATCGGTGTATTTGCAATGACAACTCTCAGACTCAAAGTAAACTCTCTTCCTTCTGCTTTGTCATTATATGGGCATAGAAACATTAACTCTTGGATGAGTAAAAGTAGTAGCTCTTTAGCTGAACCCTTCTTTTTCCCATTTTCAAAGCCAATTATAAATGGATGCGAACAATAAAAAAATCTTGGCTGTTCACTTGAGGAAAATGAGAATTTCACAGAATGAACCCTACCTAGAATTGCTGTAATTGAAGCTTGTTCAGAATTGTCATACACTTGTGCCCCATCAGCATGAATATCAATCTCAAAATGAGGTAGCTGCTTTGGTGACCTGGCAGTTGCTGTATCAGCTTCTCCTTCTTGGCTAGTTGGACCATCGGTAGCAGCTTCTGCTCCTTTTCGTAGAACTTCACGGGCTTTGCGAAGTACTTCGCCTCCATGGAGAGCTTCAATCTGAAAAAAAAATTTTTATAAACAATTGTAGGAGCAATTGATTTGAAGGTTCTACGGGATTCTATGGGATCCAATGAGAACTCGGATGGTTTACCTTTTTCCTGATGCAAATTGGTACAAGTGCTGGGTTTTCCTTGAATATATTTATATATTGAAGAAGAGCTGCATTTTGGTAAAGGAGGCCGATCGAGGTTCCAGCAATGGCAGACTGCAGACCAAAGTGAGAATACTTTGCTCCCTCTCGTTGAATGACTGGTTTTTGTAGCTGGTAGGTTTCTTTTTTCGTCTCACGCCACGAGTAACAGAAGTAACTCTAGCACCATTGGTTGATGACCGAAGTGGGGCTGCTGCGCTGGGTCCAGCATCAATCGGTGAACGCTCATTTTGATTTGATCCAACAGTTGACGGAAAGGCAGTTGGCGTGGGTAATCCAACGGGTGTTTTTTTTATAAAGCCAGCATAGTCTCTCCCGTCAATTTGGAGAAGTTGCTTGCCAGTAAGTGGCAACACATTGTAGTCAATCACTGGCCTATGATGGTGTATAAGTCTCAATAGATTATCTATATGAGTTTTTTTTAAATGTGTAGTAGCTGCCCAGTGTTGCAGAAGACGCAAGAAAGAGATTGGGTGTGGCTTTTCAGTGAATTCCTTCTGACGTTGATGAGTGTAGTATATTTCCTCCAAACTTTCTAGCAACAGTTGTGTGGGTAGTGAAGTGTCAGGAGCTGTTACATCATTGTCCGAATACAATCCTGAACAGAAGAAATTGGATTAGTTTAGAGTAAATTTGTATAATATCTTTCTCATTAATACCATCATTTTCCCACGTACACCCAGGTAATGTATTTCTGGCTTCCACGTTTGATCCAAACACTAAAAACAACAAAACACTGGTTATATACAGTACCCACGCCAGGTATTGGATCACCTCGGTCCAAAAACGGCGTTTTAACCCGCGCGAGATAGGCCTAACGGTGTCTCGCGCGTGAATTTTTTTAAAATACTAAGATTGCTCGTACGAGGTTAATTTTTTTAAATCGGAAAGATAAAGAATTAGTCTTTATCTTTCTGATTTTTAATTTGTAAAAAGTATAGTTGTTATATGGGAAAAAGGATCATTTTGAAATATTGGATCACCCCCGACATGTGTTGCATTCGTTGTCCCTACCCGCGGCTATGCCGTCGGATATGGGAGAGGGTCAAATGGTGAAAAAGGGACCCAAATTACAATCAAGTTTCCCGACGGCATAGCCGCGGGTAGGGACAACGAATGCAGCACATGTCGGGGGTGATCCAATATTTCAAAATGATCCTTTTTCCCATACAACAACTATACTTTTTACAAATTAAAAATCAGAAAGATAAAGACTAGTTCTTTATCTTTCTGATAAAAAAAAATTAACCTCGTACGAGCAATCTTAGTATGTAAAAAAAATTCACGCGCGAGACACCGTTAGGCCTATCTCGCGCGGGTTAAAACGCCTTTTTTGGACCGAGGTGATCCAATACCTGGCGTGGGTACTGTATATGAGTGAGAGTTGTTGAGTTATACAATGAAAAATCACCTCTGCTTGAAGTTGGTGGGATAACGGGCACTATGACATTCTGTTTTTGAAGGGAGTATTCGTGAATGAGCGAAGTCCTGCAGCGTAGCATATGAATCCATGCTCGTTCAGGAACACCATGTTTGATCCATGTCCGAAGATTAACTTTTGCTTTAACTCGCAGCGTTTTCAAATGTTTAACACTGCTTGAAGGACTCGGTATTTTCTTTTTATCACCGTTAGCTAGCAAAATAATTTGCACTTGTTCAAAAGACAAAGACTCCATTTTTCATCTCGATTCTGAAACAGAAGACAACTCAATCGGGCAAGATTATACATGTGTGCAACGGTGCATGCTTGTAACTTATTTGTTTCTACAAACATTAAGCATTTCTGGTCAATGTTAAATTTCGCGGACATTTTTTTAAAATGTAATAAGTATGCATTCAGTATATAGTGTGTGAAAATCCGCTATTTTGTATTACTTTATTATTATCGATTACACTAGTGGCAACCGTGTAAAGTAGAAGAAGAAGAAGAATTTCCATCGTTTGCTCTCCCTCGTGTGAAACTAGCTGGCCATTGCAACCATTGCAAATATTGCAAACATGAAAAGGGCAAATTTAAACTTTTGAAATTCACTCAGTGCTTAATGTTATATATTCGTGCCGTGCAACTATTGAAAAGAATTACATTTCACCACTAGGTCTCTCCAATTGTTAACGCGCCAATTTTTTTAGGGTTTCAGTCAAATGAGCAGCACGCCAACTGAAAACGACAATGCCGAGATGATGGTCCGAAAAGCTTTTGTGGTTAGTATTTAAAGTTCTCGTCTTTTAAAAAATTAATTGTGATTTTTTTTTAATTTTTTAGGTTGGCCGTCACAAATCAGTATGGATTGGCACATACCACGATTTGGGGGAAACAGTTATCGTTGTCTGAAATGGGAAAGATTAATGTAGAATATTATGTCATAAAAACAATGGAGACTTTTGAGGATGGAGAGAAAACATTTTTCAACTTAATTCCAGTTACGTGGGTGAGTGGTGGAAATGGAGGAGTAAATAGTGCTACCCTGGAATGCAATTTTTTGTTCCCTGATGATGCAAGTACTAGAGGGTCAGCGATTGGTGAACCATCCAGTTGGCAGCATAAGTCTTTTAAGCGATTTTTACATCCAACCACAGAATGGATGGAGTACACTGGTATTGTAATCGCAAACAAAGCAGGGAAATTAAAATGTAATTATTATTTTGTCTAGTTTTTAACCACCAACTCGTGTTAATCTTCCTTTTTATGTTTTAGATTTGGATCTTTAAGCTCGTCTTATCAAAAAACACTGTGATGACAACCTTCCATTTCAAGAATGGACGGACTTTAACAATGATGGCTCAATTGCCAAAAAGCGAAGAAGTAAACTGCCTGCTAAAATTGCAGGACAGCCTCGTGTTCTAAAAAAGGTGGCCAGCAAACACGTTACACCACTTCGCACCCTCACTCAAGATTCTGAAGGAGATGATGGTGACTACGAAAGTGATTCATCTTTGTTGTCCACCAACGCAGCACCTCTTCGAAGCAGGGTCCAACCCTCTTTTACTACAACAACTCAAGTAATAGCTGCTGGACCACTAACTCAACTAGCTGCTGGACCACCAACTCCACTACCTACTGGTCAAACAACTCCACAAGCTTCGCTGTACATGCCTTACTCGTCTTCATTCCAACCTCAAATAGATGTAGGCGATAATGTTCGTGGTAAAAACGTTTAATTTATTATCTATTATCTGTTCAACAATAAATAACGGAAATGCCATATCATAGGAGTCTTTTCACCTGCTATTTCTAGCATTCAACAATTGTTGTCGCCGAATTACGGTGGTTCTTCTGCTGCCACAAGTGCCTATTATGGTTCTTCTGATTTCTATTCTACATTGAAACTGCAACCTGGACCATCTGCCAATTACAATCAAGTTCATTTGAATACTGAATATTCAAGAACCGACGAGTCCACACGAAGTTTCTCACCTTTAGAAATAGGAACTAGAAACAATCCTCAACATTCAGACACATGTAATTTTCATTTATTTTACCTTTCAAGTCAAGTGCTAATTCTTGTTTTTTTTTGTTCAGTAATTGATAAGCTTATCGATATAATTGCTGAACTCAGCTTAAAAGTCGGTTCTCTGGAGACTGTTATGGATCATGGTTTTAAGTCAAGCAATGAAATTTTGCAACGCCTGTTGAATTCCACAGCACAAGCTAATAATGCTCTTCCCGACCAACGGATTAAGCGAAACATCCTTTCTTATCAAACGTACGTCGCAGAGTATATTAGTAAAACGAAACAAATCTTTTCTGTACAGACACTGCAAAATTTAGAAAGTGTTTGTAAACTCGATTTAACATTTAGAGTTTCTTTGGTAATAAGCGTAATTGAGCTGTTAAGATCGACAACATATTAAAATGTCTAACCCTATTATTTCTTTTCTAGGCTTGTCATTTTCTTAACTTATCTCGTGAGGATAACACCGATTCCATTTGTATGGCTACGTGTATGAAGGCGGCCCTTACGGATGAGCTCATGGACCAGCTTCAGTGGAAACCTAAAAGGGGAGAAGATTCCCGATGACCTATCGGTATTGATTCACTTCATCTCTGTTTTGGGAGGTAGGCTAAACATCGTTATATCTTTCAGACTTTCTCGTGTGATAAAGCATTGGATTCAAACTTTTTTACAGCCACTCTGACACTACGTTGTCGTGCCAAAGGCCAACCACAACCAACTTGCCAAGATCTAAAAAAAGTCTTACAAAAGTGCCGCAAAGAAGGAGGATCGAGACATCGCAAGTGGTTAAAAATGATGGGCAGACCACCAGTTAATAATCCACCTGCCGAAGATTCCGTGGGAAGTGATGTAGAAAATCAAATATTTGTCTCAGAAGTAGGGCCATTGATAACAGTTCTCATTGGAGACATTATGAAATTTGAACCACAATCTCAATAGTTGTAAGACAATTTAACTGTAATTGTAATCTGTATTTACAGTTCACTGTAAGAATTTTGTTTTAACGCATGTTTACTTTCCCGGAGAAGGGCCATTACTAGTCGAGTGCAATTCTCTATGTAATGCTGTTTTTGTTAACAAATAAACTTTGTTCGAATTTATCTAAAAACTTTTATTTCATCCAATTTCCACCCGGTGTGTGCGTAATAAGTAAAATTGAATGGGGTTTAGAAGAAGATTTTATGCAGAAAAGTAATGAATAGTTTCTTGGTAAATATAAGATGAAAAGAAAGTTATATTTGCTGAAGAAATAATTCGTTAAAAATAAGCTTTTTTTACTCATATTTTTAACCCATTTACATCACAGCAGATTCACAGACGAACTACCGCGAACTACAGAGTTAGATAAACAGCGAAAATACCGTATAAATAGGGAGTTTCGAGTCAAACTAGTGCGTAAAATACTCATCTTTTAGATGAGTATTTTTTCTCAATACCCATAAAAAATACGGGTAAATTATGCAGACTTCGACGCAAACCTTCTACTTGGGGTTGTTGGAGGAGGCACAATATTAAAATTTTGAGTATTTGGTATTTTATTTGGTATTTGTATTTTATTTTATTTGGTATTTGACCAATTAATGAAAAAAATGTATTTGGAATACCATGTATTTTAAGATACATGTATTTTATTTGATCAAATACATAACTTTTGTCAAATACAAAACACTGTCCTAAACATTGCCCTTTGAAATTCCAAGGATATCCGAACGGACTTTCATTTGGCAATAAATCTGACATGTTTTGGATTTCAAATTGGGAAAAAACAGAACTTTGTATTGCTGGATTCGAACTCAGGTATCACGCATCATAGCCGGACCCGTTAACGCATATCGTATCATCATATCCGGGGTTAACTATTTTCTATTACTAACTACTTTAGAAATTATTCAAATTTAAAAAATAATCCCATAAGAGACCCTGTAAAAAAGGGTGTGATTTTCCTAAGATGGCGGATGGCAACATTGCCGGAATAAAGTAATCTTGCTATCCGAATTCTGCAAGAAGTCTATTTAACCTTTTTTCCATATTAATGCAACCTTTGTCTTCATAAAATTTTTTCATGAATTAAATTTTTTCGTGTCCTTCACTCGGTGGGGGTATGTTGGGTTTTTTTTTAAGGGACAAGTTGGGCAAACAAGCAACAAATCAACACAACTTTTTTTTCTTGTATTTTAGTTCAAAATGGTCCGAAACTACAAGAGGTAGACAGAGAAAGGCAAGACTAGCAAAAAAACTATGCTCAACGCAGTGAAGCATGTGAAATGTGGAAATATTACCCTAAGTAAAGTTAGTCCGGAATTCCACGCAACACTTTGCTCGATATCTTCACAAGTTCTCTGCTGATGAAATTCAGGAAGTTGTTCCAATAACTATTTCTTTGGGATATTCACGCCACTATCAGGTATAACGATTTGCTTTTTATTATTTTTGCTGAGCTTAATGTCTTGTATTAGGTGTTCAACGTAGAAGAAGAAACCCCTCTGGAACTCTATTTGAAGCGAGCGTTTGATGTCTACTGTGGTTTGACACCGACTGAATTCAGGAAGATGGCCTATGAGTTGGCAGTCTTCTTGGACGTTATTATTCCAAGAGCATGGCAGGATAACAAATCTGCTGGCAGAAACTGGATCTCTTCTGTTTTAAAATGGCATCTGACTTTGTCCATCAGCAAACCTCAAGCTGCTTCTTTTGCCAGAATGACCAGTTTTAATAAAAACAATGTCAAAATGTTTTTTGACAACTACGTTGGTGTTTTGGTGAGGGATTTCATTGGACCAGGTGACATCTGGAACATGGGCGAGACAGGTGTAACAACAGTTCAGCACCCAGCCGGAATAATCGGCCATAAAGGAAGAAAACCGATTGGAGCGGCTACTTCCACAGAAAGAGGACAACTTGTTACGCTCGCACTTGCAGTCTCAGCCCTTGGAAATAACATTCCACCTTTTTTTGTTTTTCCGGGTTGACTATTTATTCCGATTGTTGAAATTCGTGATAAAATTTATCAATTATTTTTCTTTTAAAGGAAAAATTTCAAGGATCATTTCTTGAATGCTTCTCCCATTGGTTCGTCTGGCTCGGCCAACAAATCTGTCTGGATGACTGAACCTGATTTTTCCTTTTCTTAAAGCACTTCATCCAACATGCCCGGCCAACAAAGGACAGAAAGGTTTTGCTGCTCCAAGAGAACCGTTCGTCTCATCTTTCTCTAAATGCTTTAAACTTGGCCAAAGAGCACGGTGTCGTCCTGCTTTCCTTTCCTCCGCACTGCAGTCACAAGCTCCAACCACTCGACCGGTCGGTCTTTGGCCCACTAAAAAAATATATCAAAAACGAGTGTGGGAATTGGATGCTGAGTTGGGGCGAAGACATGATGGCGTTCTACTATATCCCAGGAATAGTAGTATCATTATATTATATTATCATTATAATATATCATCATTATATTATCACCGTAGGGATTATCAAAACAACGCTCCCCTTGGCAGCTACGTCTTTAAAAAATTTCTTTTGGATCTCAAGTAGCTGGTGTTATGCCGGTTTATCCAAAAATTTTTGACGAAGATTTGAACTTTGCTCCGGCATGCGTCACTGATTGACAGGATCCCATCAACGATGTTGAAGCCCAACTACATGAAGAACTGCACAGCAGCGACTGAACACTTAATTAAGGGTCTTTCAGTAGGAAAAAGCTACTGAAAAAATTAAGTATCCTTAAATGATACCTGATTTTGAAAAAAAGATACATAAAATTTTGATTCCCCTTCTGAAACCCAATTTCATACCTATCCTATCGATTTTAAGCATTGAAAAATTTTTTTAAGTATGACAAAATGCTTTTTAAGTATTTAAAATATTAAAGTATCCTGCGTAGCATACTGAATTACTGATGTTAGGATTAACTAACAATCCTTAAATTAGGATTAATTAATATTTTAAAATGATATTGTACAATAATATTAGGACTTTGGCTATTAATACTTATTATTACAATAATATGGCAAACTGATGTCACCTTGGTTTAACAACTGGCAAATCTTTGAAAGTGCACAATCGGTCAGGTTTTGATTTCAAGTCAAGATATACAATCAGTTATTTTAATCATATGAAATGCATCGACTGCACTGTTAAATAATGGCCTCTATTGTTAGGTAGACTAGGTCTAATATGCAATGACAATTTTACAAAATCCCTATATTTGGTTACATCACCTTTTCACAAGTATCGGTGACTAAAATTTCTTCGTTCTCAAAACCATTTGTTAATCTTAGGGAACCAAACTTAAATTTAGAAATAAGGCTAACTATTTTTTGGCAAACACAAGCCCATCTCATGACAGTTTGCCTGAACTAAGTTACTAGTTATAACTACAAATCCGTTATTTAATCTAAGGGATTTCTGGGTTTTTGAACCACGCTTAAAATTTTTTTATGTTAATTTTATTTAATTTCTGAAATATATGCCACTTAAATTTTATGAAATACATTTTGTACGATCATTACTTTTCAATGTATTAAAAACTTTAGCTGGTTAGCTGCAAAATCACATGTTTGTAAATGTATCAAAAAATTTTTCGAAAATTCTCAATCACTTTTTCTATCTTATCACGATTTTTAGCTAAATTAGTTCGTTAATTAATAACTGAAGTGGGGCATTGGTAAAGTATAAGGCAGTGAATCTCAAGGTCGATGGTTCAAATCCTAGCACGGCTAACTCTTTTTTCCAAAAATTAACCTCAAGTTACTGAATTTTTCAGTAGCCTATAAAAATTAAGTATCTTATAGAAATTAAGTACGAAAAAAAGATCTAGTAGGCTGGCCTTTTTTAAGTATCAAAAATTAAATGTTTTTGTCGCCGCTGTGTGGGTGTTCAAATTAATGTAAGTGAAATATTTGAAGTAGAAATAGCTCCATACGGAACTTTAAATCTACCAGGCCCATCCGGCACTCGTCCAGCACAGTCGATACCGACTCCACCTATTCCATCTCCTACTCCAGTTCCTAGTACTTTGGAGAACATTCGGCCGTTTCCAAAAGCTGGCCCAAGGAAGCAGACAACACGAAAGAGTCGGAAGAGGGTGTCGACAGTTTGGGCCGATACACCAAACAAGCATCAGTTAGAAAATGAGAAAAAGAGAAAAGTGCGGTGAAGACCAACTAGCCCCGGTCTCCCCTACTCAGTGACAAGTGTATGCTATATCTCGGTGGACACTGTCCTTACAGCCAGTAGCAATAGGTGTTTCTCCCCACCCCTTTTTCATCTACCCCCTTCTGTGCGCTAAGGTGAAATGATCTCCAAGGTCAAAATATTGAATTACTGAAATAGTTTGTTGTAATAAATTGTAAAAAAAATAAAAGCGAGTCTTCTTTGCAACTGAAAACATATAAAATATTTGATTATTTTAAATTGAAAAGCGTAAGTTTTGGAATTCTAACTTAATAGGTTTTGCAATATGTGTTCTCTGCAATGTTAGTTAAAACAAAAGACAGACGCCAGCAAAACAATGTGGGTGTGTAAGAAGTTGCAGTTCTGATCTGCATTACAAGTTAGTCGTCGTTCAAGGTCAAGATAGGTCATTACCTAGTGTTTTTTATCCGCGTTTATCGTCGTCAAGTGCAACGATGATATATTCTAGTAAGCTGTTTTGCGTGGTTTTTTGTGTCTTAAGTGTGTCAATTTAAGCAGCGTGGCGTTTTTATTTTTGTTTGGGGTTTTGTTATAAATTTTTAGTTACGTTTTTGGAAGTTACGTAGTGCCATACCGTGTGTGGAGAAACGGCGTAGGGACTTCTCATGCTTTAAATGTGCACAAGTTATCCCTGGCCCTTACACAGAACAAAATAAATACTTTAGGGCTCAACATGGTTTTAAAACAACGGGAAGAGGAAGAAATGACTTTGTGGACAAAATGGATGCCAGCTGAAAATTGCGTCATTTGCAAATTTTGCGTATCATTTAAAGGTGTGTGAAAAAACGTCGTTACTCGGGAGTTTTACGAAAATTCAGTTACGGTAGAAAGGGATAGTAGTGTAGTTCAAGATATTAGTCACGATGAAAACTATTTCGTTTAAAGCAATTTACCTGATGGCAGTGCATATTCAATTCCAGTAAACAGAATTGATTTTGTTATCGCAAAAATAATGCTGACACTGTCGACTTTTTTCAATATAAGCAAAACAACAATAAATTTTTGGATAGGTTCGTTGGTTAGCGGCTTAAATGATCATGAGATTCGCACCGAACAAGAAGTAATTGATTCCCTCCAGAATTTGTCACCTTCACATGAAAGGAAAATATTTTGCGGAGAGATTTCAATTTTCTTTTCCAAAAGAAATTTTTTTCGTTGGTCAAGAACAGCATGTGAGGAATAGGAACGGGAAATGTTTGCCAAAGCAAGTGCTGCACACTTTTCAGTACATCAGCTTAGGATTAACACTGACAATTTTATTTTGCAATTTGAAATTTTCAGTACATTTTTTTCTGAAAAGGAGTCGACTGATGGCTTTATCCGTTATCATCGTGTCATTTTCTATTATTCCACTTATGAGTTTTTTAAGCGATAACCTCATGCGGTTACAAATCTTTTATGGTGACGTAGACGTAGACTTTTAACCCGTTAGGCACCGAAGTGAAAAAGCATGAAATTTGTAATTTTTGCTTCATGATTTTGATATCGCCATCTATTTCAAAATTCTAGTTTTAAAAATATTCATGCCTTTGCTATTGTATAAACTCAGCATTTGAAAAAATATGGGTTTATAATTGTCATCAAAGAATTTATGATGGAGATAAGGATTTTGGCGTCCGAGGGGGCACGCTGCTAGACATTCTAAGTAGGTCTAACTTTCGTGCACACGTCCCAATTGCGACCCTGTGCGCAGACACAAATGGCGCTCACGAAATTGGCGATTTCATGATTCCATCCGCAACTAAACTCTGTCGACTTTGATTGATCCATTGATGATGGAGTTCAACGTGTATTACACTCCCCGGAAGAATTTTCCAACGGAGACTCTAGCACTGGTATTTGCTAGTTTCCAAACCTCGAGTGAGAAAGGGCTTCCTTTCTAACATCTGCTTTCTTGTTATCGTCTGTACCATGGTATAATAGTTTAGAGGTACGTCTACTGCTTAAGGATTCCCCCTCCGCCAAAGTGTCGTCGTTTTCAGGAACGTAGGCGGCAGCACTTGTTCATCGAAGTCAAACTGACATGGAAGGTATAGGGAAAAGTGGGGTTTCTCGCATTTTTGGGGAATATGTAATTAAGTTATAGCCTTCAAATATTTTTATTTTTATCGAAAAAAAAATTAGAAGTGCTGTTCATTTTGCCAAAATGTCTTAATCCTAAAGGGGAAAATTCTAGAATTTTTTGAAAAGGCTAGAAAGGGAAGGAAATTTGGCGCTTTGCCATAAAAAAGAATGCTGTTTAGCAGTTTTTTTTTACTTGTCAAGTCTGTTAGCAAGTGTTTTTTTTTTGTCCTGTCACTGGTGTTTTTTATTGCTTTTTGAAATACTCGAGGAATTACAATCTCGAAGACTTGTTTAAAATGTAGTGTATTCAAATTAGGATAGAAGGTAATAAATTACAGGTACAAAACAGAGTGCACTAATTAATGACTTTGGCTTCTATAAAGATTTAGTAAACACAATGTCGCGGTTTATTTATAACTTCATTATAAAAACAAAAACTTCCAATAAGGAAAGCGTATGCATGCAATCAAACTAGGAAAATATGAAAGCTAAATTGAGTTATTCTAAAGAAAGTGTTTAACAAGCGGTACGTATAGTAAATATCAGTCAATGTCAATATCAGAAAAAAGTATCTACCTCACGATAAGAAAAAATGATATTTGGATGCATACGAAAAATATAATAAATTATCTAAGACGGAACCTGTGGTGGAAGAGTGTTGATGTATTCATGGAACAAATCCTCCGATGTCACTGACAGTTTAGTGCGCAGCTCAGTAAGCTCATATTTCACCCTCTGAAAATACATTTTTAATACTTTAGTCATACAATGTAAAAACGTTGTAGGAAACAGATTACCTTCAGAATTGTCGATTTGCGTGCGGAAGTTCTTACAGCCTTTGCTCTAGCAGTTCTAAATTTTTCGAGTGTCCTCTTCATACACGTCTGGTTAAGGTTCCATATTTTCTTATTTAAGGCATTTTTTAGTTTCCGACATTCCTTACATGCCACGGCCTTGAGTGATGTATGGAACTTTGAGGAACATGGTTTTAAAAGCCTGTCGCAATTGTACGATCGCAAGACTTTGCCGTCCCAAAAGCCTTCTGTACATTCCATAAGCTTTAACTGTTGGTGTGCATTATTGTCTTTCAAGGAAATTGTTACACCAACACACAAGTCTGCTTCGTCGAAAGTTTTCACAGCGTTTTTCAACATGTCAATCGAAAATACTTCTGCTGACAAATAGCCAAGATGGTCAGGTACTCGCGCGCCATGTACTTCGTAACGTATTGAACCGTTATTAAACACAATGTTCTTTTGGAGACACATTGCACCCGAACATTTTGTGAGTTTAAATATGTTCAGAACACCTTCCTCGGAATCTTTCTTGTACTGCCAATTGGGTGGGTAAATTATTTTGGCCAGTTCTTCCTCCCAGTTTATTCCATCTTCGAGAATTAAACCATCCGGTTGGGGTAATGGATCGCCAACATCTTGTAAAACTGGAAATTGCATGATTACTCATTTAATAGTGCAGATCAGGAATATTGTGTTTACCTGGAGATGGATGGAGGTTCGCCCTCTCAACCTAGAACTCTTCACTTAGTGAATCAATGGAAATGCTTCCTACTCCTTCAGCTACACTCGTATCATTTGGTTTTTCTTGTTCCAATCCATCACCCTTCATTTTTTTGGAAACAACTTCATTTGTTCTGCTCGCTCTCAGTTTTCTTTTAATCTCTTTTGGCTTTTGTGAACACCCTTGTGTAAAACAAAGATAAATTAGGTTGTGTGTCATAACCTATGTTAAACAATAAATAATACTTACCAGGAAATTTTGTTGGAACTGCAGTCGGTTTCAGAGCCCAGCGAAAACTTGGTATGAATTGTTCTTCTCCGTTAATGATAGAGTACTTCCCTTTGACGATGTCGTCTTCAGCAAAATGATGGGAACAAACCGCAGAATTTTACGTGAGGCTTGAAACAAGTTATTTTTCCTACGACGGGATTTCTGTAATTGTAGCCTGAGTTGCAATAAGGGACACAACACCTATTTGGCATTGTGTAAAATCTATAAAGGTTCAAAGGGGTGCCACAATTTTAAAAAGGAATATAATTATTGGAAATTAAATTACCTAAATCCTTCTTTTTAGACGAGAGAATTCAAAAAAACACCCCAGTGACGCGAAAAAAATTGACAAGTAAAAATAAACCCTGCTAAATAGCATTCTTTTTTATGGCAAAGCGCCAAATTTCCAACTTCCAGGCGCCAATCCAACTGTGGCATCAAAAACTTGGCCACGTCTGCGTTTCAACAATTAAGAAGATGACTGCTAATAAAATGGCTGATGGTCTCATGATCAGCGAAGATAAAAAAGATCATTTTTGGGAAGGCTGCATCTTTGGGAAGCAACACCGCCTTCCTTTTCCAATCGGGAGGTCCAGGGCAAAGAAAATAGGCCAACTTCAGGGTTCCCGCGCTTCTGGAAATCATGGAAATCATGGAATAGTCAGGGATAAAATAAAGATCATGGATTTCATTGGATTTTCATGTATTTTTCTAAAAATTCGTGGAATTTTCTATTCTTAAAAATTTAGTTCTAGTTAAAACTTTAAGTTTCAAGAAAATAATTCAAAGAAAATAAGAACGTCTTGGTCCCGCTAGATGTTGTTTAGAATCACCAGTAAATCCTTTTATTTTTCGTCTGCAACTCTGGCAAGCCGCGTAGTGTTTCTGGTCTGGCTGTTTGATTTTTGAACGTGGGAACTTGTCACGTATCAGTGTTTTGAATTGCCGTTGAACATTGCGTCCAGATACAAATAATTGGCCGTTAGTACATCTATTTATATTTAGTTATTCATTATTGTATTCGTATTTCAATGGCGGTCATTTTTCTTAAGAAACCCGTATTATTTCGTTAGGTGTAACTACTTTAGATAGAATGCTGAAATTTAAAACGTATTTTCAGCCACAGTGGCTAATTGAGTCCCTACATCCGTCGTTCAAAACATGGCTGGAAAAAGATCCCATATCAAACGAGAAATTTTTGTGTCGGTTGTGTTGTGTGAGCAAAGAACTAAGCAATATGGGAATTGGAGCTCTAAATAGTCATGCAAGTGGAAAAAAACACAAAGAGAAGATTGCAAGTCTCAGTTTACGATCTATTAGGACTCTATTCAATGCTCCTGAAACAATGGTCGTTGCTATTGTTCCTCCACCTGAACGAAACTGCAACGACCATACATCGAACAGTGATCTTGTTGTGAACGACAATACTACAGTGAATGTGCCGCAAGACCATTAACAGCAAACACCAGCCAGCCTTACGTGTTCTCTCAAAAGACGTGACAAAGTCAGAACTTCTTTGGGCCCTAAAGTCTGCGGACAGCCATCGTTCGATGAATTCCGCAGCTAATGAAGGTGCTCTTTTTAAATTGATGTTCCCTAGCAGTGACATTGCCCAGAAGTTCTCTTTGGGGTCGGATTAGATGGCTTACCTTATCCATTATGGGTTAGTGCCATATTTTTAGGACAATCTTCAAGAAAAATTACAGAAATTTTCGGCTTTCGTTGTAGCCTTCGACGAAGCTCACAATAAAATCGCACAAAAAGGACAAATGGATGTCATAATTCGTTAAATTGACGAAGATAAGACTTCAGTTGTTAATCTGTGTATATCATTTAATATTCTTCCCACTCGGTACCTACTAAGTATTTTTTAAATATTATTGATACTTCAATTCCTCTTTTTTGGGACGGGCTAGAGCTTCAGATCTGTTAGGAAAGTTTAAAGAAGCCTTGAAAGGTCTCCCTTTACAAAAAATGATTCAGATTTCAATGGATGGGCCCAATGTAAATTGGGCTTTCATAAAACTATTAAAAACTGAGCTATGGCAGATCCCTGGTTTCCCCCATTTTCTCGAGACTGGTTGTTTCAGTTTACATGTTCTGCACGGTGCATTTCTTACGGGCCATTCAAAGACTAACTGGAAAGTGTCGGCCATCCTATCAGCAGGATACTATCTGTTTCACGACAGCCCAGCGAGAAGAGACGAATTTGCACATGTCTCAGGACAATCTTTTTCCTCCGCAAAATTAGGTAGAACGAGGAGGGTTGAAAATTCAACTGTGGCATCAAGATTTCTCAAACTTTTTGATGGATTGAAGAAATATTTTGACAGGGCCTAAAAAAACACCCTGAGCTCTCAAGCTGGGCAACACTGGAAGAGGCTTTCGAAAATATTTTTATTCAACTCAAAATACCTTTCTTCATTACAATTGCTGATGAGCTCGAACCTTATCTAAAAAAATTCAAGTTTTCCAAGCCCTTCGCACCATACCTTTTTGAGGAAAGTTATTCAGTTCTGTACAACCTAATGGAAGGATTCGTCAAACGTGAAGTTCTTGAAGGCTTGAAACCAAGTGCAATTGCAGAACTGGATTTAAAGGACCCAAGCAATTTAATGGCTCCAAAGGGTGTAAAAATTGGTTTTGGTGCGCGAACTTATCTTAAGAAACTAAAGCAAAATAACACTGCAAGTGAAAGACAAATATTGCAATTTCATCAAGAATGTGCAGTATTTCTTCTCAACACATGCTTGAAAATTCAAGAACGTTCTCCTTTGAAGTATCCAGTTGTGCAATATATATCCTGCATTTTCCCTAAAAAAATTGTCTCTGAACCGAAAACTGAACAAACTAGAATGAGTAATCTCTTAATGACACTACTCGAAAAAAAGCAGATAGCGAAAGCTGCGCAGAAAAGTCTAGAAAACAATTTGGTGAACTCTGCAGTATGTACAATAGCACCCTTAAGTCAACTTTTGATGAATGGGATCCTTAAAACGCATCATTGGATATATTTTACGCCTCTGTCATGATAGAAAAAAACTTCCGAAACGGATGCCGTGATTTATATCAAGTGATCAAATTTCTTCTGATCTTAATCTACGGAAACGCAACTGTGGAATCAGGATTCTCTATCAACGAAAGTCTTTTAGTAGAAAACATGAAGGAATCGTCTCTTATTAATCTGAGGATTATTTCTGATGCAATGAAATCGCATGGAGGGGTTCAAAATGTACCTATCACTGACAAGATGATCACTGAATCAAAGTTTACTCGTCAACGCTACAGAACTGCCCTTGAGGAGAACAAGAAAAAAAGAGAGGAGAGCGTGACTGTTGGAGAGCAGATGAAGAGAAACATTGTGAATGAATTAAAGGAACTTGAGAAGAAGAAAGCGAGGCTAGTTAGCGAGCAACAAGAAGAATTAGCAGTTTAGAATTCCAAACAGCGGTAATTAGAAACACGTCTGTCGCACTTGTGAACAAGTCCACTCATTCTTTTAAAACTTAGTCTGACCTTTTTTAAACAACTTAATCCGCCTTAATTTATAATGATTATAACTGTGTCTTGTTAACTAAGTAAATTGATCCTGTTTCAGTCATCAAGAAATAATATGTGTTGTTATAACCAAGCTATTCTGAAATAAAGAGGGGTTTATTGCAGAAAACTTAACAAAAGATGGCCATGGATTTTTTTTATTTTTTAAAATGGAAAATCAGGGAAAAGACAGGGGAAACATATATCTTGCAGCGCGGGAACCCTGAACTTGTTCATTCGGACGTATGTGGTCCAATCTCAGTTCCCGTCGTTGGTGGTTCTGTCTATTTCTTAACATTTAAAGACGATTTTAGCGGATACTGTGTCATTCATTTTATTAAACAAAAATCTGAAATTTTTGCTTTATTTCAGCAGTATGTACAAAGGATCAAGGTGGAAATTGGGAACCCGGTAGTCACTCTTCGCAGTGACAATGGCGGTGAATACATCGGAAAAGTGTTTGAAAGCTGGCTGTTGGAGAAGGGAATCTGCCATGAGACGACCATCGCCTACACACCTGAACAAAATGGAGTTGCTGAGAGAGTTAATAGGACTATTCTCGAATCGGCACGCAGCATGATGCATTTTGCTTCCCTTCCACTCAAGCTATGGGTTGAGGCTTGCAACACCACGGTCTATCTTCTAAATCGGGTGGCGACTAAATCCGTTGAAGGAAAAACTCCATATGAAATCTGGAAGGGTATGAGGCCAAACCTCTCTCGCATTCGAGTTTTTTGTTCAATTCCCTATGTTCACATTCCAAAAGAGAAACGCGGCAAGCTCGACCCAAAATCTATCAAGTGTTGACATGTTGGATACAGCGAGGCACAGAAAGCTTTCAGAGCTTGGGACCCAATGACCGGGAAAGTTCTTATTAGTAGAGAGGTTGTTTTCCAAGAACTCTGCAATGGTGTAGTTGGCGACCCCCTTGTGGTGTGACTGATCTTATCTCCGATGTATTCGAGTCTGATGTGTCAATAATCGATTACATTCCTTCAACAAATGCGTAGTTCTTTTTTTTAAGCCTCTTTGCGTCTTCGTAGACCTAGTTGTTTGTTTTTTAAAAAAGCCAAAGTGACCTCATTTGCATAAGGTCCTCTCGGCTTTCTAAAGACTTTTTCATCGAATTTTCACCCACCCTTCCCATTAAAATAAAATTCTGGAAAAAATTAGGGACGTTCTCACTATTTATGAGAACGTACACACAAAAAATTGTACCATTTGGGTGAAAATTGTGGCACTGAGAGAACCGCAAAAACGGCGTTTTTGCATAAGGTTCTCTCAGGCTTCCAAAGACTTCTGGTAGGTACTGTATATATATATATTGTTTTGCTCATAGGCAACGAAATAGACGGTGAAGCTCAATTGCTACTAAATAATGCTGACATGCTTAATACGGGGTTTTTAATTGGTCCAACAGAAAAGTTTCGCAGCTTTTTAGAAAGATTAAAAATCCAACTTAATAACAACCATTCAACATATTCTGAAAATTCTGTCCCAAAGTTGATAATGGACACAAATGTTGGCAATGACCAGGAAAGTGGTTTGGAATCGACAATTGCAAATGTACTTCCGGAAACAATATCAAATGAAAGCGTAAGTTAAAAGCCAGATTTATGTTTCTTTTTGCAGTGTTTATTACTACTGAAATTTTTCCAAGCAGAGTGAATTGAATGTGATGGAAGTTTTAAGATACAGTAGTGCAGGAAGACTTATAATAGGTGAATACCTGGGATGAAATGAAGGATTCATCACAAGTGAATAGAGGATAACAATAATTCAAATTCTGTGTGACCACATTGCAAGAAGGACCAATTAAAATATTTTCCCTTGACATCTACTAAACTTCTGTGGGCTGAAGCAATAGTGAAGAGTTTTCCTTGCCTAGTGACCAAGGTCAGTGATATTCAGGGCAAAGTGACTATATGAATCACGATATTTCCTTCCATCCCAAAGCAGAAGGGTTTATGGAAAATAAATTAAAACATATGCGATGAGTAAAGAAATTTTGAAGAGAAAAATCTCCTATCAAACAACTCCAACACCAAACGTTTCCTTAGAAAAGAAAACCAAAACAAAGCCAAATAAGAAGGGTAAAATTCTCGTAAAAGGAGCAAATGTGGATTTTGATGAGTCCAAAATGGTATCAATGGTAAAAATGTATTTTTTTTTCATTTCGGATGAATCTTAATTATTATTATTTTTTATTATTGCTAAATGTTTCTTGGCTAAACGTACATAGACCGTCTATCACAAATAAAGCCAAGATTCATGACTATATGGAAAGGACATTTGATTACCGGGAACAACAAATTTTAGTAACCTTGACGTGTGCTTTGCAAATTTTAAAAGAATATCCACGTTGTGTGGATTTCGGAAACGGATCCCTGATAATTCATACCATTAATTTATTTAATTATTTACTATTTTTCATGGTTTTCATCGAAAATATAAGGAGGCACACTCCTGCTTGGAACCGCGTTTCTTTGGACGGTTCCATTCATCTTTAGTTTGATTAGCGGAAAGGAAAAAAGTTGACGTTCCAAAATCTACTGACGGTATGATCATACATTTATTACTTGTGGAATTCAAGGGCTTTACACATTTTTTTTATTTCTTTGCTGTAACGCGATTGATAGAATCCCTTAGGTCATTAATTTTGTATCTCAAACTAATGCTTAGTGTATACAGGATTAAAAAGACAGATTTTTTGTCAAAACTTGGTCGTCTTTTTTACTTCCTCTAGGTAATTGTTATTTTCTTATTTCTTATTTTTTACTTTTATTGACCTGATTAAAATCATTCCGCATTTCAAGTAAAATTAAATTATCTCGTCCATTGTCGAATCCAAAGATGAAGTATACCATAAACAACCATTCTTGATCGTTTCCCGATCAATGGAACACCCTCTATATTTTTTTCTGGTAGTAGACAAAACCAACATTCCAGATTTCCAGTTGGGACTCACTGTTCTCATGCCTTTCATGTTCTTTTTACCTTTTTTTTCGCCGTGAGTATCCTCAATAGACCTTCAGCGGCTGCTGAGTTGCACCATCTCGCAATTCAGCCCAATCCCACCTGGTGTTTTAGTTAACTTGATCTCGGTCGATGGGGTGAACCCTACCGTCTTTCATGGGTACACAAAAAGGTGGTAGGGTTCGCTCCGACGACACTAGGGGGAATTCTTTACATCAGGCTGCTGCGCATCTTCCCTCCTTTAAACAAAACCCCCGAGCCGTTATTTTTTTGTCTTCTTTTTGTTATTACTTATTGTAGCAGTACGTTGTATTGACGGTTCACAAGACTAAGACTGGGGGCTTGATACACGACAACGGGGGACTATATATGGGGGGAAACACTGACGTCACACGTCCGGTAGCATTGCATACCGGATCACATAACGTGGTCATTGACCACGTTTAATGTTTATTTTTCTTTCTATTTTGTTTCCAAAATACAATGCATTTTAACAGTATATATTTTTTTTCATTTATAAGAATATTACTTAATGAAGCACCGGTATAATTTCATTAAAATTACTGTTATAATTGTTATTTTCCACTCATGGGCATTCGGGTAGTGGAACCGGTTTCAAAAGCCGATATCATTACTGTTTACCCTATTTGACTTGTATTGTGCAATACATTATAGTTTTATTTATTTTCCTTTAATTTTGTGTACTGGGATAGAAAGATTACCCGAAACATGCCCAACCGCACCGACCTACCTACCTGAAAAATAGTTGATCGGTCATTACTCGGGTAGGTGCTTTTCAAGCGGTTTATTTTTCTTCAAAATAACCACTTTAAGTGACAGGACCCAGCCTCAACTTAAAAAAGGGTGGGCAAGTGAATGAAAATAAAAATGTGATGGAGCAGTCCTTCAAGCTAAGACAATTTTAGTCAAAACAGAAGCAGGACAGTTCAGGAAACACAAAGTAGACAAAGGGAGATTGGATTTTAAGATAACATACTGCTATAAGTGCAAAAAGCAAGGTCACGTTGCCTTCCACTGCGGCGATAAGTCAAAAACGGAAATTTGTGGCCGATGTCCAAAAACCTACAAGAGACAAGACTGTACTCATCCGGTCAGTAAATTTAAGCGTGTAAACTGCAAGGGACCCCACAAATCGGGTGATTTTGCTTGTCCTGTGAATGTCAAAGCCGTCGAGAAACTAAGAACACTTTTGGCCTAGGGTAACGGAAAACAACCACGAACATAGTCATAAGAAATCTAAACTAAAATGCATCCAAATCAACCTAAGGCACTCCAAATCCGCTACTCTTCACTTATGCAAATTGCTTGTAGAGCTACAAATAGATATTGCTATAATTCAAGAAGCATACGCTAACAAAACATTTTAACAAAAACGCCATACATTTGACTTTTTTACCAGAAAACTACCCTATGCACCATAACCTAAACAATGACCTCGCATACGGTGTGGCTATTGTAACTAGAAGTCCATTGTCAGCAGAAAACATAGGCTCGCCGAGCAGTAATCACTGTATAGGCATTAACTTAACTAAACGTAGTTCTATATCCCCTTTTTATATTTATTGCCTAGACCCAACATCCTCCACTAGAATCCATACTAACACCACTAAATGTCCGTCAGAATTTCAAAAACCACAATAATATAACTAGACTCTAAATCGAAGAACAAACTGTGGAACAGCCACACTACAAACAATAAAGGTTCTGAACTCGAGCATTTTACAGAAAATAATAACCTTGACGTGATAAGTAAGCCTATAAGCAAGTGAGTATATATACCAAACAATATATACCAAAAGGAACAGTATCCTGCACAAAAATCCGAATAACGATTAAGTTTTTTAAAGCCACCTATTGGCGAGGTAACGCGTCTTTTTTTGTTTTTTTTGTTTTTAAGGGGAAGGGTAGACGGGGTGATGGACACAACAGGGCAGGGTGGGGTAGTCTATACCTTGTCTTTTTATATGCCTTAAGGTTTTACGCTTCAAGGCAAGTAACATGTCAGTCATTTTTTGTAACCCCCCAGGTTGGTTTGTTTTTTTAAGCGATTTTTGGAAATGTGTGGTTTGGGCGCTGAAATATTGTTTTAACAATTTAGCTTAACTTCTAGCTGCTTGTACATTATATTGTCGTTACTAATGGAGTATGTGTAGCGATTCTGACTGTGATGTTGGATTTCAGTGTTTCATCCCGGATGATGACTTACAAATTAAAAGGCGTGTTTGTAAGATTCTTCGTTCGTGAAAGCTGAGAACAGTTTCATTACTTCCACTACAAAATTGTTAATTATTATTATTTTAATAATATGTAATAAAAAAAGCCAATATTGCTTTATAAAAGTGTGTCTTACGAACGAGTAATAATAATAAATCAACAACCAATAAGTTACACTACATGAGTAATCGAACACCGTTCTCCAGCATCCCCACATAACACAAGGCAGTCCGTCGGATGTCCGACAGATGTCGGGGTCGGATGTTGAGTACATCTTTTTGATATCCTCCGGACAGCCCGATATCCGATTTGAATGTCCTATGGATGTGTTTTTTTTTTTTTTTTGACCGCCCTCAACAGCGCCGTCAGACATTCTAAGGATATCCGAATGGGCTTTCATTTGGCTATAAATATGACATGTATTGGACCTCTAATCTTGAAAAAACATTAGGCTTTACCAGGATTCGAACTTGGGTCTCCGGCATCACAGTCGAATATTATTCCGCTGTGCCAATATATAAATATGTTATTTATCATTTTCGAACAATACAATCGAATTGTTGTAAAACACTTGAGCTTTTTCGATAACAAATCACATACAGGATTTTTAAGAAGTCAAGATGATGTCGAACTTAGGTTAAACCAGAGGTGTATAAATTGAATTTAAACAATTTATGCTAAATATTTTTTGAATTTTAAACTTCAGCATGATTTATTAAGTTTAAAGTAGTTTTTTATTATTTGAATTTATAATCCTATCATAAGTATACTTGCTTTGAATATTATTAGATGCCGAATAATATTTATTTTCTCTGAGTTAATTTCCAATGGCTTGGTTCCCGTAAGCTAAACGGAAAGCTTGTGCAAACCAACTCACGACTTACATATATTTTATTCATTTTTTGTAATAAATTTAAAAATAAACCATCCGGCAAATAGATAATTACTCCTTTATTTTTTCAATTTTTCGTATTAAATGCTGGACTTAAAATAAAAATAGGTTCAAGGGAAAAATTTGAACAAGGTTAAGTTTTCCCATTTTGGAAACAAAGAAATTTTGACAATTAATAATGAAACTTAGTGATCGGCCCCAATTAGTTCTAATCAAGTTAACCGCCCCACACCGATAAAGTGCATTCGTGGTTGAATTGAGGTGCCACTTTTTCAACCGGGGCGGAGCGGGGAAGAATTTGAGGTTAACCCGTTGCCCCGAAGCAATTTTAAAAAATGCCGTTCTTTCGGTTTCAGAGTAAAAATCGGGGCAAGCGGGTAGAACGAGCTATTATCGGGGTTGTTATCGGATAGATCGGGTGAAACAGTCAATCGATAATGTTTTTTGCATTGATGAATCGATTTATTGCAATCCAATTGATTGCAAACCCCAATTGAATTCGGGGAGAAGAATGTTCCTCCCTGAGCCACGCCTCGATGGCCCGAAATGAGAAACCCGATTTGCAAAAAAGCGCCCCGATTGGCTCGAGGCCGATCCTTAAATGAAACAATTGAAAATCTTCTTGGCTGTTGGAAGGAGGTCCGTAGAATATAATTTTTGCACATCCATTGCACTTCCAAGGTGACTAGCCGACGGACATCCCTGGAATTACCCATTGAGTACATAGATATCTAACGGATGTTCGGCCAAGATTTGGACATCCACCGGCAGAAATGTGCTATATTGGTCACAATCGGAATCTATAGACACAAACCCACTGTAAAGACGAAATCCTGCACAGGCAGTTAGAAGTTAAGCTAAAATCATACAAGCAATATTGCACAGCCCAAGCCACACGTTTCCAACGCTTTAAAAAACACACCAACCTGAGGGGTTGCAAAATGACCCGACCTGTTACTTGCCTTAAAGGTAATATCTAGGCATATTAGTCCGGGAGCCGAAAAGGTTTTTGTCAGAAACCATTTGTACAAAGGTTTAAGACGATATTATTACTAACTAAGAAACGCTGAGTACGAAAACCTAATTCTGGTCCACCGCAAATTATGCAAATATGTCACCAGGTGATCCCGAAGTCGGCGTGATATAACACCAAATCTGAAATCACGGGTACAACATATTTTTTAAATTATTATATAGAGAATGGTATGGTGAGTAATAATATGAAAGGCCAGAACTTGTTTTGTGGTGCAAAATACACACCAGAACAGGGTGTGTAATAGCTTTTTTACCATAAAACCTAAAATTAGTTGTACTAAATACTAAATATACGATAAAATAGAGAAAGAAAAACTCTCTTTAAATATGCACTCCCAGAATAGATTAAGAGGTGCAAAATGATGACCAGAATGAAGTGTGTAACTTAAATTTGGGTACCGGGTA
The DNA here is from genome assembly GCF_020631705.1 of Daphnia magna. Taxonomy (NCBI): domain Eukaryota; kingdom Metazoa; phylum Arthropoda; class Branchiopoda; order Diplostraca; family Daphniidae; genus Daphnia; species Daphnia magna. Next base: position 9,475,237 of record NC_059184.1, read on the forward strand.
GAAAATTTTCGTGTACGGCAACGCTGTACACGAAAAACGTAGTAGGTGGAGTGACATCACCTTCGAACCAATGAATTGAATACCTCTGATCGTCGAGTATCCATCCATTTTTGAGGGGGGAGAATACTGTTGGATTGGCAACAGCTGCTCTGTTCCAAAATGAGCAGATCGAATTTACACGTTTAATTTGCTCAATGAGCACGGTTTTACAAGGGGCAAGAGACTTCCATCGATCCCTTTTACGCTTGCCATGGGATGCTTATGTTTCGGTTTGTAAACCTTCATGAATAAAACTAATCGACAGTCATTAACAGATTGGACTCCCTTAACCCCATACATTTCACATACAAATTTCTCGATGCAATTTATTGTCGAATCAGGCAACATTTCCACATTAGCCTAATTTTCCAAATGCATTTTGAGCATCAATATTTTTTTGTAGAATAGCAAAAGGCTTAACTTTCCCTTTGTATGCAAACGAAGGAGTGTAGTCGCATCCGGTGAATGCGTGAAAACCTGGAAGAGACTTACACAATCTTGGACCCAATTTCTGACTTAGACTAATAACTTCAACAAACCTTAGAGTGTTTTTACTCGCCAAACCCAATTCAAGAAAAAACTTTAACACCGCTCTTAATCTTATCAATATTTCCTAGCGCAACAACCAATACATCGGTATCTCAAGTACGAATTACCACGTTAGCAGGACCAGTGATACTTGCAAGATGGGTTATCATTTTACTGTCCGCTTCTTCATGTGTACTAGATAACCGTTCATCTAACTCTTTAAGTACTCGCCCCTCGGTTGCGGTAAAAACAAAACATTTGGACTCAACAGTCATGCGCACAGTCTTGTCACCAATTACATCACTGAAACAGTCATTATCGAAATGACTAGCAAAAAAATTTACAAGCTGTTTTTTAAAATTGTCGCTCCTGAGGGCTTTTAAAAAGTCTGAGGGACGAATTTGATTAGGTCCTGAGATTGTAAATACTCCATCTCTATCACTTCCACTACGACGATCCCTCTCAATGTCTTTAATGGAAGGAGTAAGGATATCATTGAAAACAATATCAACTCGTTTACAGTTCATACCACAAAGTTTGGTTAGTATATGAAGCGCTATTTTCCCAAACGTGGTAGGCAAATCCACTAGTAAATGCAATAGGAAAAAGCCATCTACAATTTTTACATCTATGTGGCAGGGATTAAATGAAGAAACATTGTGCTGTTCCAGACATTTCAAAAAACTCGCTTTAGGGTTGGTATTGATTTGGCCATCTATGTGGCTGAAACACAAAGGGATTGGTGTTAAAGGGTATGATAAAACATTGTTCATGTCTATCTTATGGTCCACAGCGATAGCCAATAGTCTGCCCATCAAATCTCGCTCCATCCGGGTTTGTACAATTTTGTTATCTGTGCCTTTTTTTTTAATTTTTACACCTTCACATGAGAACGTCATTAGTCTCTGCCGGGGAATAGGTTGTAGAAAGGCAGCAGGATCGGTTATACACCGTTGAATGAAGGATTTTCTCATACTCTCCCCTTTTTCTCTTATGGATAGTAGAAATTGCTGCGTTGCAGCAGAGGAAGCCTTACCAGAACTGAGGTTGACTAACTGTTGACTAACAGTAAATGGGTTTCTGCAGGACTTGATAAAATTCATAAGTTTGTGCAGCAAGGCAGTATCCTTTCGAATCCGATGAACGTGAGTTTCTCTAGCTGTTTCTTGTTTCCTGTTGAGTCCCAAGTAGTTGTAAAGGTGAGATCCCAATGTCATCCGAATGTGATGACTTTTGTTCCAACGGGATCTGGCAGAGCTTGAGTTTGTTAGTGCAGTCACTTCTGTGCAAAGAAATGAAACCCATTCGCTTTAATATAAAAACTAATAAATACATGCATTGATGCGCTAACCTGATGAAGAACTTGCCGCGTCTTTATTAATAGTTTGTTCCAAAGTCAAATCGATTGGAATGCGGGCGAAAGACTTATTTGTTCGTCGAATTGATATAATTCCGTTTTCAAAATACTCGGTTATTCCTGGGTGAGTATTTCCATATTAATGAGATTATCGTGGTATCTTGTTAGCCATCTTGCGTAATTTTGATGGTTGAACACGAAAAATATATTTGCGATCTCCGGTAGAGTGTGAATAAATAGCTTGTAATCTCCAGTTCTTACGGATCTTGAAAATCGGTGGTAGATTTCAAGAAGCTTAACATACGTCATCCAATATTGCGCAGTGGGCCCATGCTCTCCATCAATTGTCTTTTGACAGAAAGATTCGTATTTTTCAATAACATCGTGTAATTCAAAGGGCATGTTTTCATGTCATGCTTGCCAAGTCTCCGGGTGTAATTTTCTGAAGTATAATGCGCAATTCTTCTTCCAGGAATGTATAGTCCGCACTTTGTAGGAATTCTTCAAAATGAATGCATTGAAGTGCCACTGCAAAAATTGGGTGAATTCGTTTGCATCTGTTATAATGCTTCCCGGATAAAAAAGCGTTCAAGGAACCTTCTGCCAAAGCTCCAGTTTCTGGCCCGCCAGAGTCAGCAATAAATTTTTAAATTGCTTTAAAAAGGAAGAGTTCGATGTGAAAAGATCCTGGATGAATAAATAAACAGTCGTACTCGGGCTTCTCTTCAGCTTGAATTGTGAGTGCCATTTTAGAAATGGCAAGGTCATAAGTAACCGAAAAATATTTTTGGTTACACTCTTTCGCGAGCCGTTTGCTCATTTTCAGTGTTTCAAGCATTGCCGAATTAGAAGTTGGAGAAATGTTCAGTTGCGGCAAGTAGCAAATTTTTTGCATGGGCATTAAATCGGTAACGAATAAGGAATTCCATCCCGTACACATTGGTATGTTCTTCAATCGAAAGCCTAAAGAAGCCATCCAAAGAAAATCCAGTAACTTTGCTACATGAAAGCTGGTTGGCACATCTTCTCGTCGCAAGTCTTCTAAAGAAGTCATTATTTCACGTACCATTCTTGGTTTTTTGTAGTACGGTTCTATGACATCGTTGGGTTCGTCAAAAGCCCTTCGACGACGAGATGACGGTCGTCTTCCGTCAAATGATGTTGCTTGGTTGTCTTTATTGTCCTCCGGATTGACTTCATCTTCGTCCGGATTTTCCTGGATACATTCAGAGACATCTTGATACACGATACCTACGGTATCGTGAAGTGTGTCTTTCCCAGTAAGGGTTTCGACGAATCGATCGTAGTTGTCAAAGGCGACTCCTATAATTATATAACCGATACTAATTTTGTTAATCTTTATCTTGAAGTAAGAAGCGTGTTCACATTTACCAGTGTGTACATGTTGTTGACGTTCTAAACCCCACGGTAAAAGTCTTGATTCACGACATGTAGAAAAGGTTAGCTCTGTTTCGAGTTCTTCTGCTGCGTGATAATGTATACCGTGTCCCAGTTTGTTGAAGACTTCAATCACTTTCCGGCTCCCTGTTACAGATTTCATGACCAATGAAAGAACAACATGTTTCGAAGGTCTACACCTTCCATTGGTGACAGAGAAAATTGAATCTTCACACAAAGATTTTATTCTTATCTGTTTTCCTTCTCGAATTTTGGCTGGGTTGATGTGACCAGCAACAAGGCACTCAAAAAACTCTTTTAGAAGTGGTGGAACTTGAACTTCTCCTTCCATCACATCATTTACAGTTATTTTGGTAGAAAATGCTTTTTTGGATTGCTTAAAAATGACGTTGCGAAGAATATAAGCCGCATTCGTGATCTAAAAGGAAGGAAATAATATTACTTTATACAATCAACAACATACATCGATTTTTAAAATATCCTTACCTGAACGGGAATCTTCTTGTCTTTATCAAATTTTGTGCTCAATGCTTCACCCATAGAAAGTGTGGATTTGAAAACTATTTTCCCTATACTAATCGTTGGATGGATGAACGACTTCACTCGGCCACCAAAATGAATTAAGAATTTTTCCCCCAAATGAATTTATTTGGCATTTTATTTTTCAATGTCACCATCGCAGAGGCCAAATTCTTCCAAAGCAAAAAAATAATGGCTCAAAATGTCTGCCATACGCAAAACATCACCGAAAAAAAATAGTTTAGTTTCCATAAACGCAGTTGTTGTTTGGAAGGCTCTTTCGCAGACATCTCTTTTCCTCTGCCAGGCAAAAGCTGCTTTATTAACACTCTGCTTTTTAATGGTGTCAGCTCTGTTATGATAAACTGTTCGGCATTAGCGGTGATACTTGACTTCGTTTGCGATGAAATCACCAATCGCCGTAATTTTTCCTAAAAATTTTTTATCGTTTAGGAGTTTGGCATCCTCTTCTATTTTCCCTCTCACATCCATAGTTTGGCATTGACTCAAAGGTTCTCGAGCTTTGTATTTCAATACTTTTCGCGTTTTTCCACAGAATAGGGTCATTCCATCCCAACTCGAATTTTTCCGTCGTGGAAAAAAATAGAAATGTCTGATTTTTTTACAGTGTGTTCTTTATGCATCAATTTTGCACTGTGTAAAATATCAGATTTTTAGTTTCAATAGGAAGCCGTGATATTGGAATCAAAGTTTACGGTTTTGCATTAAATTTGCATGCGGAAATAGCGATTTTTCCCGTTTTTCGACCGTTTCTACTAACGGAAACAAAAAACAAATGACACGAAAAAATCGGAAATAATTCAGGCTTTCTGAATCTTTTTTTAAAAATTTAATTATGTTTTATTAAGTTACCCTAATGCTAGTTTTTAATTTTTAATTTCAAATGCCTTCAGACAAAATCTCGTTGGCTGTAGAGACTTGAAATTTTTATAGTTAATAGATATCAATAACGTTTATCGTCATAAAAAATTTCATCGTCCGCCAGACCGGCGTGAATTAGTTATGATTTATTTAAAATGAAAATTCAGCCCTATCTTTTTACACGGGGAAGGACTGTCAGGTCGGAGAAATCAATCATCATAGAAGCCGCAACCCCCCCATGGGATTAATAAGGCTGGGGAAAAGTTTGACGACAAATTTCGCGGTAGAAAGAAACTGAAAATTACAAGAGCTTGTTAGTTAACTCTTACATCAAGGTTATTTAAAAAATGATTCAGTCTGTGAAGTATTTTGATTCAGTTCAATCGTTTATTTGTCCACAACAGTTCATAGTTTTTGCTCATAGTTTTGGCATCATGGATAACCATGTGATAAAGTGTTGTGTTGGTGAATATACGAATAGTGACTGTTTCAAGCAAAGTTATGTTAAGTCTAATCACAAAAAAGTAATCGAATTAACTGAGTTGCACATAGAAGACCAGCGAATCATCAAGCTGCGAGTTGGAAGTGAACATATTAACACTATTTGTTTGCACCATCAATGCGTGTTTTTTACTTATTTCAAAAGTACAGTATTAAAGACAAATTTTTGTTGCGATCCAAAGACACAAAAAAAAGTGGTTGGTGATAAACTAATTAGTCTTCATCTCAGTGATTCCGTTTATGCGGCAACAAATACTCTGCGTTTGATTCCTGGTTATAAAATTTGTAAGCATGTTTTGAATTCATGGATTCCAATATTTTGAAACCGTCTAATCAGGAATCCCCAGCGAAAAGTTGTATGGATTCAAGTGAACCATTATATTTCAACAGCCCAGAAGTCAAACTTTACACTCCAAGGAGAATTATTAGTGCTCTTTATAACGCGTCAATAATCAGTCTAATTGCTGAGTTAGATCGGAGTAATTCGGAACGCCAACTGAGAATCTGTAGTGATGTCCTTGATAAAGTGAAGCGAAATGTCCTTGAAACGGAAGATTTTTCGCTATTCAACGCAAATGATTACAAGGAGTTACTAGATGCTGTACGAGTAAAGGTAATTCATTTAAGTTCACTTGAAATTTATATATACTAACAATTATTTCCCCAAATAAGATAAATTTATCAAAGAATGGAAGCGAGCGCCTATCTTTGTTGACCTTGGTTCCACACAGCTGGACACACGAACAAACAAGTGATTTTTTTGGCGTTTCAAAATACTCCGCCACTCAAGCCGCTGATTTGAAAATAAGGATCGGTATTTTAGCGTAGGCTCCCAAAAAGAGGAACGGCCATTGTTTGAGTGATGGTAAAAATTTAGTTACGTCAAATCAAATTGATTTTGAAAATTATTTTTTAATTATTCAATAGAGGAAAAGGCGCGAATTGTAGATTTTTATACATCCGATGAATATAGTCGCCATAGGGGGTTTCATTTTGCAAAAAATTTGAAATTCAAGGCGGCCTTTTAAATTGGGGTGCCTAGTACTAAAATAATGATAACTACAAAATTTCAGATTTTTAAAGAAATATTTGACCCTCCCAGCCGTGAGAAAATAGCTAAATTTGCATTTTTCTCCCTATTTTCCCCTGCGCTCGAGATGTTGTACTTGGAATTTTTTAGCGGCCTTTCGTATTTAAGTTCTTCAATATACAACTAATATATGCTCAAAAACTCATATTGATCGAAGAAGTTTTAGAGGTCGCAGAAAAATTAAGAAAAAAAAATAAGGAAATTCAAAGTTTTTGTATTCATCCCGACGTAAATATCAAATTGAATTCAAACTGCTTTTGTTGAACGACTTGAAATGAGCTCGATGTTGTTCAATTACTTGTAACAAATAATTTTGCTCTTCAACGTTACCCACAACATCTTTGAAATCTGTAATTAATTTAACAGCACGCTCAGCACAGTCATTGACCACTTCCATTGACCGAACGACAGCCTCTGCTTTTTTATACCCACTCATTTTCTCCCAGCAAGAAACAGGTGCCTGCATCCAATCAAGTTGTTCCTCATTCATTTTTAATAAATCAAACAGCAACCAACTGTTGGGGCCTATGAATCTTATTAACTGGTCAGGATACTCAACTAAATCGTTAGGGCCAGTCTTTGGAAATTTGGGTTTGCCGGGTAAAAAGCGCTTTGGACGAGGAATGGATAATAGCTTTTCAACTAATGCTTTCCTCAGAGATTCAGCTAACTCTCTATCAAAAACGGAAAATACAACCAATTCTTCCGACAAATACCACAAATGATTGAGAATCGATTTGATAGCTGATGCTGCGGCGATTTCGTTTTCCTTTCGATAAAGCGACATCATCGATAAGTATTTTAGATCCACAGCTGGAGATATCGTTGCAAGCCTTGATTGTAGAAACGCAGAACTGTGAAACAGTGCAATGGAAATTGCCATAGTCTTGACGTTCTTTGCTTCTGCATCGCTCATTTCAAACTGCTCCGAGAGCAATTGCATTTTGAGAAAGTATATGGAAAACGCCATAAATCATGCGTGATGATGGGCTCCTTTTAAATAAAAGTAAAGTCATGTATAGTGGACAATATTTAAACACATATGCTAAAGCTTATTAATCAACCTGGTTTCCGAAAAGAAAATGGATATACGCTGCCGCCGAGGAATAAAACTGTCAGTTCGAGAAGTTCACGATAATCTTCTCTCGGAAAAGTTTCATTTTCTAAACACTCCGTGCCCCAGTCCACTACCAAATGAGCAATATTTTGCAACTCAACATCTATGTCAAAGTCAAATAGCGGTAGATTCTATAAAAAAGTAAAAGCAACATTATTGATAAGTCAATTATAGTTATTGGAAGACGCTACTCGCTACTGTCACTAACCGTGTGGTCTTGGTCAATGTTTGGCCACTCTTTTTGAAACCTGAAAAATAAAGCTTCTGACGGACTATTCCTCTCGCCAATTATTGAATCCGATACGTGTTTCACATGAAGTTCGTAAACATGGTGGCGACAAGCAAGCCACAATACCGAGTGGCCAACAGTAGATTTAATGATGGTCGCGCTGCCTTTCAAACGCCCCGTATTGCTGGCGGTTGTGTCGAAACAAAGGCCAATAACGTTCTTCAATATGCCCCAATCTTCTAATAAATCGTCTACAGCTCGATGTTGAGCGACACCTGTGGAATCTGGAATTACTGGAATTCCTAACAACTTTGGTGATTCAATCTGAGGTTTGCCACTGACTAACACAGCCACGCGATTGTCAACATTTCCCGTTAAATACCTTTAAAAACATATATATTTTAGTCGATGATATGCATTCAATAATACCAAATAATTTCAATACTTAATGAGCTTTGAATCCCAATGGACAATAACAAAAAGAGGTTTTTCTTTCAGCCAGTCCTCTTTTACTTTTTCTGCTATGGCTTTTCTGTTCTCGCGTCGGTGGCGGTAAGCGGTAGATAAAGACATGCTCATGTCATTAATGTCACCACCTCCTGCTCTTACAAAAGCTGACTGCAGAAGTAAATGGTCCCGGATGCTAATATTACGGCTATCGGCAACTTGTCCAGTTTGTTTTGTGAGATTTTTTGCTGGAATTAGAAGCACCACTGATGATGGCCTGGGCGTAGCGCGTGCAGCTGAATACTCATCATCAGTCAAATGACAATCAGGGATAGATTGTTCCGATTCAGAAGACAGCTGGGCACCAACATCAACCAAACCAGGCGTTAACTTGTCAGCGATTGAGCAAGACTGTTTTCGATTCATTCTTCTTTGTCGACTACTTGCTCTTTCTTGCTCTTTTCGATCCAATCCATACATCGTTCCAGTTTGAGGATACTGTCGTTGACCAGCTAAAAATTCTAAATCTTCTTGCCAGTTATTCGTTCGTAAAGCTTTTAGCTGATTTTCAACATCCGATGGAGACAAATCACATAGACTATTCATGCTGTTGTTGAATTCTTGGATTTGTCTTTGTGAATTTTTGTTTTCACGAGCAGACACTTCGATTTTTTTAACAGACGCCCAAACTTTATGAATTTTAATGAGTTGATCAAGCCATTTCTTGTCAGACTTGATTGGGATAGCGGCTCTTTGCCAAATTTCTTTCAATTCCATAAGTATGGCTCGAAAAACTTCTCTAGTACTTGTGTTACCTTTGGCCTGTTGTCTCAGCCACAAAAACCTCTTCATGACGGCTCTCTTCAAAGGCAGTTTAGTCACAATCGATAGGCTACTTTCGGTTCCATGGCCGAGTAGCCAATCTTTATTGTTGGTCCTCGTTTTGCCCATTCCAAATAAAAATAATTACCACTAATTCGACGCACTACTACTGGATTTCAGATTTCACCAACGATCACTGTAAAAAAAGGGCGACTAAGCGTTGGTGCCATATTTCTTAATTTTTCTGCGACCTCTCAAACTTCTTCGATCAATATGAGGTTTTGAGCATATATTAGTTGTATATTGAAGAACTTAAATACGAAAGGCCGCTAAAAAATTCCAAGTACAACATCTCGAGCGCAGGGGAAAATAGGAAGAAAAATGCAAATTTAGCTATTTTCTCACGGCTGGGAGGGTCAAATATTTCTTTAAAAATCTGAAATTTTGTAGTTATCATTATTTTAGTACTGGGCACCCCAATTTAAAAGGCCACCTTGAATTTCAAAAATTTTTGCAAAATGAAACACCCTAAGTCGCCAGTTACCGGGAATGAAAAATGTGAAAAGCGTCAAGCAGCTAAATGGAAAACGAATGAAAATTCAAAAGCGACTTTTGCTTGTCAACACAAAAGAACTCGAGTACAAGAACGCCCGAGTACAAGAAAAAGTATAGCTCCACTAGTGCAGTGTGCAAGCTTTCCGCCTTCTTTGAAAATAGACCAGCCTATGTCAACAATGTTGGTGCTAGTGGCACACACTCTGTTTGTGTGTGTTTGTACCATCAGAACGTCAAACTCATGCTGGACGCCCTCGGATTTATGAATGAAAGACACTATTTGATGGATCAATTAGTGTGCTCTGTTTATACCAAGGTACAGCACATCATATAATTTTAATAAACTAGAATCCTGTTTAAATATCATTGAACTTACTTTGCAATTAATTGACTAAATCTTTAGGAGTGCATGATGACTCGTTGCCCTTCCTGCCCTGGAGCGGATTGTCTTGAAAAATTTCTCGAAGAATCCATCAACGATGAAACAGAGGATGTGATAACCTACTAAAAGTGGGCGCAAACCGACGGAACAAAACTTGAAACTGCACAGTCATCCAAAGATGAGTTCATAGATTCCCTAGTCGTTGCCATCGGCAATTTAACTATTCATCATTACGTCGCCCGAAATCAGAGCGCACATTTTGTGAAATGTAAAGAGGAGATTGACAACGAGACTTGCGTATTGGTTAGCGACTTTTCAGAAAACTTTTCGTTCATAATCCAAGATTCGATTCAAGGTTACTATTGGGCTAACGATCAGGCCACTCTTTTACCCTTTCTGGGATATATGAAACTAGAAGACGGAACTGACGTTAGTGTCAGTATGGCCGTTATAAGTAATCACTTGACGCATGATACTCTCTCGGTCCATTCCTTTTTGAAACCAGTTCTACAGCATTTAAAACAACTTAATCCGTCATTGAAAAATATCAAATATTTTACTGATGGCTCGGGCGCACAGTATAAAAACAAAAAGAATTTTGCCAACTTATGCCGCACAATCTAGATTTTAATGGCCTTAATGCTGAGTGGCATTTCTTTGCTTCCTGTCACGGGAAAAGTGCTTGCGATGGTATTGGAGGAACATTGAAAAGGTTAGCGCGACTGGCAAGTCTTCGTTAACAGTCAAATAACAACGCCGCAACATCTTTTTCAATGGGCTTCAGATAACGTCACTGGTATCAAGTGTTTTTATGTTAGCTCAGAATTAGTCAGTTTAAACGAGCAATCGATAGAAAAAAGAATGAATGAAGCTATCGCTGTAAAAGGAACACGTTCCTTTCACTATTTCGTACCAATCAACTCTTTTCAAATCAAAGCATCTCAACTCTCAGGACCTGATTCTGACTTTAAAGTATTTGATGTTCTTCCTGTTCCGAATGCTGAATTTGATTTTGATTCTTGTCAAGTGGACGATTTTGTGGCATGTATTTATGAATTTGATGGTTGCTGGTATGTTTCGCGAATTACCAATATTGATGTAGTTAGCAAAGAATTTGAAGTTGAATTTTTTTCGCCTAACGGTCACACTGGTTTCGTTAAAGGCTACAAAACGACCAAAGATTCATCATGGATAAGAAACGAAAATATGTTGCTCAAAGTCATTTCCCTTAAAAAGACCACTGTTCGTGGTAGACTGTTTAAACTTGATAAAAATGAATATGATATTATTGAAAATAAATTTTCAAGCCGTATGGCTGATGGATGAAAATGAGTCGTCAATTTTTTTCTTTCATTTACTATTATAAACAAAAAATGTAACCGTATAATAAATGTGATTATACACACTTTTGAGTTTATCTCTAATTACTTCCCCAGCTCCCTCCCCTTCGTCCCTCTCCCTAGCCCTATTCCCCAGCCTAATTTATCCCATGAGGGGGTTGCGGCTTCTATGATGATTGATTTCTCCGACCTGACAGTCCTTCCCCGTGTAAAAAGATAGGGCTGAATTTCCATTTTAAATTCATCATAAGTTATGATATAACATATATGAATAACATAACCAGTGTATTGGATTTGGAAAATTTGGTCGGATTTGACAAATCCAAATCATTTCAACAATTTCCAAATCCAAATCAAATCATTTTGTAAAAAATCTGAAAATTTCAAATCAAATCAAATGAAAAAAGAGTCAAATCCAAATCAATTCGAAATTGATTTGATTTTTGTCAAATCCAAATCAAATCCAAATCAAATCCTCTCAAAATAATGAAACCAATTAAGAAAAAAACTTGTTTATACTGGGTTCTTCACTCAACTTGTCAACTGTCACTTTACATAACTTATTAACCAAAAACTTAAGAAGAAAACATAAAAAAACTAAATTAAAATAACTAGATAAGCGACAGGCCGACAGCTATTAACTTATTAAGTGATGATGATGATTAAGTGAGGAAATGATTAAGAAAGGAAATGGCAGTTTTTTTAAATAAACAAAAGCATTTGAAAAAGGCTAGCTTTAATTCTATTTTTTTTTTGCTGATTTAATATCAACAGCCTTGCTAAAGCCACGCTCAATATTACTTGATGACGCTGGAACGCCCATCACGTCTCTAGCAATGGGGGCAAGAGCTGGGAATCTATGCTTATTTTGTTTCCAGAATAAAAGAGGACTGTAAGACAAATCGAATTCTTCCGAGTCGTTGACAATCGGGAATTCGGAGAGATATTTTTAAAATTCCTCTAATACTTTTTCTGAAGCAGGATAAGATTCAGTTCGTGGTTTAGGTAAAACTGAGGACAGAATGGGGCGATTAAATTTACTTCTTTTAGCAGCCGATGAAGTCTCATAGTCATTAGGGTCCTGTGAATTATGACGTTTTTCATTGGCAGAACTCTCAATTTCGTTCTCACCTAAACAATAAATGGGGTAAAAATGAGTCCATTTAATCAATTGCAGAGAAATGTAAATATTTAAACGAAGTTCGAAACTTTCTACTAAGTTATTCGATAACGGGACAAAATGATGTCTGACACTGCTCTGAGAACGGCTTTTTCGTCGAGACCACCAGCTTCGATGAATGATTTCTTGATGCGAGGGTCTAATATTGATCCTATAATAAAAATTCAAATGTTTGCAAATTGTAATGAAATATTTAAAACAATCTCAGTAAAAATTTTACCAATTAAATAGAGCGAATCATTCAGAACATAATTCAACCTAGTCTTGAGGGACTTTTGGAGAGCTTTAGCCACCGTTTTACACGAATTGATGGATCGAGCATCAGGATTTACTTGAGGATACAGGCTACATTTGTTAACTAGATCCAGGTAGAACGGTATAACTAGTCCAATCGTTTCAGGTTCTTTCTGAAAAGCATCCATTGCTATTTTAAATGGTCCAAGTAGAATGACGAGTTCTCGCAAACTCTTGATTTGTATGGCTGTAAGAGAACCATGAACAGCGCAGCTGTTAAGTTTCGATTGTATGTTGGGATCCTTATCCATGGCTTCCAATGATCCTTTTATCATCCCATACTGCGAACTCCAGCGGGTTTGGTTTAACATTGGAATTTTTAAACCAACACAATCCATTAACGTCTTCATGTCAACGACACTCCTCCTTATACCACCAACAATCTTCCCTAGAAGATTCAATGCACCTTTGGCAACTTTCTAAATAAAATAAAATCATAATTAGAGAAAGTATTTATGAAAAGTTTCAAAAACTGACCTCAAGGACTAAAAGTCCGTCTTTGATGGCTAATTGGACATGGTGGGGCAAACATCTTGCATGATAACCAGCCGTTACGTTGTATCCAGTCTCATTACACTTCTCGGTGTTGTCGTTCAGTAACGATTCTAAATCCAGATCTAATACAAAATGATCTTCGGAATCCGAAGCATTGCTTTCTAAGTCGTTGCTGTCTGCCTCGGCAATTAATTCAGCAAACTCGGGGACTAGTAGATAGTTTGGAACGTCAATTCCCGCCTCAATTTCAATTCCTATTAACTCCTCTTCCTCTTGAGCTTTTTCCGTCTCGTCCACAAATGTTGGAAGTTTAACCCTTAAAGCAGCAATCATGTTACGGGCGTTGTCAGTAACACACCGAATCTCCTAAAATGAGCAAAAACGGAATAAGTAAGAATTAATTCATTCATCAGCCAAACGAGTTGATTTCTTAAACTTTACCTTTTTATTTACTTCCCAATCCTCAATCGTAGACTCGTATTCCGCAAAGATTGCTGCTGCCGTATGATTCTTTGGCATCTCACGGAGGGAGAGAAATGCTGTAAAGGGTTCATAGTCACAAGTCACCGCAGAACATGATACACCCAAGAATCCTTCCATTGACTTAGAAGACCACAAATCCATCATTACTGAACAAGCAGGGGACGAGGCAAGACGTTTCTTAACTGTTGTTGCAACTTCCTCATAAAGATGTGGAATGAGTGTCTCTCGCATTCGTTTGTAAGAAGGAATTTGGTAATCTGGAACTGCAGCGGCCATCAAATTCCGAAACCCCTCTCGTTTTAAAATCGTAAGGGGAAGGTTGTCCTTGCAGATCATTAAAGTAACCAATTTATCTAACTGTTATTTTTTGGCCTTAGAAGTTTTCTTTCCATTGCAAACAAACGTGGTCATCGAAGATTGTCTGAGACTGGATTTAGGATAGGATTTAGGAATTTTGCCATATTCCTCAACATGATTCCTTTTGATATGTCTTAAAAAATTTGAATACGAGTCTTTGTTTCCAGAATGATAGATACCAGAACTGCAGAACTTGCACTTTGCAAGTACTTTTCCCGATGCTTCATGGCAATCAGTCCAACAAGTCTTCCTCCATTTTGGCCATTTGCTTTGCTCAAAAATCGGGATAGAATGCGCACCTTCTGGTAACTTAGATGTGAAGGTAGTTGTGCAGTTTCTTCATCTGCTTGCTCATCTTCAGTTTCCATACTTTCATCAATTCGCCCGTGATTTTCTTCTTCGGCTAATAGTATACGTTCTTCATTTTCTTGAGAAATGTCTTGAGCAAGTGGAGTATTAGTAGGATTTGTAGCTCGAACGGTTTGCCCATTGCCTGAGGTACCACGTCCTCATGAGCTGCCACGTTCTCGTGAGCTACCACGTCCTCGTGAACCGCCTCCTCGTGATTCGTTTTTGTTTCCTCTTGTACTCATTCTAAAATGTCAGTTAAAATAAAAGGATTGATGAGTTCACAGTTCTACATAGCTAGTTGTTAAAGTAGTACCTTGATGTAGGTAAACTAAACTAACAGAACTAGACCTGGCTAATTAGTCGCAATCAGAATTCCAACTGATTTTAATTGGCTCGCAGTAACACCATGTACAACAGAAAGATACATAAGCTAGTAGTAGACCAAACTAATCTACAAAGAAAAACTTTTTAAGTGTTGGAACATGGCGTATAAACAGGACTTATACACTGATACCTTTATTAATTGTCTTTGAATCTTTGATGCAATTGATAGATGTAGATTGCAAAGTTGGCACAATCACGAGGTCCTACAGTCACGTTAACTTAGTGAAATAGTGGTCTATTGAAAAGACCAAACCAAAAAGGAAAATGCCAAAATGGGAACATGTATAAAACCGAACAGAAAGTAAAAATATTAATTAAACATTTATACCTGCAGAAAATTCACTCAGAGTTACATTAAAATAAAAACACAGAATTCAGATACTCAACGTGCGAAGCAATATGACTGAGCTCAAATTAGGTCAGAAGTCAAGTCAGGTCAGTAGGCGTCAGCGAAGTCAGACCTCTGGTGGGCCATTGGTTAAGTTACTCTTAATGATTTGGATTTGGATTTGAAATTGATTTGATTTTTATGACATTTTGCGTCAAATCTAAATCAAATCACTGCCTTTTCCCACATTGGGAAATCCAATCCAAATCCTCAAATTTTTCGGATTTGATTTGGATTTGAGTGATTTGATGTTTTCAAATCCAACACACTGAATATCACGGCTTCCTATTGAAACTAAAAATCTGATATTTTACACAGTGCATGATTTATGCATAAAGAACACACTGTAAAAAAATCAGACATTTCTATTTTTTTCCGCGACGAAAAAATTCGAGTTGGGATGGAATGACCCAATATACAGTTGTTATCGAAAACAACATTTGGTGTTGGATTACGTTTCTCTCCAGAACGCAACGAGCGAACTACGACGTTTAAGTTATCTATTTCAACACACCAACACAAATGAAAGTTAGATGAAAAGAAAACATTCTATTAGTAAATTTTGATATTACCCGACTCAAGTCCTGGTGTTGGCTGAATATTTTCTACGACAACTTGAAGTTGTGCTTCAGAGCTTTGCTCAGATAATTTACCAGTGGCAGCTTTTATTTCATCTTGTGAAACTGCCGTGTAATTTTTGTAGCATTTCACGTGATAGCCAATACTATCACTCAGAGCTGTTGGAATTTGGATTTTAGAAAACTTTGAATTGCTACGAAAACGAAACACCACTTCAGCATTTTTTGCACTTTGCTAAGGATGTTTCCGTAAACAGCAAAACTTTATCTTTCGATTGAACTACATCGTTCACATGTAAAACACAAATCCTGGCGGAATCTGCTTCGGTAACACTGGTGAAACTCATATTTTACATGTTTGTTACATTTGAAAATCCGCGCAGGTAATTGCGTCACAATTTTTTTGCCAACAATATAGCAGACGACAACTGCGTTGCCAAGTTAAAAATTTTTATTAAATAAAAACTGTATAGCAGTAAATGTAAGAATTCTTTTTATTATTTCAGATGTTTTTTAGTAGTTACTAGTAATACTTGTCTAAATACTTGCATTGAGATTTTAAAAAACGCGGGCCGAAAGCAGCGTTGCCGTACACGAAGATTTGCTACCCGGTACCCAAATTTAAGTTACGCACTTCATTCTGGTCATCATTTTGCACCTCTTAATCTATTCTGGGAGTCCATATTTAAAGAGAGTGTTTCTTTCTCTATTTTATCGTATATTTAGTATTTAGTACAACTAATTTTAGGTTTTATGGTAAAAAAGCTATTACACACCCTGTTCTGGTGTGTATTTTGCACCACAAAACAAGTTCTGGCCTTTCATATTATTACTCACCATACCATTCTCTATATAATAATTAAAAAAATATGTTGTACCCGGGATTTCAGATTTGGTGTTATATCACGCCGACTTTGGGATCACCTGGTGACATATTTGCATAATTTGCGGTGGACCATAATTAGGTTTTCGTACTCAGCGTTTCTTAGTTAGTAATAATATTGTAAGGATCCGCCGACCAAATCAAAATTTAAACGGTAAAATTTAACGCGTTGCTTTTTATTGCCCTGTTTTGACCCCAAATTTGTTGCCCCGAATGACCGACTTTCTACTTTTATTACTCTAACGGTTAAGTCAGCCTTCTTCCGCCGACCTTATATTTTTGAACACGCCTGACCTCGTTTGACTTTAAATTCGACTCTCTGCGTTGCCGTATAAAAGACGGACAAACTTCACCAGCAGGGGGAGAGTCACCAGTCGACCAGCGAGGAGTCAGTGAGTCAGTCTTCCTCCCTCCGTCTGTTATCTTTTCCCTTTTGTTTTTGCCGCTGTGTTTTGAAATGTAATTGGTGTCAAATTTAAATAAACATCATCACCCCAATTGTTTCAATATCGTCTTAAACTTTTGTACAAATGGTTTCTGACAAAGTCCTCGGCTTCCGGACTATATAGAAAACCAAGTCTAGACTTACCCCACCCTGTCCTGTCATATCCATCACCCCGTCTAACTCTACGTCTTAGAGAAAAACAAAAAAAAACGTTACTCTGCTAATAGGTGGCCTTCAAAATTGAAATCGGTGTTCGAATTTTTGTGCAGGATGCTGTACATCAATGATAGAGGTTACAATAGCTGGCGATAAACCCAGGATTTCGTTCTGGAGGTATCTTGAAGAAGATTCGCTATCTGACCATCCTTATTATATCTATTTTGAGATTGAAAAGGAGCGAACGAAAAATATTTACACTGGGAAACCCACTGTACCTAAAATTTAAAATTTAAACATAAGAAATTACCTAAGCAGCTTTTAGAATCTTCTCTAAGAGTGGTAGATATAAACTGGTCGACTGTCAAGACGAAGGAAAGAGTGGACGATGTAGTAGAGGTACTAACAGAGAAAATAGTCAAAAGTGCAATAAACAGTAAGCTGTAAAAAAAAATAATAAGTAAAAATAAACTGGATTGTTTAAGTGAGGAACTCGAAAAAAAAGTACTAGTGAAAATACTATATGAAAGATTAATTTGGCTCTTACAAGACAAGCGCGATGAAGTAAAAAAATGGAGTGGGGATCGCAATAGTAAGCTGCTCAACATAAGTGCAGTACAGTGTCGGTCCAGTTATAGAACCGGCCTGTGCGTGGTTCTATAACTGAATGGTTCTATAACCAAGCACCCGATCTTAGTGCCACCTATCGTCGGTTCCTTTATCCCTCAAAATTTGACAGTCTTAGAATGTATGGGCACATAGCAGAGTGGTAATGCTGTTCGCTATGGATCTAGAGTTCCGTGTTCGAACCGCTGCTAAGCCAAATAAAAAGCGGCTGTTCACGGCACCCCTTCACACTGCAACGCGCCGCTAGGGGGTCGGCTTGGACTTATGGATACTAATAAGGTCAATATTGTTACGAAATCAGAGGATCTCAGGCATAGAAAAGAACGCAAATAAGTCTTAGTAGCTCGGTCTTTATTTTCCTGACAAAACCAAGCGAGTCCTACCCGGCCACACTACACCGTGTCTGCCTGGACTCGCCCCACCGGCCATACTTGTGGTATTCCGGCTCCTCACACATACACAGAATACTGGTCATGTATATGACATTCCAGTTACCAGTAATTACACATATGCGATTCAAACAATAAACACAACGAAGACAGACAGACAAAGTAGGATACTCACACACGAAAATCACACGAGTTAGCCTGGCTATTAGAAAGAGTACCGAGCTGATGGCGGCGTCGTCTTAGTTCAAGGTGGCACACAAGAGTGCCCTCAAATCATTCCAAAGGGAAAATAAAGAACTCCAACTCAACGTCAGAGAGACGTGAAAGACCAAAAAGGACTCACTCGACGATCCTATATCGTCGAGTTCCGTCGAATAAGGTGAAACACATACAAGTAAATAGGGAAGCAAAAAGGGGGGGGGGGGTGATCCCGGGGAATCCGTCGAGGTGTGAACGTCGACAAAGTCGGCGATCATAACAATATTCATCCGCGTCGGGCGGCACGGAAATTTGTTTTAACTTCAGCGCATGCGGAACAGCGGCTGCACTTTGCGGCCACTTTCGTGAACATGCAGGAAGAATGGTGGGAGGACGTTATTTTTTGCGACGAAAAATCATTTGGGTAGGATAATTTATGTTAGTTAGCTCCCATTTTGAAATTAACAAACATTTATTAAGATCGGACGAGTGTGGGCGGGTGTTTGCTTATAGAGTAAATGGCACTCGTTTCGACAGAAAACACGTCCAAATTAAGGATGGCAGCGGAAGGAAAACTGTGCCCGTCTGGGCATGGTTTTCAGATAACGGAGCCGGAGATTTTGTTCGGATTGAAGGGAAGCTGAATAGCGAAAGGTATCTTCAGATTCTCCGGGACGTCCTGCTTCCTTCGATTCATGAAAAATTCCCTCGCAGGCGAATCAAATTCATTCAAGATAGGTCCCCAATACATCAATCTAACCTAATCAAGCAGTGGTTTGAAGATCACCAGGAAGTCATTGAATTACTTCCTTGGCCGCCAAAAGGGGCGGACATGAACCCCATCGAAAACGTTTGGGGAGATATCGTGAAGGATTCGGAATTTTTCCGTCCGCGTTCCGCGGATGAAGTGTTCGAGAAGGAAAATGCAATTTGGGAAGGGTATAAGGGGAGGCCAACTTATTGGCGAAAGTTAGCCAATTCTATGATTAACCGGTTGCAAATGGTAATAGAAAACGAAGGTTATTGGACTAAGTATTAATACATTTAAAAACCAACTGACAGATATTTCTTGATTTATTTTGATCTCATTTTGTAAAACCTTATTATTATATGGACACGCCCTCAAAAAAAAAGAAACCCCCCTTGGGAAAAAAAGGGTAGCAAATGTTTCCCGTCGCAGCTTATTAAATAGTTTATATATATATATATATCTAATACCAAACATTGATTGTTGGCGTATCTGTAGCGTATTCGACGCTTATAAGGGAGGCCGGGGTTCAAGTCCCTAAACAGAGAATAAGTATTTATAATGTTATTTGTTTGCACTCGTGAAAAGATTTAATTTGATGGAAAAATTTATTTTTTTATTTTTCAATTGAAATTATATCCCGCAGCAATCAATATAGTCCCAATATTTTTTCAATTATGATAGTCACAATAGCTTAATGGCTAAGGCTTCGGGCATCCCTTGCGGAGATCCGGGTTCGAATCGCGATCTATGGAGAATTTTTTTTTCTTAGTTTTCATTAAAATCTTTTTTTTTATGAAAAAAAAACATTAAAACATGGCATAGAAAATTGCTTTCTAGCAAAGTATTATTTATACTTTTTTAGTTATATTTAAAGTAAACATCAAGTTATTTATTAACATGTATTGATATGCCAAAAGAAACATGCATTTTGTAACCCACCTTCCCATGATTTACCAAAAGAAACATGCATTTTGTAACCCAGCTTCCCAGCCCTAAGCCCTGCATGGCAAAAACGGCATAAGTTGCTTTCCCCCGCAAATAGATGGATTTTGCCACAAAAATCGCTGTTCGGATTTTTGTTCAGGATACTGTTCATTGCCTTCGATCACCAAAAAGTGATCGATCGCTCGTTCATTGATCATTCAAGAAAACTGATCAATCGCTCGATCAATTGATCACTTTTTTCAAATTGATCGATCGTTCCCTCAATCGATCATTTTTCGATTAAAGAATTTGTAGAATTTAATTTTAATTTTCCCGGTGTTACATGTATAAAGTTACAATTTGATTATTTACTTATACCCAAAAACGACTCGTCAAGCTCCGCCTCTTTCCCATATTAACTACTCCCATGAACGCTATTTAGGGATTTTAAAAATGACAACATTTTTTTCCCCCTTAAACAATTTGAACGCACACCTTTCCCAGGTTACGACGTAAATTTATGAGAGGTATTTTCAGAGTTGTTAACGATACTTAAAAAAACTATCGTCGATTTCGATACCGTTACTGGCTTGTATTTGTATCGGCGATACCGATACCGATCCTTATTTTGGCTGGTATCGGCGATATCGATACTGATACCGATAACGATTTCATCATCTGCTGGCGAAAATCTTTTTTCTTCAAAAAAGGTCTGCAAAGCTTTTTTTGTGTATCCGCCGAATTACTGTTCTCTACAATGTCAACTCGTGTTTTCGTTTGTGAAAGTTTTTTTGAAGGATCGCTCTCTCAACCAACCATTAGAGATTCTATTTCTGGCAAACGTCCTAAGATTTCTATTACGCAGTCACAGTTTGATGAGCAGCTTCTTGATAATATGGTAGGAAGCCTTCTGCCTATTAGGCATGTTGACAGTAAAGAATTCCAAACTTTTTGTAATGGAATATCTCATGGAAGTAAGGGTTTACTTATACTGTTTTTTCTGTAATGTTTATACTAATCTTTTTCTCTTTAAACTAGACTTCAAAATTATGTGCAGACAGACTATCGCAAAAAAGATTGAAGACAGGTTTCAAGTATCAAAACAAGCACTAGCCCAAATTTTGTCTTAGAAGTTAACCTCCATATGCACGACAGCTGATGTGTGGAAATCTCGTGGTCGATCCTACATCGGTGTTACCTGTCACTTTGGCTTGACACCGAAACTCTTCTTAGGAAAAGTGCATGTCTCGCGGTGAGACGTGTCTTTGGAAGTCATACATATGACGTTGTAGCCAAGACTTTATCGACTGTGCATAAAGAATTAAAGATTTCCCGCAAAATTGTTGTTACAATAGCTGACAGTGGATCTAACTTTCTTAAAGCTTTCCGGGTTTTTTCTCGTGAAAATGATGTTCAGGTTGATGAAGATGTTGATGAGGAATACGAAGATGAGGAAATCGTAAGTTTTTTAAATATGGTTGAAAAATTTCTTGCTCATAATTTGCTGTTTTGTTATTAGGACTTAGTTGAGATTGATCATGTCCTAGACGAATGGCATGGTAATGTGAACCAAGAGATCTATCCTCTGCCACCTCATAGAAAATGCGCCTGCCATTTGTTGAACTTGGTTGCAGCAGTTGACTGCGAAAACGCTCTCAAACGTGATTCTTATTCATCACTTCATCGATCTACATTTGCAAAGCTTCATACTCTTTTTAATAAGCAGAGTCGTAGTACCTTAGCTGCAGAAAAGACAAAAGAACAATTGGGTATTATTTTGTTTTCTTTGTTGTCTTGATAAAAAAGTTAGCTTATTCTTTTCTATAGGTGTTCTGTTTGTCATCCCTAATGCAACACGTTGGAATGCCTGGTTTGATTCTGTAAACCATGCAGTTAAACTTCTTGAAGCTGATGGTAACATCGAAGAACAAGAGAAATTGCTAGAGAATTAAAATTTGTTATGCGAACATCATGGGGTCGGGGATTTCAAGTCACAGGAGGTTTTGTTTATGGAAGAGTATGTTTCTCTAATGAAGCCAGTTGCAACGGCTTTAGATATTTTACAAGGGGAAACGGGGAATCAGGTAACGGCTGGCCATTTGCTACCTGCCATTGTTGTGATTAAGCGACAAATTAATGACCTTAAAAATTCAAGGAAATTGAAAGTGTGTTCTCCCTTGGCAACTGCTTAAATTAAAGGCATCGAGAAAAGATTCAGAAATTTTTTTCTGTCAGATGAGCTTCGATTTGCTTCCGCAGTTCATCCCAAATTTAAATTCAATTGGTTGGCTGATGGCTTTTCTTCAGTAGAAGAAATTGATGGGATTAAAGCTTATATTGTCACGGGTGAAAAGGGAGATTGGTTATCTCTTCGCAGAGATGAGTCATCCGCTCCTTGGACAACGCTGCGATCGTGGTGAAGAAATTATCGGGAGAAGTTCGCTCTCAGAAAGATACGCAGATACGCAGTCCGGAAGGGGAGTAATTCGCGCGACGGTATAAAACGCTGCCCCGAATCTGCGTGTGATGAGTTTCCATCGGGTGAGGTCCCGGAGCTGGGCTCCGTAGGGGTAGTTCCCTGGAGTCTTCAGACGCTCTCCGAGTATGGTATGGTCATCCCTTATTGTTATTAGTTAAAAGTGAATAATTGTCTAGAATTTAAGTCATCACTTGTTGTATTCGTGTATTCTTGTTCCAATACAACTCGTGTGACAATATCATGGCTGAATTGAAGAAAAAAATTGAAGTCATGATCCAAGCTGATTCAAAATCTGTTCCAGGCATGGAAAACGATGTAGTGGACGATGACAGCCCAATAGATCCGAAAGACTTTTTTTCGCCCCTTAAATCTATTTCAAACCCGCAAAAAAGATTTTCGCCAGCAGATGATGAAATCAATCGGTTCTTTGAAACGAAAACGTGCAACGATTTTCGGGTTGTTGATTCTTCATTTCCATATCTTCGTCGGTTGTTTATTCAACTTAACACTGGTTTGCCCTCAAGTGCCGCCGTTAAAACGTCTGTTTTCTCTGGGTGGAAGAGTTTTGACGCCAATGCGTACTCAATTGAGTGATCAGCGCTTTGAGTCCTTAGTTTTTCTTAGAGCTAATGCTTGTCTCTTATAGTACCAATAATATACAGAATTAAAACTAAATTTCTTTATTTTTTTTCACGGATTATCGTTATCGGTATCGGTATCGATATCGCCGATACCAGCCAAAATAAGGATCGGTATCGGTTTCGCCGATAAAAATACAAGCCAGTAACGGTATCGAAATCGACGATAGTTTTTTTAAGTATCGTTAACAACCCTGATGGGGGGGAACTTTTGAACGAGCATAGGTCCGTTCACAGAAAGTCGAAAACATTTGATGCATTTTATTGTAGGCCTAATCGGCTACCACCTTCATTTGTTTGTTTGTTTGTTTTTTGTTTATTTTTATTATTTACTTTTGTTGTTTGTTTTTTCTACTATTTATTTATGCAAATACAATGTTTTTACATTGATTAAATCTTTTTTTTTTTTATTTTAAATAATATGATTGAACTAAGAAAAAGGTGTCTTTTTATTAAAATTGGTAAAAAATTTTCACCCATGTTCACTGGGGTCGGCTTCTGGGCCGGAAAAAAACGGTTTCAAAACCCGATTATACTACTTTGTTCCCTGTCTGCCCCCTTTTGAGTAATGCATTAGCTATATATATTTGTAAATATTCCCTTGTATTTCATCTTTTGATGTCAAATAAACTACCACAAAAGAAACTTGGTCTAGGTTTAATAGCGGGACACACCCTACCGAGACCACCGAGAGGTTTAAACTTGCGGAACCCACGCTGCCCTCAACTCACTCCACTTCCATTGGTTGTAACTATGCCCGTTCAAAAATTCCTCCCAATACAAAGCCATAGAAGCTTAGATCGGACATAGATCCTATCTTCGCCGCTAGATCATCAGATCTTTTGACTGGTCGAGATCGGACCATAGTCGGTTCTCAGTTGGAGTTTGTGTTGAATTTCTACCCCGATTCCTGAGCTGAAACCTTTATAGTCTTTTTAAATATGGTCTGGGATTCCGTGGTTTGGTAACCCCTGATTTTTGCCCCGCCACGCCCCGGTTTACGACGTAGTCCCCTGATCGTCCCATCGATTGGTTTTATTCTGGGTGGGGTTGGCCAGGTTTCCAGATTAGATCAAATCGGAACCGATCGCTAGTAGTACTTAGGAATCGGTCCTGAAACAACCCAAATCACGGGAGAAAAGGGGGGGGGGGGGCTTGACAAAGTATTTATTTAATGAGCTTTAGAGAAATGCTAAAAATTTGAAATAATTAGCACAGTTTGGGGAATATATAAACTTAATTTAGATATTAGTACCAAAGTTGCCGCGATCGATTAAAATGATCGAGGTCGATAATGGATCATCACTTTTTTGCGATCGAGATCGAGATCAAAATGGTCTTGATCGATGATCTTTGCGATTGTGGCGCCATCTAGGAGTCGTTTATGAAGCTCTTACACAAAGTTCGTTTCCTCCACACGATCTGATTTTTCCACACAACATTATGCATTATTCACGTGTTTCATGTGGCCTAATGTCGTTATCCTTATGTGTGAATCTTTTTTATTCAGATATTTCTATCATAATTTATTGTTATGTTAATATGGGTAGAAGAAGACTCGGTCAACGAATACATCAGCTTACTCAAAGGAGTAGTACG
Source organism: Daphnia magna (assembly GCF_020631705.1). Lineage (NCBI taxonomy): Eukaryota > Metazoa > Arthropoda > Branchiopoda > Diplostraca > Daphniidae > Daphnia > Daphnia magna. The sequence goes on from NC_059184.1 coordinate 9,500,063, forward strand.
AAATGAGAGGTCAAATTTGCCGCTCATTATCGTCTGTGTGATGCAGCACACTGGAAATACAATTTTTTTTAAATGATCGAAAAGATCGATTTTGCCGATCGGTTAATCAAATAAAAAAAACCGGTCGATTTAGATTCTTCTATCCCAAATTGGGCAACAAGGTCTCTGAGACGGCGTCTTAACGGGCAGACGATAAATACGCCAATGCTAAAGGATATGGCCTTCCAAAGAATCGAATCTTTTCCGGTCTTTTAACGATTCAATACTTCTCCATCTAGCCAACACGTATGTAAAGAATCGAGATCTCTGACAACAGAGAAACAATGGCCTTCGACTTTCTAAAAAGTCACCCCTCTGACACCCCAAGCAATACGGGGAGTTGACCGTTGCGGAAAAAGCCACCTTGTTTTCGAACAAGAAAGAAGGTCGAGTTAACCGTTTGAAAAGAAGCTACCGCGATTCCCACGCCAGCCAGAAGAAAAAGATGCTTCCTTAAAAAACCATAAATAGTACAGCGCGTCAGTCTTGGAGTTCTTCTTGATCTGACCACTTCAGTCTTCACGACAGTTTTCTGCTGCAGTATTTTTATCGATTGGGCTGTGTCTTCGCGGATCGTTTTTCATTCTCCATCGTCGCTTATAGTTCAATACGACATGCGGTAAATCCCAAATCCAATTTATTTTATTATTTTTTATAGTTACGTTTTTGTGGTAGTTTACACGTTCCAGGCGCGTGTAAACCATTACATATACTTCACATTTAATCCGTAAACAGTTTACGTGTTACTACGTATTATTACTATAAAATATATAATATAATACGTATTATTCCTATATATTACGTCCTATATATTATATATATCCCTATATATTTACATCCTATATATCCTATATACTACGTATAATATGTATTAATAACTTAACGTTATACGTAAAAATATAAATATGGAATAGACAAATTTTACAGAAATGGATAGCCCTCATCAAGACGTATCCATTTCTGTTAAATTGTCGCTTTAAAAGGATCTACTTGAGTAGTAAACCGATTGGTGTTTTTTTGTGTAGGTCGGTGTGGTTTGACGGGTCTCAGGGAATTTCCTGCCCCAATAAAAATCACAATCGGGAAAACAATTAGTTGACATTTTTTAAAAATTGACGAAATGGATAGCTCTTGATGATCTCTATCCATTTCTGTAAAAATATTGCTTAACAAGTAATTTCTCGAATGGTAAGCCGGTTAGCCATTTTTAGGGCAGGTCGGTGCGGTTTAACGGGTAGTGTGTAATTCCCTCCTCCCAGTCATATATGAAATTAATATATTTATTATCGGGGAAACTATAACCCCGAAATTAATAAATTATACAGAAATGGATAGCTCTTGGTGAGAACTATCCACTTCTTAAAAAGCCATGAAAAAATATTCATAAACAAAAAAGTTTGAAAAGAAAAGAAATCCTATAATGACGAAAAAATTTCCGTTTTTCGCTGTAACGCATAACTCGGTCTAGCCGATAAAACGGAAATCTTTTCGTCATGATAGGATTTTCTTTCCATATTAATATTTTAATTTTTTTTACGGAAATCGAAAGCTCTTGGTGAGAGCTATCGATTGCCATAAAATTCATAGTGATGGCACCTTTCGTTTGGATACAATAAATTATTCAATTTTGCCCGCTTTGGGGGAGGAGGGGGATGACTTAGATACACACCCAACTTTTCGTACACCATTCGGATAATTTGCTTCACTTAAACTAATAAACAGTGTACTTTTCGTGATCCTCTTATCACGAGGAACACGACGACACTTATATAAAAACGTCATTAGACATAGTTTTAGATTAGGAATCAGCAAATATGGATGAACCAATCGTGAAAGAGCACGACGGCGGCCATCATTTTTTGGCGCCAGTTCAAATTTCGTCTTTTTTCATTGAAAAAAAAACGTAAAACACTTAACTATTATTGATTATTAATAACTTCTAATTCAATGTTAAATAAATAACACTGCGTCTTCTCCAGTCTTTATAAATAATTAATCATCCCTAGTTTATCCATGAAAATAAATTCAAGTTAAAGGGTAGGGATTCTGTTTAGTATTTTTTGTGTTTCTAGTGTCAAGAAAATATGTAAACATGGGTGATTCAAATGTGGATATGGGGATAATGGATAAACTAGGGATGATTAATTATTTATAAAGACTGTAGAAGACGCAGAATGTCTTAAAGTGTAGTATTCTAGAACATTTCCTGAATTGGAAAAGTATTACTAGGGTAAATAAATCAAAAACCCCCTTTTTTCCTATCTCCCCCTGCAATCGAAACCTCCCTGGATTTTTTTTAATTTTGCAACGCAGCATCCGAAACTGGTCTATTAATTAATACACGTAAAACTGTTGTACTGCAAATCTGTTTTATTGCATTAAGCTCTTCCAATAGAGGCATTTTAATCCGAAAGAAAACCAATTGTTGGAGAAAACAACAATTCAATGAATATTAATTAAGTGGTTTTAAGTGGTCAATGAAAATTAAGAATTAGGCACGTGTATAAATAAGGTAAACAATCCGTAGACGGAAACAAATCTTGTAAACATTGTAATACTTGTAATACAAATTTTACACTGAAAATTGAAACATAATCCATGAACGGAAATTCAACATTCAAACTCTGAAAAAAGGAAAAATGACTTTATACTTCCGCGAATGGATTCAAATCTGATCGCCTTCAAACTATTATACTCACATGTACGGAGGAAAGATGACGCGATTACTTGCTCATCAGTGAAGGGAAACGGATCCGTTGGTCCCCACTCGCGGCATCCGTTTTCATGGAATAACATACTTGGATCTGAATCCATTCACGGGTGAAGACTGTGTTGGGCGGCAATCGTAGTCTTTACTTCGTAGTCTGTGCCTGTGGTAGTAGTGAATAGCCTTGCAAATTCTTAAACTGAATAATTATATCTAGTTGGCAGCGAGACTTTAGACCCCTTCGACATAACACCCCAGGAGGGGTCGACTTTAGACCCCCACGTTGCGACGCAAGACCCCCAACATAAAGAAAAATATTTGTATTTGTTAATTAATGGACAACGCAAAACCCCTAGCCTCCGACGCAAGGTCCCTGTGTCTTTTTTTTATTTAATGTAACCCCGACTTAAGACCCCGTGCCTTAAAATGTATTCATATATTACCGACTTTAAGTCCCTGTCCCCCGACACAATGTCCCTGTATTTTTCGCCATTAAATATTATCCCGACTCAAGACCCCGTTTTCCAAAATGTGCCAACAATTCCTAACTTTATACCCCAGACACAAGTCCCCGTAATTTTTGCAAACGAAATATTTTCCCGATCAAAGACCCCTTGCTTAATCATGTTATAGTAACATCTACTTGAAGCCCCGCTTTAAAGCCCCCGAAATTTTAAATTTACCTAAAAAAATTTTTCTTTTTCAAACCCATCTTTTCTGCCACACTTAAACAAAGCGGCATCATTTGTAGGGATTACCGACTCGAGAATAGATCGCACACTTTAGCTTTAAAATATCCTTTAAAAGGATCTTAAAACAATCATTAATACATCCAGGCATTTTTAGCAAAAGTGACTGAACAGAAAACGGATTACGGATAGCTGAATTTGTTTTTATTCGAATTTCATTTTATGGGTCAGATGAGGAAAGAAAACAGATCATACTGATGAATAAATAAAAGTAATTCAGGAAAATTAATTGAAAATTGGAGCGACTGGAGTACGGCAATAAAAGCAGGAATCGCGGGCTAATCTCTCAAGTTGCTCGGCACATTGGTGGCAGACCGTGCCGTGCCCACAAGGAATAAAAATTTTATTCTTTGGATTGATGGTTCAAATGTCACAAATGTGCGCTGGCTGAGGATTGTGATGGTCAGCAGCAACAACAGGAGGGGCCGCAATTACAGGCTCAACAACAGCAGGGGTAACAATTACGGGCTCGACAACACCAAGAGCAGCGGCAGCCGCAACCGGAGTGCGACGTGGTCGACCTCGAGGTCTTGGAGCCGGAAACTCTGCAGCAGCAAGCTCCGCAAAGGCTCCTCCCGGAATTTGCAACTGGCGTGGGCGGCCTCGGGGTCGACGTAGTGGCTCGTTACCCTCATTTAAATTTTCAATGGGGATTCGACGTGGGCGCCCACGGCGCCGAATAGCTGGAACTTCATCGACATTTTCAGCTGACAGCCGGCGTCTACAAACAGGTTGACGATGAACTGGAGCTGGCTCTTCAGCAACTATACCAGCCAGGCCCTCTAGATCGTCATTTTCTGGCGCTGGACGGGCCAGCTTATCGGCCGTTCTATCAAGCTAGAAAAAAAAAAGAACAAGGCTGTTATAACAGATTAGAACAAAGTAATCTAGTTGAATTTAACCATTGCCAGAGAATAGAGTTACCTGATCCTGATTACCTGGTTCGAAGAATTCACCCGCCACATCGAGAAACTCATATATCTGAATTGCGCCGGATGTTAGCTGTTCCGTTAAGGTCTTGATGTTACGGTCGCGTTGCTTGTTTACCAAACGTTGTGGTGGAAGAATCTGCTGTGCTACCCGAATGGCAATGAAGTCCCTCTCTGTATTTTCATTAAATTCTTGAATATGTTCTAGTGAATGAGGAAAAGAACGCATTAATAGTAAAATTAGAAAACAAATTGCAAACATGTGTAAAAAATTTACGTATGAAAGACCAGAAATTTTGATGATGCGGACCGCAACGTGCGTTGAACCAGCGATTAAAGGATTCAACTTCATTGTTGGTTCGATGATCGTCGCCAGAGACGCAAAAACGTTCAGGGCCTTGGTTTGTGAACCAATATCCTCCAATATATTGGAAAAGCCGTGCTACTCCAGCTCTTGATTGCGGATTCTCGGCAAGAAGAGCATTTTCGGTACGGTGTCTTATAGTCTGCAATGAGAAAAATGTTAAATTTTTCCATGGATTAAACCCAGTTATATCACTATGTTTTACCTGGAATGCTTCGTAGGCTCGATTCGACGGTAGCAATGCGAGGGCAATTAGCTTCTTCACGATACTCCTTATGTCCCCACCTGATCTATAGGCCCTTTGAAGTCCTTCTTTGCAGGCTCTACGATAAATATAGGTAAATTTAAAATTTCAGGGGTTTTAAAGCGGGGCTTCAAGTAGATGTTACTATAACATGATTAAGCAAGGGGTCTTTGGTCGGGAAAATATTTCGTTTGCAAAAATTAAGGGGACTTGTGCCTAGGGTATAAAGTTAGGAATTGTTGGCACATTTTGGAAAACGGGGTCTTGAGTCGGGATAATATTTAATGGCGAAAAATACAGGGACATTGTGTCGGGGGACAGGGACTTAAAGTCGGTAATATATGAAGACATTTTAAGGCACGGGGTCTTAAGTCGGGGTTACATTAAATAAAAAAAAGACACAGGGACCTTGCGTCGGGGGCTAGGGGTTTTGCGTTGTCCATTAATTTAAAAAATATATATTTTTTTTTATGTTGGGGGTCTTGCGTCGTAACGTAGGGGTCTACGGTCGACCCCCCAAGGGGTCTACCCCCTGGGGTCTAAAGTCTACGTGCCATCCTAGTTATCCAGTGTCAACTGAAGATTTCCAGTGTAAACACTGACCTTTTATTATTTTTCAAAGATAATTGGGATAAAGAAGGTTTTTTTTTATGTATTGAATGAAATCAGAAATATTTAATCTACAAGATCATGTAACAGGAATCTTCACTATAGCCATCTTCTATATTTCTAGATTAGAACTGAGGTTTTTCTGTATCCCTTTGAGCTTCTATAGTCATAATGTAAAAAAAACAACTCCAGATTGGATAGGCATGATTACGCATCTCAGTATCCGCTAGAGGTCTATTTTATTACCTTAAAAGTACACAATGTAATTGCATAGTAAAATAACCAGCAATCTTATGTAAAGCACAAACGAAAAACAAAACCAGCTGTATACATATACTTAGTTATATGCAAACAGCTGTTTTTAACAAGTAAATAAAAAAATTAAATTAACTAACTTAAGACGAAAACAAAGTGTTCCTCGGCAATGCTCCAAATGCCGATCATTTCTGCCTTTATAAAACGATTCGAAAGTTACGTGCAATTTTAATTTTGTGTCATATTAATTTGCATGAAAGTGTGGACTGATTTAAGGGTTTTCAAGTTATAGTTAGGAGCAGACACTAGCTGATTGCAATTTTGACCGAGACCTGTGATCAAAGGAGATTAACGTGAAATTGTTGGTTGTTCTTGAATTCAGCCAAATAACCAGTCACATCATATTTTCCTTGGTTTATGAGAACCCGGTCTAACGGAATTTTCACCTTGTTCTTTAGTTTAACATAGAATGCTCTCAAGTTTCATTCATTCGAAGAGTAGAGCAGCAGATGCATAGCTGACAGATGAATCGCTAAATGAGCGGCACTGACTCGATTGAGCATAATCGACAAATTTGAGGGAAGCCTTCAAACCGTTCGAAGTTTCACGAATATGGTCCACCATCTTAAAAAATGAAAATTGAATCAGTATCTCTAAAAAGTTATGAAATGAAACTTAGCGATAAAAAAAAATGTCGGGCAGTAAAATGTTTTCCTTACGTTTAGCAGCACTCCGATTGGATGTCTACCACAAATCGTATTTCCGTATTTTTTCAAGTATTCCGTGAATCCAGCGGTATCCAACATTTCAATAATGGACATTCCCTGTATTGGAAAACTAGATAGATTTCATAAAGCATCAGTAATTGCCACCAACAATATTACTTGTTGGTCAAGTCTCTGAATGGACTGATAAATTTCGCCGCAAGATTTATCATAGTGCGTATAACGAAAACGCTGTCCCCAATGGCAGAAGTCTGAAGAAATAATGAAACAATTGCTAGGATCAGCGAGATATCTGGAAAGAAGTCTTCCGTAGTGGGTTTCACGTTCCGGTGACAGCGATCCAACCAAAATCGGGACTATGGAAATATCTCTGTGACTAAGAACAATGACCATTATTTATTTATTTATTGAGGAGAACTGAAAACTCGGTGACTGCACGATGCGATACTATAATGAGATCTAATATGGCCAACCTCAGAAAAGTATTTTCCGTCTAGCAGTCTGTATGTTTAGTCTTAAATATTTAAAAAACATGGCTTAAAAAAACCCATTGTGTAAAAAAACAGTTTGTCTACCTGCAAATCAGGAAATGCGCCAAAATTAACTTACTTTTCAAATACTTTGGCAACATAGGGAAGATGCATCTCAATGCTGTGCTCATCTTCATCTGTTTCCAGATTCATCCACTCAAAGCAGCCAGTACTGTGTAGTTCTTTGTACACTAAATACAGGAGTTAAACATTTTCACCTGGGTAAAATAGAAAAGTAAAAGAGTTTTACCCTGAGTATCTAAAGTGAGATCATAAAAAGGTGTGCGATATTTTGCCACTGTAGATAGGGCACAACCAGACAGACGGACATGGTGAGATGGGCCTAAAATAAAAACACGTTTCCTGTTCCAATGAAAAAACAAATACTGATTGATGAAAAAGGGGCAAACAAGATTTTTGTTTTTTGTTTTTACACATTTGAAGGATCAATTTGTTTGTATGCAAAACCTGCACATGACCCACAATAACGATAGCCAGCATGCCTGTAACAAAAAAAGATGCATTAATTCTTGCATCAGCTGTGGGCTTTCTTGTACATTTTCATAATTCAGTAGCAGAACTAGGCCAATAACTAAGAATGAGAAAGAAGTTTTAAAAAATTACGGTGCAATAATAGCTCTTGCAGGCCCATGTGAAAAATTGGCTGCTTCTAGCCACCCATCAAGCTGACGACCAAGTTCCTTAGCTGTAAAGAATGGAAGAAAAATTTCAAGTAGTTGCCGTCACTTTTCAAACAAAGAAACAATGTGAAAAGCTAAGATTACCTGAATCGGAATACCAGCTACCTGCATGAGAAGCTTTACGTACGGACATATTAGAATTTACAATATCTTTACTAGGCAAGAAACTGGTCTAACAGTATCACAGGTTTAATTCCGCCTTTGATAGTTTCCCTCTTGGTCCTACGTCCTGCTACGCCTACCAATAGCAGTGAACACAAAGCTGAATGCTGCAATCACACAGTCAGCAACCCTCCCTAGACCCTAGTACAAGCGGTACAAGCACAAGGGTGGAAAGCCTCTAGGGTGGAAAAGCAGACAAAACGTTCTGCGACAGAAAAGTCAAATGGAAACGGAGTCAATGGATCAGGCTCAGGGTGTTTATAAAACCATAGCCCACTGGATGTAATAGTTCAAGCCTGAAGCATAGAACTGTAAAAGTGACTCACCCTTCCGGCGATGGGAGGAGCTTATTCTCGAATGGACACTAGCACCACCACCAAAGATTCTTGGAACTTCGTTGAGTAATCGCTAACAAAACAAAAAACAAACAAAACAGTTAGTTGTCGTTTTAGCGTTTTGATGTTAAGAGTTCAATCCAAAAAGACTAATTATTATTCTTATTAGTAGTATAGTTATCTTATTAGTTATATTATATATTTCAAGTATAGCATAGCTGAGTGGTTAAGGCGTCTGATAAGTGCATTAAATGAGAATTGGTATTAGGTTCAGACCCAATCTGATTCTTGCCTTTTTTTCCAGTGATAGCACCATTTTATACAATATTTACATTAAATAAACAAAAATTTTAAAAAATAATTACATGGCATTTGTATTCATACAACAAAGAAAAATTTGAAAATAAACTTAAAAGACAATTGTCATATATTTAGCAAAGTATTTGAAAAAACGGCATGTTTATATTTTGAAAAATGTTGTTTTTCGACACCAGTAGAACGCGCTGAAGTCCATTCCAAGTTGAAAAAAAGGAGGTAGGGAGTGCGTCAAAACGATTGAACGGGTGAGATAGGGAACCTTCAGGCTTGAACTATTACATTCAGTGGGCTATGATAAAACACGAAACTTTTTTCGGCTAAAACGCGAAACTCATTGCGGCATGGTCCCAAAGAATATGATGTAATATCGCCCCAGGGCATCCTAAATTGCGAAAAGGTTTACGAAACCATTGTTCAAAGTGCTAGTGAATTTTGCATTTAATCGATTAAAATCATTTGATAAAACGAATTATATGTCAGGATAGTTACAGTTAGTTTGGTTTCCCCTATGTGTCTAGGCTTCAAATGTTTACTATGAAAAAAGAAAAGTTTCCTGTGCTTCTTCTGACGAGCGTGTGCCCCCATAATTAAGTTTCGATCTAGACTAATACAAAAAAGTAAAAAAAAAAATGATGGCATGTGGTTCTTTATGTCACTAATAAAATTTGAAAATGTTTTGCTTGCACCTATTTCAATTACCTCGCGTCAATTTGCTAGGTCATATTGGATGATCGGGAACGAAATAGATTGGGGAATGCGAGTTTGCTTATTAAATACCACAATGCGATTAGGATCAGAATTCTAGTTGTTAAATCATCAAGCGATGCATTAGCTAAATAGTATTTAAGGTTCTTTCTAACAGTATTACCGGCACCATGAATTTTTTAGCCACAAGTGTGACTTCATTGTAAACGGCTGTACTTTTAATTTATTTTTTTTCATCTTGATAAATTAACATTCAAATAAGTGCAATAATGAACAATTCGTAAACTAAATACAATTGTCATGTTAACGTCTCGCCTGCTTTTTCTGCAAAAAAATTTTGCAGTTTAGAATATTTCGCGAAAAGGTTGAAACTCGAAAGAGTCTTAACCGCGAAACAAGGATTTTGGTTCCGCATTGAGTTTCGCGCTTAAGTCGAAGGCTCCGCGGTTTCACTTTTGCATTTTAGGCACGCCCGGAGATTCAATATCTAAAAGAAAATTAAACATAACAATTTTTAAATGCAACGAAAGTTAATTTGTGACTGCATTATTGATATACCGTTCTTCAAAGCTTTCATTAGAAAATAGAAACGTTTGTTTTAAATCAAAATATTTTGTTAACTATTGGACATGCGCAGGACATGCGAGCCAATGATCGACTTACAAGGATGTCAACAAAGGAGAATCCGTAGTCCGAGTCCACCGCAATACCACTTCGTTGTCTGTGGCAATACTAATAGTCTACTTCAGTTACCACCATCGAAGTTGGAAAAAAAACGTAATAACGTCGTCTTATTAACGTAAGAAAATCGTAAGTGGTCAGATACCAAATCTAAAAGTTGAAGTTTTATCAGTTTATTACCAACTTCCACTGTGACTGGCTTGAATCGAATCCATTCATATCAGCAAAGTCTTCAAATGGATTCGGATGACGAATATATTGTACAACAATTTAGCGAGGACGGAGGGATTGACTCGAGTGATGAAGATGAAATGGTCATGAAAGAATTTTTCCGGCAATCAGGTTCTGGGTTAAAAAGATCATTAAAAGATTTTGAGAGTGAAATGGAAAACGAAGCAGACATACGTGTTGCAGCTTACCTAGAGAAAGAACAGTTTTGTGATCCTTTGAAGGCTGAGAGTGATAAAAAAGAAGTAAGAAAATCTAGGGATTACTTTGACACTGATTCAGAAGAAGGTGAAGAAACAGAAGATCCAACGGTGGAGGCAAAATCAAACATGGATTTATTTTATGATCCTCTAATGGATTCCAAAGATGAAAAATATGTCCAAAGACAAAGAGACATGTACAGAACAAAGCTCATGAATCGAACCAAGCCAAAACCTTTACCTAATAGTGATGCAGTATTGAATTGCCCTGCTTGCTTCACCACCTTGTGTCATGACTGCCAAAGGTATCTACAGCAATTAATTTATTTTATTGGTTGTAATAATTACCCAGTTCTACCACTGTTCAAATTTAGGCATGAAACCATAAAAACACAATATAGAGCAATGTTCACCTTCCACTGTCAAGTCGACCTTGGAGAGGTCATGAAAGTTCCTCTTCACTCCCAAAAAAACCGTTCCAAGAAGGCTTTGAGTCAGCCCGGGGAACTTCATTTCAGCGGTGAGGAAGAAACTTACCACCCAGTGCGGTGTTCAGTATGCAATACGCACGTGGCTATGCTCGATAGCGATGAGGTGTATCATTTTTTCAATGTAGTAACGAGTCATTGAATAAACTCATTACTTTAGCATGTGTACTGTTGAAGTGTGTATAAGAAAATCAAAGAATCGTCGAGGACAAAAATTTTGTGTAATCGCCACACATCAAAAGGGGAGGAGAGGAAGTCACAATTTCTTTTCATGAGAAAAGAAAATAAAATAACGGAAGGGATCAACGGGTAGCGGTTTACACCCAAAAGAAATATTCCGCGCTGTGCGAACGAAACATGGGTTTTAACCAAGACCAAAGTGAATATGTGAATCGCCGTAAACCGGATGGGAATCAAATAATTAAAAAGGAATATTTACTCAAAACAATTCCTGTGTGTGTGTGATCCAATCGACTCATCTACCTAGCCCAAGTCCCTATCGAATTCGAAATTGGAAAAGATTTGCACAAAACAGCCTCGAAACGCGAAGAAGGGAAACGCAAAGCAATCCAGAAAGAGCAAAGGAAATCATACCGACAAAGAAAACGCAAAGACGAGACCCAAAAATCAACTCACAAAGATTGGAAAAAGAAGGATTGAGGGAGGATGTCCACACCTATTAATTTTTTTTTAATGGACAGTTGTTTGTGTCTTATCAAGGAAAAGAGGTTTGGGCGGATATAACACAACACAAAGATTTGAAAATAATTTGGATGATTCTAGGGATCGAAGATGAATTCACTTCAATAGTCGAATAGATCGAATTTCACCTACTAGATGTTATGGGATAATGCTCGGAGGGTAAAAATACAATGAAGACACTCAAAACTTGTATGAGGAAAAACTGGCCGATTCCAAACAAAAATATTCTTCCCATTCCCCTACCGCCAACAATCAGCAGGTTGCATCGAGAATACTAATCGTATCATAGAATGACAGCGTTCTTTATAGGTTCATGGACCGTTTCCTGCTTCACCTCGCATAAACTTTTACTTAGTTCAACCATTGCTCGATTTGTGTACAGATGGTTCAAAATAACGAAAGTCTAAGGGACTTCAAGCGCAGAACTAGACAATGATGGACAAACAAAATCTAAAAAATTTGTGAACGCAAAGTTGAAAGAAAAGGAGGGGTTTGGTTGATGGTGAATGTATCGAATTTCTTCTACAGCTGACAAAGATCACTCTTTTTCTGTACGACAAGTAACGTCCCACGTCTTGTCTTTTTTTTTTCTGTTTTTACTTTAATCTGCCGATTCGTTTTCTGTTTAAAATTAACTTGGTCCAGTATTCCATCCCCGAGCAGCACGGCAGTTCACAACACTACACTGGACGAGCGCAGTTTATATGCATGGGAACCAAAGTGTTTTAGACAGTAACGTTGACGTTAGGTTCTTTACACACAAAATATTTGAAATGAAAAAGCAAAAGAAAAAAAAACTATTTGAAACAGAAATCTGGTGATGTTATTTTCCCTTCACAAAATGGATGCCGCCCTCGAAAGATCAATATTACAACTGGCTTTTTTTTTTCTTTAGTTTTTTGTTTTGTTTTTTTGTTTGTTTTTGTTTTGTTTTATGTTTTTTTTTTTTTCGTTTCCTCAGCCAGGGTGTTGCTGTAGTCTTACAAACAGTTGTTTTGATAAGTATGGTACGTTATGTTGTTTTCGATTGTTGTCTCGGATAAACACAACCACGTCCACGCTACACACGGCTCACTGGGGAAGGGGCACGACACCGCAGGACTGATTCATTTCGAGGTCATCATTGTCACGAATTCTGCAAAAACAAATGAAATTATTAACATTGCTTTATCAATCACAAACACTTGCCTTAACAGAAAGACAGGCGTGTAGATAACATTCAACATCAATGACTACAATTTTGACATTCTGTAAGACTCGTATCACAAACCTATTACTGGACTGGCACATTCTATGACCAGAGCAGCAAGGGCGTATCCTTGATTTGTAAATAGCTTTAGCGTCTCATGTTCGAAGATTGTGAATTTAACATTGATGCGCCAGTAAGATGGTGACAATCAAAATATCGTTCTAAATATAACAGACTACTCAACGAGAACTAAATTCGGTTAGTCTACACACGCTATGTGAATTCCTCTGGTGAACGGTTCAAAATGAAGCATTGACAGCAAATGAAGTGGTGTCGACAAAGCACCTGACAACGAATTTTGTGAAGTGCGCGTACAGTTCAAACCGTACAGAACCAAATGCTGTAATCAGGTGCCATATATATATTTTTTTTTTGGGGGGAGATTATGAAAATCTCACATGACTAAAAGCCTTAAATTAACGGGGGGGGGGAAACGCTTTTAAAAAGCAAACAAATGGTATGGGACCCGCACGTGCATAGAACAGGGCTCTTAATCAAATTGAGACTCATCAGGAAAGTTGGACCTGTGGTGTACGCAGGTGTTTTTTTGTTTTGTTTTGTTTTTTTTTAATCTAGGGGTTTAGAAAGCTGATTTCGATTGATGCAGAGATAGAGATAGGTGGTGGGAATTATTGCGATTTTTACCTTCATAGTTAACTTGGCCGTCGCCATCAATATCGGCTTCCCGAATCATTTCATCGACTTCTTCGTCAGTTAACTTTTCTCCTAAATTTGTCATGACGTGTCGGAGCTCGGCAGCCGAAATGAAGCCGTTACCGTCCTTGTCAAAGACGCGGAAGGCTTCTCGAATTTCTTCTTCGCTGTCGGTATCTTTCATTTTGCGAGCCATCATAGTCAGAAACTCAGGGAAGTCGATTGTTCCATTACCTGAATGAAAATTCAGAGATTAGAACAAAAGATTTTACATTTGTGTCTGCTTAATAAACAAGCTATTGGTTAGAAACTGCACTATAATGCCAGGTATACAGAACCATGCACAAAGTTAGTTTTATGCATGCAGTAAGTCCACTCCCACGAGTCCTCCAACTTGACAGTTGATTTCATACGCCTCAGGTTTTAAGAATCAACATACAAGCACATTCTTGACAGTAAAATACAATCTTCCAGGAACTTGAAGTGTCACTAAAAGATTTTGTAGGTTAGAAAAATTTGAAAGTTGTGTACCATCAGCATCAACTTCATTGATCATGTCCTGGAGTTCTGCTTCAGTTGGGTTCTGTCCAAGCGATCTCATGACAGTTCCCAATTCCTTAGTAGTGATGGTGCCATCACCATCTTTGTCGAAAAGGGAGAAGGCTTCCTTGAACTCAGCAATCTGCTCTTCTGTCAACTGGTCAGCCTACAAGATTTAAAACAAAAAATGTGTAATTAATGAAAGCAGTGTTTATCATATATTGATAAAAAATAGCTGTCACAAGACAGAAAATAACTAGATGGATATGTGTTATTTTGAAAAGAAAAGAGGTTTTTAACCGGTTGCAAGGATGTTGTACCCGTCCGTACCTAAGCTTTCAACTTCTCCTGTACATTTCATGCACTAGAAATTTTCTCTTCAAATTTTTGGCTTTTCTGGTCAGTCAGTATGTTACCATATTGTCTGAAAGCTTCATGTATATGCCGGGCTCATACTGACGTCCAGCAGCAAGCTTTTACGAGCTGCTCCAAAATTAGAAAAGAAAGAACCATTCCGCATTTCGAGGGCGATGACGACCAAATTGCTCTGTTTTCAGAAGAACGAGCCGGCAATGTCAAAGCTTCGCCCAAATCGACAACAAGCTGCGAAAAAAAAGAGACGCAAATCACCCTTCTTTCCTCCCCCCACCCACCCAACTCTTTTAGTCAATAAACTGTATATGCCCGGTAGTCGTCCTCCCGGTTCTAAGCATTTTTACGGTAATCTTTCTTTTGCAGCCTTGCACGACAGGATGCCGAGGTAGAAGCACTTACCATAGTGGATATTGTTGGATGAAAATAGAGAGTTTGTTGGAAAAAAAATAAGTTATCCCGGACGACGTCGACTTTGGGGGGAGAGAGCAAAAGAAGAAGGCAGTACCACAACCAGACGGAGACGTTCACCAAGCACTACAGACGAAAGCCAACTGAACTCGAAGCTTGGCAGAAGAGAGAAAGTGGGAAAAGAGGCGGGGCGGGACTAGGGGCGCCACGTGCACATCGCGGATGAATGAGGAAGCTTCCAAACCCAGAAACGGATATTGACCGGTTAGAGCAACCTTCTTACTATTTGGAAGCCACTGACAAAAACGCGGTCGCATACGCTTTTCAGTTTTTTTTTTCCCCATTTGGTTTTACATTCTTATTTTCTTATTTCCCCTTCAGCAATTTAAGAATCGGACTCGTGAAGCAATGCGACTGAGAGCGCTCCTGCGAAGCGCAATTCAGTTTGCGGTAGCTGCTGTTGGCTGACGTGTCGCTTTTTAACGCTTGATATGACAATTGCAGAGGGGGAAATGCATCAACGAGAACTGAAATCTCTCAATTGTTATATTCGCGTTCGCGTTGTATATCTCGCGTCAAGAAAAATCGTAAATGGCTAGGACTTTGTCTTAGATGATGCGAAAAGGCTTGGTTTTCATGACACGCTAGCCTCATTGCTGCCAGACAGACTACTGTTAACCTTGTTTCACATTCTCTCCGTCCTGTGCTGCAAACCCTTCTGCATTACCTGTTATGTAGGCTATCCAATGGCATAAATCCGTCCAAACTGACACCAAACGTAAAACCAAGCCAGACAGTGTCCTCATCAACTGTTGGTGCGTTCGTGTAAGGAATAGCCCAAACTGACCATGTTTCAACCAACATACACTTACTTGTAACAGCCTTCAGCCATGCATAGTGAGCAACCCAAAACCGAAATTTTATCAAGCCAAGGCCCAACCTTGCCACATATTTGCCATTCCTTTTGATATACATTTTCCGGTTTCGTTCTTCTACGAGAAACAGTTTCCCAATTTTGAAAAGGGGAAAAAAAAATGTTCGTGGGATTTGCTAAACAGCATCAATGGGGTCAGTTAAACAAGGTGAATAAACGGATCCGATTCTGTTGTTGGACAGCGAAACGTGACAAATGGGAGGTATTCAGATCAGTTGTCAATCTCGTGCAGATTCGAGTTTTCCGCGTTTTCACGTTTAGGGAAACTTTTCGTCAACACTTTTCGTCTTAGTTTATATTATTATTCAATCCTCAATATGGATAATACGTTTTGCGAGAAAGAGGAAGGGGGGTCTGTTTCGTGTAGGTAAATGACTAGGCGGCCTTGTCCATATGCATTATGCCAAAGTACGGTGCCCGCCCAAAGTAACGACCATGATTATTGTCATCTACGATGCGTCAAATGCATTTATTTTAAACTACGTCGCTTGAAAATACAGATACAGAGTTTCCAACCAAATAGACCATTCTAATAATACGCCACATTTGGTTTCATTAGCTTTCCTTAGATGGTTTCCCTATGGAAACTTGCAAAGCTTTTTGCTCTTAAGTTAATTAACTGGAGCATTGATATGACATCATGCAGATAAAAGATACTCCAGGGTATGCGAAGCTATTTTGAAGTTCGTCAACGTGGCTTCCGCCTCAAGGAAAATTCCACGTTCTTTCTAGTTAGTGAAACATTTACCTGGTCTACTTTTTGCCACCGAGCTTCGTACTGTTATTACGAAGAAATCAATCACTTGATTCTATTTAGAGGATAACATGTCAGTTCGATTCAATTTCCACGGGATTTCTTATTGCGTTGAGTTTTAAGTTTGGCGAGTATTTCGGCGGGGGCCAACATTTGTAAACGAACGCGAGAAAATGCACCTATCAATGCTTTCCATGTTAACTAATCGGCCGATGATTCCATATCGTGCACTGCCTGGTTTTTCAGTGAGGTCCCATGCAAAACGTGGTGTGAGACGGCCTGAACTTCAACCATCAGCATGCTGAAATTGTTCGCCGTGAGGTTTAGAATGCTCTCAGTAATCGTTTGTTGCTTGAAACTACCTGATATATTTGATGAAAGAGAGGGTTATTAACTGCGCTATTTGTCTTTGTTTTTAGCTGACAGCCCGTTCACTACCGTGAGAGGGGCAATGGCGCAATCATCCCGACGACCCACCGTTTGAAAATTGTTGTGTTGAATGTTTGTTGAAGACCGAATGGAATATCGCTGGGATGCGACACGAGCATACGTAGCCATCTAGGCCATAGGGCCTCTCGAGCAGTCAAGCTCTGCCTTTCTGCTGTGAGACTGTCGGCTAGCGCCACCGCAACTCCTCGAGGCTACTCTCCTATCGGTCCTATCTGGTTGGCTGGCGAACGTACTGCATCGCGTCCCGTTTTTCCCTTTTCTTTTTCTTTTTTTACTTTCCCATCCCGCAGTCGCTTTCCACCCATTTTCCCCCCACTTCCGCGTAGGGTGGGGTCCGCCGTCGCCTATTGGTCGGCTGGCACCTGCAATGCAGAGTCGACGACACAGCGAAGAGCGAATCGTCAGTGCTATCAGCTCAGCTCCAAAATTTTTATATAATGTCTTTTTAATTGGTGTTTATTTTTTTCTCTCGTCTGTTTCCTCCTTGTGACTGACGTTAAATATAACAAAAAAGATGATTGACTTAGCTTTACAGTTTATGTTGTACTGAACTGAAGCAGCTTACATTAATTAAAATAACGTTTGAACTACACGGAAGAAAACACACAAGAATCAAGTTCACATCACGGGGATTCTTGCCAGTATCAAGCCAAATTTTCACAAGGACAAGCAAGGAAGAAGGGGAAGGGAAATCTTTATGGCGTTTGTCAACATGGCTCTAATTTAAGCAAATGGCCAAAAAAAGAAGGCAAATCTCAAAATGAAACGCAGAATATAAAGCAACTGTCTGATTACAAGAAAACAAAATATGGAAAGCTCAAACGAGAAAGATCATAAACTTGTCACTGAAGTCGAATCGAATACCCGTTGGACATTGCCTCTTTTTTCTCGAAATTGCTAGTCTTACTAGTTGCTTTCATAGGCTATTGAGTCCGTCATATTCAGAGTTCACGTAATTTAGTTAAGCCTCTCTAAGCCCCCACAAATCCAACATTGAAACAAAAATATTCGAGTAGCCAATCAAATTAAAATTTATGGTGCGAATGGTCTCCACTGTTGGTTACTCCCAGCCATTAGGTTTTTCACCTAGCGGCCACGTCATCGAGGTTGGAGTACCCTATGTGTATGGTTGCAGAACCTCTTGACTGCATGCCCCTTGGAGAAGCGCACGGCAAGTCGAAACTTGCATGCAAAGGTTTGTTTTTTTTTTGTTTTTTTTGTTTTTTTTTCAACAGGTAAAACCAGACATTTTTTTTTTCTCCCTCCACTGCGGATGGCGAACGTCAATTGTTTTGGCGTTTTCTCTATGATCAAACGTAAACAGACATTTAGCCCATTGCTACACGTCACTCGCTTGCTCGGGTATGTATATAATACAATAGACATTTTCTACTTTTCACTTGTTTTTCTTTGTTTTTCTTTCTTTTATTTCTTTTCTTTTTTTTTCTTTTTTCTTTTAAAGACACTGGAAGTTTAATCGAGGAAAAAAGCAAAAGGGATTTGATATGTCGCCATTTGTTTGGCGCTGCTTTGGTTACCTACGGAAAACAAGACAGAAAATACGATAAGATAACCAGTTGAAGAAGTTGTTGCAACGGAAATATAGTTACGTTCAGCCCCGAATTCATTGAGCCACGTAGACAAGTACAGAAAAACTAAAAACAGAGATTGTCATGTACGAGATAAATCGTTATCTTTGAAAATGTCGATGTCTTTCCCACACGTTATTTTATTTGTTTTTCTCGACGTGTCTGACATGCCATTGTATCGATACGTGATGCAATAGCTGGAATATGAGGATCCACCCAAAACTGCCCGTCGGCCAACACTATACGCCGATGCCTCTGGGGAAGAAAAAAGGGGTTGTCAAACACCACTAATTAAAAATATAGATGACTTTATGTGAACTGCGAGCTTGACGTTAAAAAAAATAGAGAAAAAAAAAGCAAGGGAAATAGATTTATCTTTTGCTCTTTATTTATTATGTTTTTAATTCCATAAGTAAATGTTTTCATATAATTTCGAGCTGTGAATAACGAGCGCCACCTGTCTGCCGTAACACTCATAAATCCTCTTCTTTTTGCTCGTTTTTTTTTTTTTTTTTTTTTTCATTGTTTTAAAATTGACTTTGGAAGTAAATTTATTAAGCAAGTGCTTTTCCCGTTATCTGGTCAAATGTTTAAGTAAAGAACCCTGAACGTTCGGTGCAGCGTTGCAAATGTGCCGACTCTGTCGACTTGAAATTTGTTGGTAATTTGTGGAAGGAGTAACTACATCGACGAGACAAGTCTATGAGTGATTTGTGCGGGAGGCGGCCAAAAGAGGGCCCGATCAATAGACTTGAACTCATTAATAGTCCCGCCCCGGCGCACACACCCTTGCTCCGCCACCAAGGTGACTACTACCGCGACGGCGGCCCCCACTATCGCCAAGTCTTTTTCTCTAACCCCCTTCTAATTCTCTCTATAGGCTATTGTCTAGATGTCGTAAAACCATCCTTTTTGGCAGGACGATCCCAATCCGTCATGTACTACATATGCGCACACAAGTATTCAAATGACTCGTCGCTCCATAATTATATAGAGTTGATGATCTATGTCACATTTAAAATCTGGTTTTAACCACCTGACACACAGAGAGACATCTACTTGAGACACGGTGCTAAAGCTGATCGCATTCATCACAATAAATCAGTTAGGAATGTGCTCAACTAAACAAACATCATTGAAAATAAAGGAGCCCACGGAAGCGTTGTCGAACAATTGTGAAACAACGATGATTTCAGCTATAAATTTCGTTCTTTTTTTTTTTTTCTTTTTTTTTTACAATGTCTTTGCTATTTCACTTCACGCCGTTTAGACGTAGCTGTCGCACTGGCATAAATCCACATGCGATTTCCAAAAGGACCAAAAACAAAAAAAAAACCAAAAAAAATTGCTTGCTCTGCGATAAATAGCCAACGTTGCTCATCTAAGGAATACGTCAGCAAAACGGATCACCAGCATCGCCGTTATGCTCACGGATTCAGATTATATAGCCATTAATTTGTCGCGTTTGCATGATAAAATAGCGAGAAACGAAATGCAGCCACAAGGTGTTCAATATTCACGTACGCCCCCCTCTGACTGCGAAGCGCTTCCGCCGCCCCTGTCATCATCAAATAATAATATCTTTATTTTGGTTTAAGGCCGTGCGTCATTTCTGACAAAAGCAAACAAAAAATCGGATCCGAATGTATACTATTGCCGACATTCATCTCGTATTCTGCCCTGTCGTTCGTCTAGGAGGAAGATGGAAGACTACAGGATGAGCAATTTTCGTTTTCATACATGCACAGGCTGTCAGTTGTGACGTAAACAGCGGGCATATGCTGACACAAGTGACCCACGCAGGATTATTCAGTCACAATTTGTTTAAAAGCTACACGAATATTGAGCAATGGATTTTCATTTGTCATTTGGTTCTTAGTTTAACTAATGCAACCCGATTTGTTCTATCCCGCGATGATGTGTGTCGTAGATGGGCGATTAGACGCAGCGCACCAGGAAAGATGCCAGATCAAAATAAAAAATGTCTCATTTCTTATTTGAAAATCAAAGGTTTGTTTTCTGCCCGTCACCCCCCATAGTCTACGCCACCCATTTTGTCTTTTGCCCGCTGTATAGATAATACATAAATCGTGACCGATCCAAAGAGCGTCTCACGGAGCCCAACGTAACACCCATAGATAAAAGATGGTAGCTTTTCGCATTGCAGTATATCCGACCAGCCAATACGGTACGTTGGATGAGAGAGTGGAGTTTTGATGCGCGCGTCATTTTACATAGCGACCCGAGTCACTCTGTGCCGTCGTAAGGGTGCGCTAGACTCGCCGTCGCTTACTGGAAAGAAACATTTATCTGATACGACCGTCGTCTGCGGGAAACGGCATTTCGCTTTTGCCGCCGCGCCAACTGCATGATCGTGTGGCGCCTCCGACTGTTGAGTAACACCCGCCTTTGTTTGTCGCCTCTATCCAAAACGCTGAGAAAGCAGAGGTTGCGTCATCTGCCTGCCTGATGGCCGGATCTGTTATACAGCAGCCACTTCCGCAAGTCGGATAAAAACCTATTGCTTTAGGCGGGCTTTACGTCCAGGACAAACCAGGCAAATCGACGTTAACTAATCATATCATCAAAAGTCCTCGAAATGAATTGCGATATCATTGCAAATGCTGGCTTAATCTCTTAGCGAATCAATTATCTTTTAACATTCTAGATAATGTAGCCGATCTATTTAATTACTACGTGCGATCATAACCTACCTCAGCACGATTGTATTATAATTTCGTAATCTATGTGTTTTCAGAATATCAAGCAAAGCAAGTAACCACCTTGTTGTCTTCTCCATCGCTATACTCTTTCAACTTTGCTGCACGCGTCAATCAAATATTAGGAGAGAACTTATTTTGCTTGTTTCTATTTCTTCTGTTACTGATCAACAGTAAATTTGCCAGCACGTAGCTCCTCAGTTGTGAATTAAGTAGACTATGCCTGACATTCGCGCCAATCGTCGCATTTTCGTTGATAAAGACTTGAGACGTAATGGAAAAACCGACGAGTATGCGTCCGAATGTCAGTTGTTCAATTCGATTGATTTCGGCATTTGTAAATAAGAGAGAGCATAGCTACTGCTGATGCATGGATGATAGTGTATCTTATATTACTAATAGTCCCGATTCTTCCCATTTGCTACATTTTGCTAAAAACCAGGGGGATGAAAAACGCAGAAAAGCTTTTCGGCATTCAGACCACGTTACTAGGAACGATAACGAATGCGATACGTAATCATTTTCTTTCGATCTTGGTTAGCATTTGCGGAGGATATATTTTGATGGATTAGTATGGCGTCGTATCACGATACAGCGCCATATTAAAACCTACCTGCCATGTTGTCAGAGAAACGAGCTGTGGACACGCCCAAAATACAATGAAACTATTTGATTTCGTACAAAGAAGAGCTGTTCCAGTCACATGCTTGACGAGCATATCCAACCAGCCAAACTATGTTTTTATTTCAGATTTTCAATGTGTGGAAATTCAACAGTTTCCGGGCCATACCGTAACCGAACGAATGGGACTAACCGCTGATTTTGACATCTTTTTTTTTTTTTTGGTTTTTGTGTGTGTGTGTGTGTGTGTGTGTTTCCTCGTCGCTTTTCAGAGTTTCGTGTTCCACTCCACACAGATTGTAGACTGGTTGTGTGATGTGTGCTGTGCGTTGCGCACTTTTACGACGGTACGGTCGATTCCCTTTTCCATTTTCTTTATCTCGTCACCATAGTAACACCCACCCCTCTAATATAGAATATCTACATGGATCGAAAAATAAAAGGACTAACGCATGGGCAGAGTAATAGACAATCCGATAAAATAAAAAGAAAGAAATGTATATGCTACCAAATAGTAAAGAATGTAGGCTATTTAATATAACGTTAGGTCTCGCGCGACTGCTCATAGTTAATGTAATTAGTCGGACACACGCAACTGGCAAACAGACTTATGAACCAAGTCGCGTAACGTCAACAAAAGCTGATCCTCGTATGAGAATCACTGTTGCCGAATTGATCTGAACGATTAGTTGTCTATCTTACATTGATATTCTATTGCCATTTGAGAAATGCCGAATCGGCTACATCCAACAATCGTTTTGCTTCCGCACGCCGACCGGATACTTTTCTCATTATTTCTCAAAATGACAGCTAATGGGACGATAAATATTGTGTGCAAAGAATATTCATGGGGCTTCTCATATACAATGCAAATCATATAAGTTGTACGTAAACTGGCAATCGTAAAGACATCAAATAGTCTCCCGAATGGCGGTGCGGAGAAAAGCTATTAGGGACCGTCCGATCGTGTGAGCATCATTTGGCGAATCAATAAATACATTACACTTTTGGCAACAAAAGCTCGCTCCTTTTTACTATAGTTAAAAATATAGCCACATCCCCCATAACGCTTATGCGATAATTCAATCGATGATCAACATCTTTAATATTCGCATGCGCCTGTGTATTGTCCAAGTTCCTCGTTCTTACATTTTCGAAAAAAACAAAAAAAAACCAAAAAAAAAAGCCGGAATGAATATCATTTGATTGTATTACAAACAGAAACTGCGCCTGTTTTTGCCCCCCCAAAAAAAAAAAAAAAGAAATAAAGAAAGAAAAAAGAAAAAGGTTATATATCCTATCATAAGCCTATAATTCTATTCATCAAGAAAGAAAGAAAAAAAAAATCGTTTTAACCACTGATTGATAAAAAATGATGAAAACAGTTTGATGGGAGGGCGTGTGTAGTGAGGCAAACAAAACTTTGCGGCCGTCAAAAGCCGCGTGACGAGCCTGACGATGTCTGGATTAAAATTCCGTACGCGACCGGCTGCATGGCACGCCCGTTCAACTTTCTTTTGTACATACACGACTGGTGACACTAAATAACGTCATTGACATTCAGATACCGTACAATATAACTCACCCCAGTAGTCTGCGTTTGACCAGCGAATCACAACACAACACAAGAAAAACGAAAAAAAAAACGGAAAACAAAGAAAAAAAAATCGATGATCTGCAAAGCGGAAAAGCAGCGACTGCGGATACTGCCGAGAAGCCATTGAAAACGATCTGCATTGTCGTCGTTAAATTTTTTTGGCGTGTCGTATAGAGAACCACGGCAGTTCCCAAGACCCCTCCCCCAACGCGCCGAAGAAATGGTGTAAGGTAACATAGACGCACTACGGTCTTATGTACCGGTACGTCTTACCTATTGCCGAGCTCGAATGACGCAGCGTTTTTTTCCCTTCAAATTGAAGACGATCAAAAGACAATAGTTTTGTTTGTTTTATCACACGACACGAGCTCCGGTTTCTCGATTTTAGTTTTGCCTTTCTTTTGCATTATAATACGTATAGCTACATGGTTATGGGAAAAGAAAGGAAACACCATCATCCAACGACTTGCTCGCGTTCTTTAACTATCGCCAGTTTAATCTATATATGGTCGACCAAGGAGCCATGATATGCCATGATAAATCAAACCCAGCAACAAACACTGCTGGGGGGATCAACTTATCATGCTCGGTCACACTCGGCTGCTGCCGGAAAACACGAAAGACATGTCCACCAATGATCGCTCCGGGAACTCTATTCGTCGCATAACAAGTTGTTTGGCCCAATTGATCGCACATTTCCAAGTTTATTTATTTACTTATTTGTTGTTCTTTATTTTTTTTTTGCTTGAATCTTTTCCCGTTTCATGGCACCGTATAGGACTATAGGCGTATAGGTTCAATGTTCATGGTTATAACGTAAGTTGATTATGCTATTCATAAGCCATATGGTAACTGGTTTACATCTATATCGCACGTTTTATATTTGCTGGGCTGTGTTTTATATAAACTGTATGCCGCTCTATTCATTGGCAAAGATTGGCACTGTTTTTAGAATCATTAGACTATACAACTATATACTTGGGGAATTTTCCATCACTGTCTGGCGCATTGCGAAAGCAGAGAAAACACTTCGACATACGTAGGCTCTCGGGAAATTGATCGCCATCACGTCCGGATGGGTGATAATAATTAAATGACTCTACGGCGATTGGTTGAGAAAAATGGGATCGGTAGGAGAAAATAGAAATAAAAACAAGCACAGATGTCGTACAGCAAGACGGATGTTGGCGTCTTTATTGGCTTATTCATCTAGTTATTATTCTTTCTTTTCTTTCGTTTCTTGCCTTTTTCCTTGCCTTTTTCGGAGGTTCTATAGCAAAGATTTTGGCTAGCGTTTGTATACGAGACTGGAGATAAAGATCTCGGCTGTCAGTCCGAAAAACGGAGAAAGGAAAGGAGGATCTTGCGGGGATCTGGTTTTTCTGTCGTTATTTGCCTGACCATTTCTTCAATCTTCATTCCTATTGTTCTTGTATTATCTTTTTTTTTGTTCTGCGTTGTCTGTCTCTTTTCTCGTGTGTCTTGGTTCTTTTCCGGCTTCGTCGTTGCTCGTCGAACGCGTTCGTGCAAAGCCTCCGCAATGCGTCGCCCTTTTTTTTTTGGTTTTTGTTTTTGTTGTTTGGTTTTTCTGTTTGGTTTTCCCCTTCCTCTTGTAAACTGGAAGGAGCAAGGGAACCGAGATTACGGTGGCAAAGCATATAGCACACGTCGAAAATGACGTCAATCGCGGCCACTGTATAGCTGCCGTCAATGCTGCAGAATGTAAAGCTTGCCATTAAATGTATATACGCATATCACGACGTGGGGCTACAAAACCGCAGCTGATTGTTAGTACCAGGCACCAAACTTATGTGGGCTATTTTATAACAATACACCTTGTGTGCTGCACATCCGTAGCCTCCGATTGCAGCATGACACTCATTTTTGAAATGGCGCAATATTCTTATCAAAACCTGTGACGCTTCGTCTTGTCCAGTATTTCTTCCTTGAAGCAGAAATGAAGCACTACCTAAATACAGTATAGCTATACGGGCGCATTAAAATTGGTTTCGCTGCAGTATAGAGAAGGTTAAAGGTGAAACTCACGCGACAGTTGGGTACTATGCAGCACAAATGTAAAATGCTTTAAAGCTTGTTATTGTTTGCTCGGCCATTTAATAGTGTTTTTATTGGGATTAAAAAGTAAAGCATGGTTTAGCATTTCATCAAATAGGGCACGTGCAAAAGGAACATTTGCCACGTGGTGCTAACAGAGAACGTAATTGAGAACATTTCTATTCATAAGCTGAGCCACAAGCTTTCAATCACCTTATTCTTTTAATTTGCTGATAATCCACGTTTTATTTCATCAATGATTTTAAACAATTTAAACAATGAAACAATACACTTTTGGGAGATCAATACAAACACTGCGTCACACAGAACAACGAAATCAGCGTTACATATAGCCAAATGTGACGATGGTATCGTAAGTCCGTGTTATAGACTACATGTGTAGCCTACAATTTTCGTCCCATCGCCTTCGCATACGTAGGTGTATATGGGCCACTTGTAATGTAGAACGAATTTTGGGGTCCTGTATAGCTACAATAAATATGTCGACCAGCGTGACTTAATAGCCAAAGGGATCCCTCCTACGATAGTTAGGTTTGGCTAAGGGTTGAACGTAACTGGATTTTCACCCAGAAGGCAACCGAATGGCTGTAACACACAGGAAAAAAGTATGCGTTTTTCCCATCGCCTTGGTTCCCCCGATTGAATCTTTTGTTGTGCTTGCTCTAATTGATTCAATTATGTACGAGGCCATGATATACAGCCAGAGTGGTGAGTTGCTAATGGTTCAGCCACCAACGAAATTGCGGAACTCGCGCCTTTAACGGATGCGGGTGCAACATTGTCTCATTCCTCCAAAGTCCAAAATCAGAAAACTACACAAGTTACACACGTAAGCCATTGGTTAGCCGCTCCCAACTAGTACCAGGAGGCTACCTAGAGCTACTGCAAGTTAGTGTAAATGCGGTGAATGAAGCATCAGTGCGGTGAAATTTGCATCAAGGAGGGCAATGTGTGTAGCTACACACCAACATGACAATTTCAATGTTGCACCTTTCGGTGTAAATTTGTTACGAAAAAAAAAAACCAAAAAAAAGAACCTACTTTCCATACGCGCCTTAGGGACAAAATGAAATGGTAGCCACCTGTGGTTTCCACTGGCGTCCGGATAAAGAAACTGACATCATTGACGAATCTGTTTACTGTCAGTCAGGGAATTATTGATAAACCACAGCGAGTTACGCACCGAAGGAAAAGCGATCGTGTACACGGTGGGGAAGTTGGAAGATTGGAAAAATAAAAATGAAAAAAAAAAAAGCGTGGGTGCCGTTCGAGTGGCCTCCATTCATCTGATCTCTCTCGTCTTTTGCCTTGCCCGTTGGTTGCTTTATTCCAATCAATATCTCGGCAGAGAGTCTAGCGCAACTTTCGCCTCTCGCTTCTCCTCTGGCAATTGTAATGCGACAGCTCTTTTATCGATCGAGTTTCTTCGATATCTACTCCATCTAACGGCACAACAGGAACAGACGCACGTATTTGCTTCCATTGAATTAAGACAGCCAAAAACAAAAAAAAAAAAAAAATTAAAATCTAATGTTTTAAACGCAGTTTTTAATCGCTCGCTATAATGCAACTTCATACAATCTTCTTGTTGTTCTTCTCCTATATCCGCTTAATATATAATTTACGAATAACAACAAATAACGCGATGGGTCGATAATAGCTTAATGCCTGATTTTTATCGCAGGTAGTTATACTTATGCAGGATATTTCTTATAACCAGATCTCATGTTCATCCAACCATAACCTGATTATATTTTTAACTACAGCCCTTAGTAATGAACCGGGGCGTACTCTGTTTCCTGTCATTCTGAAGTAAAGACTGGTGATGGAAGAGGAAAAACTTTGGGTCATGAACCACATAAGTGAAGCTCTTCCTGAAAACCCTTATTACTTATGATGGCTATGATTACTCAAGAACGTGCTCGAAATTTATTAGTTTTCTTGTTGCAGACAACTGTCATTTTCCCCATTATCACAGACGATGCCATCTGTCCTTTAACAATGCTACTGTTTGCCCCTACCTGGCAGACGAATTTTTGAAGATTATCTGACAGCAACTCCATTATATGTCAGAAAGTTTGTATTTCTTCTTGTTTTTGGCTGCAGATATATGACTAACTGGAAAACAGTATACATAACGGTGTCAAAGGTAGTTACCGAAAGTTACTGTTCCAAACTGAGTCTGTGAAAACTAAGCATGACTTCAAAGAAATCGACTGGCAAACTAGAAGTAGACGTTCAGAAACTACGAGACGAAGGCAGTTGGAAGAAACTGATTGAGTTAACAGAAGGCGGGAAAGTTGGGATTAATGGTGATATTACTTGTTCAAAATTTATTAAGAAATTTTCCATTTCAAACTAATCATATGGGGAGGCATTACAGATCAATTAGCAAATTTTTTACTTGGAGAAGCCAAATTGGAGCAATACCTAGAAGAACACACACCATATGATGCAGCAAATCAAACACATGCAGAATCGAAGACCGGACTGCAGGAAGCTAAACAATATTTGACTCTTCCAGCAGGAATTGAAGGTTCAAGAACCACAGGATCCATGGATGCTCAATTGTTATTAGCAAAACTGCATTTTGCCTGTGGTAAAAATTCAAATGGTAATTTGTAGCATCTAATGTATTTTCATTTTTTATTTACAGGAGAATACAATGAATCTCTGCAATTCCTTTCTGAAGCAGGCTTAGATCAATTAACTGAGAAACCCCTACCTGTTCGAAGTCTTAAAATTATTGCAGAGTCTTTTGCTGTTCAGGCACTAGCATTGGAAAAAATTCCTCCTGGGTCAACACATGGAAAAAACAATGATAGTAGAGACCAACAGATTCTTAGAAGCATGGAAATAGCTGGGGATATTGCATTGTTGTATCTGCAGGAGCAAGATAAATTGCAAGGTATACACTGTTTCTGAATGGAAAGTAAACACTGTTGCCAGTCCAATTTTTGAAAATGATGCATTCTAAATGCTTCTGACGTAAAAAATTTTAAAGGCCAGAGCAATTGGAGTATTGCAACAACAGGATCAAATTCGCCTCTACCTCCTTTGACTGAGCAAAGAATAGGAATGTTGCTTGAAACAGCCTTGTTGAGGGCTCCGTTAATTCATATTAAAGCTCAGAGGTGGAACGAAGCAATTGCTAGATACCGGACAGTGTTACGCGCCATGGAATCTTCTGCAACTCAAACCCTTCGTTTGACGTTTGCCAGACAATTGGCAGAGGTCTTACTTCGCAAAGTGTGCCAGGTAACCGAGATCCTTTTCACTTAATTGACTCTAGCTTCTTGTGTGAGCATTGCAGCTAACTACCGATAATCTCACTTGCAGGCCAACTACTGGGCCGTAGGGTCTAAAGGACCAAACAGCCACTGGAAATCAAAATACTATTCTGGTTCTAGCCTATTCTCACCGCGTGACGTTAACGAAGAAGTTTTTCTTCTTTTACTTTTAAGCGAGGCCATGGCCGTCCGAGATGCCGTTTTAAGCCAATCACCAGAATTTCGCGAACTGCGCAAGGCGTCAATGCGAAACGCGACCGTCGTGTATGATTTGTTGATAGTGTGTTGTATTCAACACGGCCAAACGGCTATGGTCTGTGAATCCCTTGAAAGAGCTCTGAAGTTCTCTTTTGAAGATGCTCACATCTGGACGCAATTTTCCTATTCACTTATAGCGGCAGGGAAATTCAACAAAGCTGTTCTAGTCTTGAAGGTTTGAATAAAGCTTACGTAAAGCACACAACTTAACAAAGTGATTTATGTAATCATATAGGAAGTTGCCAGGCTGTGTCCACAAAATCCGTTACCTTGCTTGATGGCAGCCAAGGTTTGTTTGGAACATCTGAATCTTGTCGATGACGGGTTCAATTTGGCTTCAGAAGCGACTAAGCGAGCAGAGGCGCAGGATTCCAATGTCGCTTCTAGGTGTCTTTTATCTTTTCTTACCAGTAGATCATAGCAGGGCGCTCTGTAGTAAAAACAGTGTATCCTTTATTATTATTATTATTATTATTATTATTATTTTTATTTTTATTTTTATTTTTATTTTTATTTTTATTTTTATTTTTATTTTTATTTTTATTTTTATTTTTATTTTTATTTTTATTTTTATTTTTATTTTTATTTTTATTTTTATTTTTATTATTGTTATTATGATTGTTGTTACGACAGGGCCTGCTTGATTAAAGGAATTGCCAGTTTCATCAAGTGGCGTCAGAGCCGCATTCAACCCCTGAAGCAAAATTGGATGTCAGTCTGTCTGAAATCACTGCGCGATGCAACCGAACACGACCCTAATGATCACCTTGTTCACTTTTACTTGGCGCTTACGCACTCATTTTGCCGCCAAGTGACACAAGCGCTGACCGAAGTGCGGATGGCTCTTCGTTTACGCGGCGAACATCTTCCATCTTTGTTACTGCTTTCGCTTTTGCTTTCTACGCCAGCCGCATCACCATCCTCGCAAATGTCTTCTTCTTCAATCTCTAGTATTGACGACGAGGAGGAATCACATGTTAATCAATGTCAAGGAGCACTTTCGCTAGCAGAAGCAACGTTAGAAGAATATCCCAATAATTTCGATTTACTGTACATCAAGACGCTGTTGGAAGAACGTTGTTTTGGAGGTGAAGTTGCGCTCGG
Organism: Daphnia magna; assembly: GCF_020631705.1. Lineage (NCBI taxonomy): Eukaryota > Metazoa > Arthropoda > Branchiopoda > Diplostraca > Daphniidae > Daphnia > Daphnia magna. Next base: position 9,530,353 of record NC_059184.1, read on the forward strand.
CACTGCCAAACATATGTTGGCTTTGTGGAAGCAACTATATGAGGATTCATCCTCAGCAGGGGCCAATGTGACGAGTGAAAGTAATCCGAACAACGTCAGTCATAGTTATAGCAACTACGACACCAGAAGTCTCGCAATGAGCGCTGTTTCCGCACAGCATATTTCCGAGGCCAACGAACGTGAAAGTAAGACTAATCTTGCCTCAAATCTGCGTTCTCTTAATGTGCGTAGTAGCATCACGTTTATGATACAGCAGTGTTATAACGACGTTTTATTCCCGTAGGTTCCATTTACGCCCAGTCGGTTGCGGCAGCTCGTGCGGAGCAGGCTCTGTCAGACGTTACGTCATCGATGTGCTCGAGCTTACCAAAACCAGGTCCGGCATGGCAAGTACAGCTTAAAATCTGGCTTCTAACTGGAGAGCTCTACGTTAGACTAGGAAAATGCGAAGAGGCACTAGCATGTGCACAGGAGGCTGCCATTCTGAGCCCGGCTTCTCATCATGTCATGCACTTGGTACTGCTGAACTCAATCGAAGTATTAAAATCCGTTAACTTTGGTGTTAGCTTCAATTGTGCGTTTTATTTCCGTAGCGTGGACTTATTCATGAAACAAAGAACGAGTTTGCAGACGCCAAGACATATTTTAAAAATGCCACATCATTGAGCCCATTTCACATCCCCAGTCTACAACACCTGGTTAGTCACGTGCTTTTGCCTCTGTGAATTTCTCCTTTTGTTTATGGTTGTCGATCGCGAGTTCTTTGGTGTTGCCATAATTCAAAGTGAAAAGTCTACCGTGTTGCTACGTCAAACGTTATGTTTAACGCCAACTACCTCCAGCAAAAGCGAAGCCTTGTTAATTCAGCTTGGAAGGATGGAGATCTTGCGAGAGTTGGTCGTACTAGCTCGGCTAAATTGAGCAAGGGAGGCATTCCTCTCAAATGATCATAGCTCATGATGATGAAAGCCAAACAAATATCGAGTTGACAGCAAATTTGTTCTCTTAGTGGGAATTATTTAAAAATAGTTTGTCGCGTTTCTGTTATTTTTATTTTTAACTTATAGGGTCTCTGCGTCCACTATCTGGGCAGTCATCGCCTAGCAGAGAAAACGCTTAGAGAAACTGTTCGCCTCGATCCTGTAGCGGAAAACTCGTGGTAAGGAAATAAGTCGCTGTACTATATACTTTTTCAGATTTATATTTAGCATACAATCCACGAAAAGAATTGTGCAATACGTGCAACTGGCATTAAAATGCACACAGACAGCCGTATTTTATTGTTGTTAACGGGGAGCGGCAACTTCACCAGCTCACATATTCAATTTGGAGGTTATAAGTTACGTAGTCCTTTTTTCATTATCTTTGATGCGTAGTTGTAAAATAAAAAAGGCTGTCTGTGTACGTTAAATGAAGGCAACGCTTCTTTACTTCTATACGTTTTATTATTGGTTTTGAATGTTAGGTATAATCTGGGAAAAGTGTTGGAAGCAATGGGAGACTATGACCTAGCAGCACGTAGTTACTCTACAGCTTTGGAGGTCCAGCAAAGTAGTCCGATCGCCCCCTTTAGTGCTGTTCCGTTGTGTTTTGAATAGATTTATTATTGGTTTTCAGGACATTTTTTTGTGTTTATATTGTTAATCGTTCAGTACTAGAAATAAACTACCGTACGTGTCATATAAGAATGCCTTTTTACATATTGTAATTCTTGCGTAAATTAGAATAAGATTTCGAGAAGACTAACCGAGCGATAGTACTTAATGAAAGACATATACGTATATTCTATATACTGCTGGCGGATGCCGACATTATTCGCAGGCTGCTTGCTCGACTAGTCGATCCTTGAGACGAATCGCACCTGCATTTTTTTCAATGGGTGTAGTCGACTGTTATAGATTGATATAGAGCAAAGTTGTTTCCAACTGATCCGGCAAAGCTTTCGAAGCATAGTTTGCTACGAGATGGCAGGAATGGCAAGAACATTTGACAACCACTATGGCGGATATTCTTTCTTTTAAAATTGTTGAAACAGAGTGGTTAACTTCGAACATTACAATTACATTGCATGTGTCGGCAGAGAACCCGATGAAGCTAAAAAATATAAAAATAAAATATAAACTTGCACGTGTCTATGGAAACCAATTTGATTCAATTATTGATGCAGACAGAATTGTCTTACTTATCCGATGGAATGTGCAAATTATCCAGTAGGCCGAGAACTGAAACGGATAGCCCATCTGTTGTGGCTTCCTTACACATGACGAAATCCAAGACATATACCATTAGTTTAAACTCCGCAGAGTCCCAGTAATGGACCATTACAGCAAGTTGGCTTTCGACTGTCACATCCGTTGTCTCATCGATCACGATTGAAAAGAAAGTAGTTCTAAGTTTCTCCACAAACATTTTCTTCAGACCGTTTCCAAATCCTAGAAAAAAGAATAACATTTAATACAAGAGAGAGCAGTTAATATTTAAGTTTGGTTTTCAATCAACTATTACCATCTTTGATGATACTGGTGGCCTTAGTCCGTCCAAGCTTCACTTGTTTTAGTATTCCATCTTTCGGATGCAATCACCGCATTGTCGGAATCAAATGGTCGACAAGACTTATCGAAAGACTTTTTCCGCGATCAGAGAGCATACTACCATTTCGTAGTTGAAATGTCTTCTTTTTTCGCCCGACCAATGTATGACAATAGTGCTTGTCTCGCCGTAATAATGTCGTCGTATTGTGGCAATTTTTTACGATGTTTGGTACTCTTCATATGGTTTTGGATTGTTTACTCATGGTTGCTTATAACTTCATCACAGACAACACAGTAGGCCTGGAACCCCCCGTATGATGAAACTATTTTTTTCTCGAGCCAAGGTTTAAATTCAACTATGTCCAGCCACGTATCAATGAAATGTGCCTTTCCACTGTTTCCAGTTTTGTTGTAAGGCTGTAAGGGTTGAAGACGTTTCGTAGGTGGCTAGATTAGTAAAAATACAAAACAATTAGTTTTGGTAAGAAATAAAGTTGGATAATATACAAACTTTCTTACCGCCATGATTCGTGTTTTTGACAATGTTTCCAAGATTCTTTTTCTGTCAACTCACTCAGTCCGAGACTCCGAGTACAAAAACTTTTTATGAAAACACATCAATAATTTGTCAATTCATCGTCCCCAATTATGTATTTTTAAATTTTAACTTACTGTGTTATCGAATACAATCTAGAATTTGAGACTTGACCACTTAAATTGTTCCTTGTTCTTGACTGACTTGGGTAGCCGGTGAAATAGGACCGAAACGAAATAGGACTGAAGAAATAGGACTGAAAATTTCCAGTCCTATTCTTCCTGTAGAAATAGGACTGGGAGAAATAGGACTGATTTTTAAACACATTTAGTTGAGGGTTAGGCCTATTTTCTTATTCCTACTCTTTCATATTTCTGGACAATGAGCCTCCAAACCAGTAGGCAAGATGGGAGGGGAAATGTTCGAGACAAGCGGGTTGGCTTATATCCTTCAGTCCTTGAAAATAACCGTTGACAAAATTTCAGCGCTTAATTCACTTGCAGCTTAAGAACTCGTTATGATAAAAAATTTTTTTTCAGTACTTTAACCGAAATTTTTTACAATATATAGTTCATTTATCAAAAAATTAATCATTTCATAAATGTGAGTGTGATTTTACTTTGGTTATTATTTATTCTTCTTACGACTTGCATCATAGAGGGGCTACGATGGGTGTGGTCCTCACCCTTCTAGGGGCTGATGATTCACCAAAGGGGCTGAGATTCCAAGATACGAATCATCCCCCGCAACCCCCTCTGTGTTGCAAGATGTACGAAAAATTTACAATAGAAAAAGTTAAACAACATTTAGATTTATTAAATTTAATTATTTGTTAAATGAACTGTATTCAGTCAAAAATGACGGTTAATATTCTGCAATAAAAAGTTAAATAGGATAAGGAATTCTTAGCATGCAAGCGAAGTAAGCGTTGCCATTTTGTCAACGGTCATTTTCAAGGGCGTAGGCATATAAAGCCAACGCTCTTCTACTATAATTTCCCCCCCATTTCGCCTACCGGTTTGGATGCTAATTGTCCTTAAAGATGTAAGATAAAGGCAAGCAAAATAGCCTTATATCCAAGGAGAAATAGGACTGGTCAAAGGAGAAATAGGACTGTTCAAAATGTATTTAAAAAGCAGTCCTATTTCTCCCAGTCCTATTTCTACAGGAGAAATAGGACTGAAAATTTCCAGTCCTATTTCTCCAGTCCTATTTCGTTTCTGTCCTATTTCACCGCCAATTCTGACTTGTTTCATTTATTTATATTCGTCTGCTAGCTGTTAGATCAGACTGGCATATTTTTCTTTCCGCTAGACCTAAATGATTCGCCAATAGATTTTCCACTATAATCCAGGAAAAACAATGATATTTCAGTATTTTTGGATATTATCCTCGATTATCCATTATCCTGCAGCATTAGTTTTTGTTCAGAATTATCCTCTGAAAGGATAAATATCCTCAATATGGCAGCACTGTCAAGCTGGCTTTCGTCCCGGCAAGTGCATCATAGACCACATAGTATCCCTAGAAAACCACGCAAAAACAGGATTTAGCTAAAACCAAGCTACACAAATCGTTTTTTTAGATATAGCCAAGGCATTTGACCGGACTCAACATACCAGCATCCTGTACAAACTGGCTAACCTAGGCATTAGTGGCCAAATCCTTAAATGGACCCAATCGTTTCTCAACGGAACGTCTGCGTAAAAATTGGCGTCTACGTCTCTAAACATCGACTTTTAAACAGAGGTGTACCCCAAGGAGTAGCGCTAAGCCCACTGCTGTTTAATGTAGTGATGAGTGACCTCCCCCAGCTAACACCAGGCATTAACAACCTTCACTACGCTGACGATGTGGCGGTACTCTCTCAAGAAAAAAATGCCATCTTGCAATCAAAATTGGAAGAATTGGTACAACCTTTTTCCTCGACAAGCGCTATAGATGGGGTTTCAAATGGGGACTGGAGCTCCGAGCAGACAAATCAGCCTTACAGACCTATCACCCACACGCAAATCACCTCATTACCCGCTACTCTTCATACACGGCCATCGCATCCCACCGAACAACGAGGCTAAATTCGTCATATTTGTCATATTTGTTCGGAAGTTAACATGGTCCACCCACGTCAACTTGGTTGTCTCTAGTTGTAAAAAAACAAACAATCTCTTTAGTATGCTTACGAAACAAAAATTCAGACCGGACTCGCAAACCCTGACGACCCTATTTAAATCACTCGTACATAGTAAAATTGACTATGGCATCATTGCCTACGAGGGCACAAGCCTCATCAACTTAGCCAAAATCAACATTGTCAGCCGGGGCATCATAAGGATGATACTGGGCGTCTTCAAATCCACACCAGTAGACATCCTCTACACGAAACTAGGAATGGAACCGGTAAAAAAAGGGGTAAATGGCTCACGTCCCGATACATAATAAAACTGAGCAAAAAACCAAATAACTAGACACATCAGTCTGCCCTACAACATTTCAACAACCCCTCAACATGGCCTCTCAGAAGCACTCCTATCATCTCCTCAATGCTCAGAGAGATTGCCTCCCTCGACCTTAACATTTTCCCTTATCAACCCGGTTATCAATCACAAAGAAAAATCCCTCTGCTTTGGTATACTATACCTCACACGACATCCTATTTCTCAATGACAAAAAATGATGCTATCGACAATCAAATTAAAGCCCGAGAGGTGATAAACAATGCCCTAAGGAATATACCCCAGATTACCCTCACAGGATTCACGGACGGATCCGTATCATCAGCCTCTACATAATGCGCCTACCCCTTCCCAGATATCAAACTCGAAGGAGCCTGGCACATCACACCCGGGTCCAGTATTCAAACGACTGCACGATACGGGATCCTAAAAGCATGGCATTGATGGCATCCGTTTTATTCTTGGTATCGATAGACCATCCTGAGAGAATTCTTCCACTGAACCATCGATGCTTAAACAACAATCGTTATTGGATTTATATTTCTTTAAACATCATTTACAAAAACATGTTTCCTGGATGATTATGTTTATTAATTATCGTTTCTATGAACATGCCTGTACATTTAATCTTAGTATTACTATTAGCAGAGCGTAGTTTCGATCTACGGACCTCTGGGTTAAGGCCTGATTTGCATCAAACCAGAGATCAATGTAATTTGTGTGTGTTCCTACTTCCATTACTGTGAAAGAAACCCCAAAGACGAGAAAAACCCCATTTCCTAGTAGAATAGTCGTCCTGTTTTTGTTTTTTTTAACATCTTTTTGTTTATAAAACCTTATTTTAACCTATTTGTTAATGCACCCAGCAAAGCGAAGTTTATTCCCCCCCTCGGAAACACGCTTGAAAAATAAGCTATGCACTGAACCATCGATGCTTAAACAAGAATCGTTATTGCATTGATATGTCTTTAAAGATACTGCAATTTGCAACATCTTGCATATTACCTTTTTCATATACAACCTTTTCATATTATATATTTATTGTGTTATAAGCTTTACCTTCCAAATGAGCTTCTGAGGTACAATAGAATATTATTTTGGTAATTTCGAAGGTGATTGTGGTCTTGTTAACCACACCAGTCCACACCACACCGTCTTGTTACCACGCGAGCCAGGCGGACTGGTACGTATCTCTTGTAGACTCTCTCGAATCTGCAAGTTATAATTGGCCCACTTGTCCTGGAATCCCCTGGTCGGCATACTATCTCCGGATAATTTCATCATGCGGTAAGCTGGAAATTTTTGGTTCCACACAGCGAGTAGTGTTCCCAACGACTGGAAGTTAGTAGATCTGGTCGGGAGCGGAGGACTATTGGGATGTCGCAAGCTATCTCTAGGACTGTTGGAAACCAGGGTTAGCTCGGCCAATATGGGCGTACTAAGATCACCGTCGCTCTCTCCTGTATTATCTTTGTTAAGAAGTCTTTGATTAGAGATTAAGGGGGAAGGCATATCCCTGGCGTCCCAGCCAGCTGAATGAGAGAGCGTTCGTCTCCGTCACTCCCGGTTGGGGCTTTTTTAGCTGGGCATTCTAATGGGATGCGAATAGGTTGATTAAAACTTCCGAATCAATTGAAACGGATCCTTCTTCTGCATCCAATGACTAGAGTTTTATCTCACTCTGGATTACTAATATGCGACACCATTAAATATCCCTCGTAAATGGCCAGCCTGTAACTATATATCTCGTTCCTCACACCACCTAGCTGTATCGAACGCTATCCTGTTTAGGCTAATCGATTTGGAGCCCCCAACTTTATTTATACAAACCACTGAAGTTGAGTTGTGTGCAAGCAAAGCATCTTAGTGCGTGTAACCCTGCCAAAAGCTCGAGCTCCTTTATATGTCTGGTGGGGTCGGATGATATCCACGGACCTCCCGTCCTTACTTCCTTACCTACTGCCCCCACCATGAAAGAGACGCGGTGGCGTAAATGGTCATGGAGGTCCTTGAATCTATCAATCCTTTCTTTTATTTTATTTTATGCTATGAAGTCTACCATGAAAAATTTTCCCTGGCCTCTCGAGTCAGCGATATCTTGGTTTTAGCTCCAGTTGTTTGACTTCAGTCCGTCTATATAGAGATTCTTGATACTACGGTGGTGGGCTTGGGAAAACGGAATAAACCAGACCGCCCAAATAAATCTTTCTAAGATACTGGCGATTTCTCCTAGCGTTATAGAGTCTTTTTCAGAGCGCCCTTGTACAACTTAATGATGGGTTCCTGCTTCGTACACGAAAGTTTTAGCGAGATAGAAGTGGAATCAATCAAAAGGCCTAAAAACTCTTAACTCCTGCGCTGGGGTAATTTGCAATTTGTTCTTCTTTATAATAAAACCCAGCGAACCAAGTAGATCAGAGACTACTACTAACTGCCCTTCCAAAAACTTCCTACACTGGTTTAGAATTAATATGTCACCCAAACCAGGAGGTGCCGGTGTTGCGGCAGGTCTCTCTTGGAGTTTTTTTTCCTTAGTTTTTTCTTGTTTTGTTTTTATTTTCGTATGGAAACGGTGAATACGTGACGTTGACGTTACCATATAATCGACTTTTCCCGTTAATTCATGCCAATTGCAAGATCTTATACGCACGCCCACTTAGACGTCCATTTCCTAAGACATAAGTAGTGTCTTGCCACCCTCCCCTTCCCACATGAAAAATCGACCCTTCTCCCCTTCCCCCCAAAAATCCATCCCCCTATATCACTCGCCAAAAACAAAGAAAAGAGAAGAGAGACCAAAATGAAGACAGATGAATTGAAAGAGAGTGTTTTCCCATTTATATTGTCACACGAATTGTATTGGAACAAGAATACACGAATACAACAAGTGATGACTTAAATTCTAGACAATTATTCACTTTTAACTAATAACAATAAGGGATGACCATACCAAACTCGGAGAGCGTCTGAAGACTCCAGGGAACTACCAGGGAACTCCTCCTACGGAGCCCAGCTCCGGGAGCTCACCCGATGGAGACTCATCACACGCAGATTCGGGGCAGCGTTTTATACCGTCGCGCGAATTACTCCCCTTCCGGACTGCATATCTGCGTATCTTTCTTAGAGCGGACTTCTCCCGATAATTTCTTCACCACGATCGCAGCGTTGTCCAAGGAGCGGATGACTCATCTCTGCGAAGAGATAACCAATCTCCCTTTTCACCCGCGACAGGTCCCCCTTCTTCAAGACAGGCGACCCGACTGTACTAATCTTCTGTGATCCACGAAGGTTGATGAGACTAAAAAAAATCAGCTTGCGTCCTCTTGGCAAATAAGGGACTTTTACTCCTTCGTTTTTCTTCTTTCCGGTTGCGCTTACTTGTTTAGATGTTTCTTGTATTTCCCGGATAGTCTTAAGGATTTTCCTTTTTTTTTTTTTTTTTTTTTTAAACCGCCTGCCTTCGGCCATGGAAGAGGTGCTGCAATCGCATATCTTCCGGCCGTTTGAAATTTACCATCCCCTCGTTCGGGAGCGTTGTACACTTGAACCAGCTCCTGGCGGCGTCATCAAAATACTTTTCAAAATTATTATTTTTTTTTTCCAATATCACCCCATCTCTTGTGGGTAGAATGTTATTCAAAGCTCTCCATCCATTGGTGCGCATCTTCTTCTGAATTTTTTCAGAAGATTGGCGGGCTAATAAATTTTCTGACAGCTTCCATAGCTTGTCTTTGTGGCTGCTCAATCTGCCTTGATGGCACTATAAATTGTTGTCCCCCGACCGGAACAACTGGACTCATCGCCGCTCTCAAATCGACCTCGGTTTCTGGATCCGAGTATAAGCCTCTTGAAGTCTCGACTGATTCACCCTGACTGTCAGCTTCTTTGGTCAAATGGTCCTTTGGAATAGGACCTTCAAAATTTAGGGCTTCACCAACAAAGGATGTTCCACTCTCCAACGATGAGGCTGGGGTAGGTGAAGTTTCTACCGGAACGCTTGACAGTTCTCGAAGCGGATGTAATCGTCGGCTGGGGTCTCTTGGGCAACTAGGTAGCCGTGGGTTTGTCCTCTTCGGCATCGGCTAACAATGACTGCAGCACGACTTCGTTTACTCTCAGGCGACGAGCTGCGTCTTCAATAATTGCCACACCGCAGCAAAAAATTCGTTACTTACTGGTAACGAGCTGCGTCTCAAAAATTAAAACTTTGCAGCACTAATTCGTCACTTACGGGTAACGAGCTGCGTCTCCACCAATTGTCACACGAGTTGTATTGGGACAAGAATACACGAATACAACAAGTGATGACTTAAATTCTAGACAATTATTCACTTTTAACTAATAACAATAAGGGATGACCATACCAAACTCGGAGAGCGTCTGAAGACTCCAGGGAACTACCAGGGAACTTCTCCTACGGAGCCCAGCTCCGGGAGCTCACCCGATGGAGACTCATCTAACGCAGATTCGGGGCAGCGTTTTATACCGTCGCGCGAATTACTCCCCTTCCGGACTGCATATCTGCGTATCTTTCTTAGAGCGGACTTCTCCCGATAATTTCTTCACCACGATCGCAGCGTTGTCCAAGGAGCGGATGACTCATCTCTGCGAAGAGATAACCAATCTCCCTTTTCACCCGCGACAATATTGTAAAAAACTATGGTCATCATTGTGGATGGGTATTGTGAAGTATGCGCATCTTTCAGGTCTAATTTTGCCATCCTTTCTTAATGGCAGACTACGTGTACGTGTTTAATTGAGCTTACCCCTTCCATTTTGAAGTGCCTATTGTTGTATATCTCTCCGCTAGATTGGAGCGCGCGAGCGGCTTCCAGAAGTGAGAGCGAGGAGAGACGGTTGATGGAAGAACTTCACTTTGGTTTTTACGCTTGTACAAGGCACATGCAGTTCCCGAGACTAAGAATACATTTGTTCCTCTTACCTACTCTCACGAACATAACATGGCGCAGATGGTTTTCTTCGATTTCTACGCACAGTGGTAGCCCATCGAACACAGTGGTTATCTCCGTGTTTAGTGTTCAACGATTTTCGGCTCTACGTCTGTGAGTCGACACAGCGGCGTTAGTACGCCGCCATCTTGTCCAATTCACATCTGGCGCTCGCTGGGCTGCCGTTATTTCCTGTGTTTTCTAGATTCTAAATCCGACATCATCGTCACGCAGCTTTATCTGCGGGCCTCCAATTATATACTGCTGGTTTGAGACAAATTTCCGAGTGTAACGCAACGACATCCAAAGCATACGCCATCAGAAAGCATACGTGTGCATTGGGGCGGCCATATTTTTGCCCCACGTGCATAACGCTCAGTGCATTCTTACCCTCGTACCGCCCTGTATATATTGTATCTGCTAGACCATAGTGCATCGATAGATCGTCGACTCTTGTGTTTCGTGTATTCACGTCACTTGTGGTCCTAACCTTAAGGTCGTTGCCCATCGGGGCTAATCGGTCGAAGCGTTGTTGGGCCCTTGCTGAACCACTGAATTCTCGTCCTTGAAATCTCATTTCATTCGCGGCAATCACCTTGTGATCTTTCACGGGGGAGGCCAATTGGGCCCCAGCGTGTGGGCTTTAGTTGACTCTCGACTTCCCTCTAATTTTTTTCCTTTTGGCCGCTCTTTCATAGCGACTCGCACCATTCCAGACGGCTATTATCGTCGGCACACACGGATTGCCCGAAAACGGATGCCACGCAGGAGGAATAGTGAAATCAGTCGCTCTAATCGAGCTGCGGTCCACAAACAAGAGAGAGATAGGCGAAAAGCGGCGGCCTGCCTTCGACGACAAGCAGTAACGGCACCCAACGCCCCCGCCATCAACCCGGCACGGCAAGCAGCGGCAGTTCAGCAAGGCGAAGAAATCGTCAGGGCCATTCAGGCTCAACGCCCAGTCGCACCGGACGGGCCTATTCCGCCTGAGGCGCGGGCAGTGTTAGTCCAGTACTCGGCGGAAGCTGCTCGAGGTCCACACGCGGCTAGGAGAATCCAAATCCGGCCGGAACTGGAAGACGACGTCCTTCAAGTCGCCAACGACGAAGAATTGGCACAGTGATACGTTCAGTGATTACGTCAGTGGCTTCATTTCCGTGATACACCGTTTATGCTCAGTGAGGGAACCATTCCCATAGTCGCCCGTCTACGATCACACACCATGGCTACGGCAGCGGACGCACTGGCAGCGGCCAACGTGGCGACGGCCGCTGCAACGACGGCGACAGCCCGAATCGACACCATGGAGACACAATTAGACAATATTGCACAACAATTACAAGTGTTGATCGCTGCAGCTGGCACTGGCGGCGGCGGTGGCGGCGGCGGAGGTGGCGGCGGCGGGGGTGGTGGCGGCGGAGGTGGAGGAGGAGCAATCGTTCCACCAATCGCGGCTACTCAGCGACGACGAATTGATCCACCAGGCCTGGAGAAACTGCAGGGCGATGTACGGCTACCGCAATTACGGACGTGGCGTAACCGATGGAATGATTTTTGCCAATTGAACCAATTAGCGACGTACCCGGCAAATGAACAGACGGCGGCTCTACGAATGGCCTTGGACCCATCTATGCAACAAGTGGTGGAGGTGGCTCTGAATATTCCACCTACGACGCATTTCACACCCGATGAAATTTTAGACCAAATCGCAGACTACGTGCGGGCCAAAAGAAATATTGCCCTCGATAGAGTGGCGTTCGAAGAATGCCACCAAACCAACACGGAATCTTTTGAAGATTTTTACATCCGGCTGCGGCGGTTAGCAGACGCGGCGGATCTCTGCGCAACTTGTGTCGACGCTCGAGTGACTACCCGGATTATGGCGGGAATTCGCGACACCGAGACGAAAAGAAAACTTTTAGCACTTACACCATTCCCCCAGCTCAACAGGCAATCAATATGTGTAGGAGCGAGGAAGCGGCGAGGATGAATGAACGCTCTTTAAGCAATCAATCGGCAATCAACCACGTGCGTCCACACCAGCGTAATGAGGCAACCGCAGCAGCGTGCGGTTCATGCGGTCGCAACAATCATCGCCCCAGAGAAGCCTGCCCGGCTACCGGAAAAACGTGTCATAATTGCGGAGGAAGTAATCATTTTTCCCCACGATGCCCAAAACCCCGGAGAAGTAGTAGTACAGGCCAGAGTGGCGGCAGCATCGGCAAAAGTGAGGGGGTGCAACCCGGTTCCGGCGGTAGCAGCGCGGGCGGACTCCCATCTGGACCACGCCCGAAAGGAAAAATCGGTCGGATTGTTGTCGGTTCCATCCGCCATCCGGAATCCTCGTCGATGGCGTCGGGCACCCACTGTTTCTCTCCGCGTCTTAGACGACAAAGGCCAGTTCCTTTCAACCATCGACAAGGTCATACCGGATGGCGGAGCGGAAGTATCTGTCGGCGGCCTGGATATTTTAACGGCCATAGGTATGACAGAGAAGGACTTAGATACATCATCATTCGACCTGGTAATGGCCGACAAAACAACGCCACTACTTGTGATCGGGCAGGCCACCATTGTGACTGAATATGAAGGCATTACCACCACTCTTACCATAGTCATCAGTCCAGAAATATCAGGCCTCCTAGTCTCTTGGTATGACTGCATATCGCTCGGTATTTTACACGCCGATTATCCTAAACCGGTCCGCCATGCCCGCATCAATTCCACGCCAGTGAGAAAGCCACACCAGGAGGCAGCACCACCGTCTTCCATTCCGGAATCAACCCCGGGTGATCCAACGGAGGAACAGAAGAACCGCATGGAACAGGCTTTCATCGAGGAATTTTTCGATGTCTTTGATCAAAACGAGGAGCTCGGCTGCATGGAAGGCCCACCAATGGTTATCACGCTAACAGACGACGCGGTGCCTTATTATGTTAATGGCGCACGGCCCATTCCGTTCGCCGACCGACCACAAGTCAAGAAATTGCTCGATGAATTAGTGGACGAGAAAATCATCATACCCGTCACCGAACCGTCCGACTGGGCGGCCCCACTGGTCGTGATGCGTAAACCGGATTCATCTCTACGTTTGTGTATGGACCTTACTAAACTCAACCATCACGTCCAAAGGCCCACCCATCCGACACGCACACCTCGCGACGCGGTGGCAGAGATCGATGGCCAGGCAAGATTTTTTTCTACCTTCGACGCGACAAACGGATATTTTCAAATTCTTCTTCATCCGGACAGCCAACACTTGACCACATTTATGACGCCCTGGGGGCGGTACAAGTTCTTACGCGCTCCCATGGGCCTATGCAGCTCTAGCGACGAATATAATAGACGCGCGGACATCGCCTTTGCACAGGTGACTAATACTGTCCGCGTCGTCGACGATATTCTCCGGTTCGACTCCAATTTTGCCGACCATGTGGAAGGAGTGCGAGCGGTCTTGTCCGCGGCGAGAAATGCGGGCATCACACTGAGTCCCAAGAAATTTAAGTTCGCCCAACAGACGGTACAATGGGTGGGATATCAGATCCAACACGGGGGTATCGCAGTTGATCCGGGAAAACTTAAAGCCATTTCCGAATTCCCTCGCCCAACTAACATCACGGAACTCCGCTCCTTCATGGGATTAGTAGAACAACTCGCGGGATTTTCTGTGGATGTAGCAACGGCCAAAGGACCGTTACGCCCATTGTTGAGTTCGAAAAATCTCTACGAATGGACAACGGACCACGAAAAGGCGTTCTCAGCGGTTAAAGCGGCATTGAGCGCCCCGCCCGTCCTCGCCCATTTCAACCCGGATTTAGAAACGGCACTCCAAGTCGACGCATCACGTAAAAACGGGATGGGTTACGCGCTGCTCCAACGCCACGACACCGTTTGGAAATTGGTCGACGCAAACTCGCGATGGTGTACCGATACGGAATCAAGATACGCCATCGTCGAACTCGAGTTGGCGGTGGTCGAATGGGCAATGAGGAAGTGCAGGTTATACCTTCTCGGCCTCCCCATATTTACGCTCACGGTCGACCACCAGGCTCTCGTAACCATTCTCGACCGTTATACACTGGATGCAGTCGACAACCCCAAGTTACAACGCTTAAAGGAGCGTCTCACACCGTATATTTTCAACACGGTATGGCAAAAGGGAAAGGACCATGCCATACCCGACGCATTATCGCGTGCTCCGGTAAACGATCCGGGACCGGACGACGATGAGATGAATGCGGATGTTCAGCTTTTTTCACGACAAGCGACGCTGCGGCGAATAGCCGCGGTTGGGGCCGTCACATCGACAACAGAAGACGAGGAAGAAATTACGGATGGTCCAAACCATCTGGTGGACCCATTGCTGGGAAAGCTCAAGATAGCTGCGTCGAATGATGCGTCCTACTCCGCTCTTATCCAGGCCATCGAAACTGGATTCACCACCAGACGTGAGTTAATGGCGCCGGCCGTTCATCAATTTTGGAAAATCCGCAACGAGCTGTCGGTGGACGACGGACTGGTTCTCTTCGGCTGCCGGCTCGTTATCCCGCAAAGCTCCCGACGCGACATCCTTCAAAATTTACATGCCGCTCACCAAGGAATCGTCCACATGAAGCGGCGGGCCCGCCAAACCATATACTGGCCAGGATTGAGCAACGACATCGTCGCGTTTGTAGACAGTTGCCAGGTATGTCAAGAACTTCAGCCGTCCCAGCAACAAGAGCCCCTACTACGCGACGCATTAGCAGAACGCGTCTTCGAGGAGGTATCGGCGGATCTGTTCGAATCCGGGCGACTGCATGTTCTCGTGTATACAGACCGCCTATCCGGATGGCCGGTAATCCACCGATGGTATCATGCCCCTTCCGCCAGAGAATTGATCCAGGCGATCACAGAAAATTTTGTCGACCTCGGGGTGCCCATCCGTATACGCACCGATGGCGGCCCTCAGTTTGGAGCCGGAGCATTCCAGCAAGCGCTACAGAAATGGGGGGTCGTTTGGGGAAATTCATCTCCATACTACGCGCAGAGCAACGGGCATGCAGAGGCGGCAGTCGACGCTATGAAGCGGCTCGTTTTGAAAATCGCACCGGCAGGAGACCTCACATCCGACGCATTCATGCAAGGTCTTCTTGAATTCCGTAATACGCCACGCGAAAACGGAATGTCCCCGGCGGAGATGGTGTTCGGTAGCCAGCTACATTCGATATTGCCGGCCCATCGCACCTCTTTTGCCCCACGCTGGAAGGACATCATGAACGCACGAGACCGCCAACATGCCTTGGATGAAGAGGTGAAAAAGCGCTACGACGAACGGGCACGCCCGCTTTCACCACTGACCATCGGATCTCACGTCCGAATCCAAGACCCCCATTCGTTGCTATGGGATAGAGCCGGACAGATTGTCAGTATCGGGAAATACCGGTCGTATCGAGTAAAATTTGCAAGCGGAAGTGTATTGTGGCGAAACCGACGCCACCTCCGCCCTTTATTATCCGACGACAAGGACGCACAAAAGATCCCCGGCATCGAAGGAGATGCAAAGACGCCGCCCGCTAACAGCAACGACGACGGAGTACCGGAAACAGCAGATAGCCAGACAAAACCGGAACCCGCTCCGATACCGACCCAACCGCGACGGAGCGGGAGGATTCGACGACCTCGGTTGATGGTAGACGTGTAGAACAGTCCCCGCCTCAACAGGCCTAACTTACTTCCTCGTAGTGTGTAATCAGTCGTTTGTTCCCTTTAATTTACGTTCTCGTATTGCATAATTAGTCTTCTGTTTCCTTTAATTTCATATCGTGTGTTAAGCGGCGCTGTTTATTGGTTCTGTATGGTATGTCGCCGCTTGGAAAAGGGTTGTTGTGTATCACTCCGCTAGATGGGAGCGCGCGAGCGGCTTCCAGAAGTGAGAGCGAGGAGAGACGGTTGATGGAAGAACTTCACTTTGGTTTTTACGCTTGTACAAGGCACATGCAGTTCCCGAGACTAAGAATACATTTGTTCCTCTTACCTACTCTCACGAACATAACACCTATATACAACATACGTATTAAGCCTTTTAAGTTAATGACGGGTTTGAGACCAACTAATTTCTTCGGAATGATAAAGATGCTACTACCGAAACTCTTTTTTTTCAGCACGTGCAACCACCGTTTTTTTACCATGTTTTCTACTTCCTCATTACAGGGAGGGGGGAAGGGGGGTTATTCTGGGTTATGGGCCCAGCACGCTTTGGCTGCGCCACTCTGCTGTCGTAATCTGGAGTCTGTATTACATTCTGTTTACGGCTTTTGAAGCCCTCTTATTTATTCTAATTTTAAACTTATATGTGCATCGAGCGGGAATTGAATCCGGGCCGCCCGCGCGGCAGGCGAGTATTTTTCCACTAAACCATCTATGCTTAAACAACATGTTTAAAAATTATATACAACAAATTATTGTAAATTCCTCAGGCGCACCAGCGGGACAACAAATTGGCACGAAAACAAGGGGTCTCTTTTTTCTGTATTCGAGTAAGCTGAGACAATATATATCGAGGTCCTTGATGTGTCAGCTAACAACTTAAGAATTCTAGTTAATTACTTATAGCGGAGTGCATCCGTAAGCTTACAAATCTTAGTTAATGACTTCTAACGGAGTAAATACGCAACACTGGTGCCGAAACAAAATTGCGAACACATCAGGAAAGCCGAGGGAATCAGTTTGCGGCATGTGGCGCCCATAAAAAATGGATCAAGTAAGTTTTACTTTATTGTTGGTCAATTTGAACCGATTCGAACACAGGAAACATAAAATGGCAATAAAAGTCGGGGTCATGTTTTTAGACCAGCAAATTGCACGTACCATTGATGGATGTTAACTAGCCCAGAGTAGGCCTGTGTCAATCTCGGTGTAAAGGCTGTGAACTCTTCGTGGGTTGCATTTCTGTTCAACATTGTCTTCTTAAAGTTTACCAACGTGATTTTGTTTTTCATTGGTTTGAAATACAAAAAGATTCCGAGGGTTATCTTCGTTGATATACTCGTCAGCCATCGCTAGTTGATGAGGCCGATGCCCCATTGACGAGATAATTCTGTTTATAAATTATTGTTCTTGTGAACATACCTGTATGTTCAATATTGGTATTCCTATTAACACAACATAGTTTCGATCTACAGACCACTGGGATATTGGCTAACAGAAATTGTTCTACTTAGCCGAGGGGTAGGGGAGTCTATCGATAATAAAATTTACACTTTTTCGAGACATTTAATACCTAGGGAAAAAAAAGATGTCTGGACTGACATAACCTAACTCCCCTTATGATGATTTTACGCCAAAACCGCCCTACCTCACATTAAAAAGGTAAACTATTAATATTTTCTACCCACAGATGGCTTTTTCAAAATAAATCGGTTCGGTTCGGTTCGGTTTCACCATTTTACGGTTCGTAGAGGTAAGGCCATCCAATAACGAAGTAGAGAGCTTTCTGGACTACTGGCGCCTGTCAGGACCTTATACGTGGAGCAGAAGAAAAGGGGACGGTAAAAGAGGTGTTGGTTGAACATTTCCATTCCCCCTTGACTAACAGGACGGTAAATTACAGTCTTATTCGGCCTTTCAACTTTTCCCAAATCTGGTCAGCCATATTTTGTTTACATGGTAATACTTGCGCAATAACAGTTCCGGAGAGAGCCTTCGACTTGAGGAAAATCACCCTCTGGTATAAATTGAAACGTCGACAGGCATTCTCCCGCAGAATACCATTTAGATAGCCGAATGCATAATTCCAGACCTTATCAGCTGTGTCAACTATGGAGTGAGAAAATTTATTTCCTAATAGGGACAATGTTGGTGCTGACACAATCCACTTAAGAGTCCAAGTCAATCTAGAGCTCCAAATCCCAAATCCCAGGGCTTTTGTTTTCTCCTTATTCATCCTTGCCTTTGTACACTTACAGAAAAAGTCAAGGACCTGTCCTGCCCTAGTAAAATCTTCGTCACAAGATATGAAAATGGTAACGTCATCAACAAAGGCTCTGACAGTGAGTTTTTCATTAAATAATAATATGCCCTGGAGAAATCGAGATAAACGCACCAGAAGCGGCTCAATATATACAACAAAGAGATGGAGAGATAAGGGGCATCCTTGGCGAATCAATTGGATATCAGAAAGCACCCTAGCCAGCTCCGATCTGTTAAGGATTGGCATTCCTGCTACAGAATATATAATCTTAAACCCACGGAAGAAAGTAGTTCGATAGCCCATGCCATCCAGAATCCTCCAGAGGACTTCCCTGTTAACCAGGTCGTAGGCCTTTTCAAAGTAAACTCCAACAATGGCAGCGCCCACACCTCGCATCGGAACTTGGAAGAGTCATGACGGTCATCAACGAATTGAATGACATCTCCATAAAGCATGAAAATAACAAAAATCAATCTACCAGGTACCGCACCTTTTTGATGAGGCCCTATTGTAGATGACAGTGTCTGCCTCAATCGTTTCGCTAAAACAGATGCTATGACTATGTAGTCAGAATTCAAAAGAGAAATTGGCCAAAAATTAGAAATTCCACAAAGCACTGAAGACTTGGGAATTAGCCTGATCGCCGCTTGGCCCTGTGATGACGTCAGAGATTCCCTTTCAAGGATATGGTTGAACATATCCAGGAAATGGGGTGCGATCACGTTCCAAAATTCTACGTAAAACTCCTAAGGAATGCCATCCGTGCCAGGGGCCTTGTTTGATTTCATCGCCATGAGAACAGCTCTAATCTCAAGGTGGGAAATCGGTGCTGTCTGGTTCGGGGTTGGTTTAAATCAATCTCTTACTCCCTCAAGAAAGTACCTGCCACTGTGTCAGGAGAAGATTGATTTTACAAATTTTTACTGAAATGTGAAAAAATCTCTCATGAAATGTCCTCTTTGGTCGATAAGCATGTGCCATTAGAGGCAATTATTTTATTAATACGACACTTTCGGTAGTTAATTCGCTCTATTTATATGAAAAATATTGGCTTCCTCTACTTCTTGGCCTTCAAAGCAGCGGGAACGAATCCCATACCCTGTAAGTGTGCTCTCCTCCCATAACTTTAAGAATTTCCTCAACTAGTGAAAGTCAACCCAATCAAAGGTATCTGTTTCGGCCATCTCCTGAATGCTGGACTGGTAGAAAAACTTCGCTTGCCTAATCAATCTAGCTCTTTGCCTAGAATAATCTACCGAAATGCGTTTGATACCCGGTTTCAGGACACTCTCCCACCAGTTTGTAACATTACTTTCCCTAAGAGAATGATTGACAAATTCTTGTATAAAATTCATCACATTTTTCTGATAACCTTCTTCTGACAATATGGAAGTAATTAATTTCCACATACCAGCAGAAGATCTAATACGATGTGGGAGACCGAGATTGCAAGTAAAATTGATGTGACTGATGATCACTAACCGATAAAGAGTGCAAACAAATATTTAAAAAATTGTCTGAAAAAAACTGCTAGCATATATCCTATCAAGCCGAGAAGAATTTCTTGTCAACCGAAATTCTTACAGTACACAGTTACAGTATACGTGGGTGACGAATCCTGGGTATATCCGCTTCGAGTTAAATGGAGTTTCGGTAGGATGAAAATGTGTTGAAGTATGGTTTCTGTGGATATCATGGTAAAAAGAGTAGTATCAAGTTTAGGCTTGTGCTGCATTATTATACTTATATTGTTGCGTGCTCATTGTTAAGAGAACCTATATGTAATTGTAGGTGCAGCCGTTACCGAATCATTTTCCTGATAACCGTTTGTTGTCGTTCAGTTTTACGCCGTTTGCGGAATTGGGTAGTGTTGAGGATTCTGCTGTTCTCGGTAAGAGTCGTCAAGATGGTAATTGATGTATTTATAAAAATTTTATTGTTAAGTATGTTGTTCAAGGAATCATTTTAAATATTTCAGTTATTCGATGTTTAAAGATGTAATGGGATATGTCGTTAAATTGTAGTGTTGGCGATTATCTAATTTGTGTGCGTGTGTACATGATTGTATCGATATAATAAACACGGTTAACCTATTTTTTTAAAATGATTTTCTAAAGGGATTGTGAGTTGTGGTAACTAGGTTACCACCAACAAACCTCAAACAATGAAGCAAAAAAATAATAATAGTTTTTCAAATTTGCATTGATAGTTGACAGAATGTAGTCTACCCTAGCGCTAAGGTTAACGACTTGCTCTGTGATATTAAAGTTCGGAGTTCTAAGCCGTATGCGGCTTTATATTTTTTTCGTGGTGATTGGCTCTTGAAAATAAATTTTTAACGCATTTGAAAGCCAGCAGACGACAGAGAGATTAGATTTTTGTAACAATTTGTATCGATACTACCTAACAATCTTAAATGTTTGTTATGCTTCTGGTTACCTACAGAGTAGTGGTGCAGTGGTATAATATTAGGCTAGTATTACTAAGGCATTGGGTTCAAACCTGATTGAAGTATATTTTTAAACGTTTTTATTGTTGGGAAAACCTTGCTTTTGATTTTTTACTGGATTTTAGAAATTGGTTGCACAACAGACCTATATTTTTTGAAATGTATTCATTCACACATAAATTTCATGAGGCACCATATATTTCTGATAATAGAATAAAACTATAAACGTAAATATAAATATATAATGATATACTTAAAACTAACTTTGCAAAATACTGTTTAGCCTTAAGTAAAGCAGACGGTGATCAGTTCAGATTTGCATTGTGCAATTTATATCGATATTCGGTAACAAAATGATTGTTTTTTGCATAGCAGCTTTAAATACCGATTCAATAGCGCTGTGGATGAAGACGGCATTCACATGTAAAAGGTTCGGAGTTCAAATCCACATATAGGTATAAACTTTTTTTAAAATTTTGTTTTCTAGAATTTTTCAACAATTCGAGCTTGTGACAGACCACAAATCCTGGCCATCTTAAACAGTTACGCGCTGGACAAACTCGACAACCCCCACCTTCTCCGTTTGCGCCTCAAAATGCAGCGCTATTCATTTGTCACTCTATGGGTCCCCGGCAAACAAAACATGGACGCCGACGCCCTGTCGCGGGCACCCGTCGATCAAGCATCCGCCGGTGACGAACTCGGTGAAGGTCTGCCCTCGTTCTCGGCAAAAATCGCTTTACTGAGCCTCACCGGGCTGGACGTCCCAACAGAAGACGCCTCCATCGATCCGGTGTTGGAAAAAATCAAGCGGGCGGCAGCAGCCAACCCCGTTATGAGGAAACTCAGGAGTCAAATCGTCACCGGATTCCCAAATGACAAGTGTAATTTGGACCTTTATTTACGTCCGTACTGAAAAGTGAAGGAACGTTTAGCCATCGATTAGTCCGACGACATGATTGTCTTCGGACCCAGAGTTGTGATCCCGCAATCGGTTCGCGTCTACATTTGACGAACTTATTGCAGATGCACCAAGGCACGACAAAAACTCGTCAACGCGCTCGCATGTCTGTCTACTGGCCCAATATTGGTAATGATATCATCAACGCCACCAAAAACTGTGAAGTGTGCACCAAGCATTTGCCGTCCCTCCCACCGGAACCGTTCAAGTCACGGCCAACGCCCACCCGCCCTTTTGAACAGATCCATGCCGATCTCGGCGAAATCAACGGCCGTCATTTTCTTGTCCTCGTCGACAGTTTCAGTGTCTGCCCTCATGTGGTCGCATTCCGCGACAAAAGCACAACGGCCCGACAAGTGGTCGAACATATCCGAATTTTTTTTTTCGAACGCGGGTGCGCCACTGACATTTTGGTCCGACAACGGCCCTCAATTTGGAGCTGCGGAATTCCGGTCATTCCTGGCCGATTGGGGGATAACGGCCCTCACCTCATCGTCCCATTATGCCCAGTCTAATGGTCGCACCGAGTCGGAAATCAACACGATGAAATCCCTCATCCATGGCTCCTGGACATCTGGCGCATTTAACGCTGCCAAGTTTGACAAAAGCATTTTGCTTTCCCGCAACGCGCCACGGTCTGGAGGAGCATCACCCGCAAAATTGATTTTTAATCGCCCCGTCCGCGATTGCCTGCCAGCCCATCGCCGCTCTTTTGCCCCCGAGTGACAGAAAGTGGCTAACGTTTTAGAAAAACGGGCCCGACGATCGAAAGAGCTTCAAATCACTTACTGCAATAAAAAGACGCGGCCACTTATTCCGTTTGTGGTCTGAAATCACGTCCTCATTCAACACCCGGACAGCAAGCTACGGGGCACGCCCGGTGTTATTGTCGAAGTCGGTAAACACCGCGACTACTTGATCAAAACCCCAGCTGGCCGTGTATTTCAACGCAATCGGTGATTTCTCCGCCTTCGCGTCCCAACATTCCCAGCATCCGCCAGTCTTCCGATTGGCACTGCGTTACCCCACCTAGGGCCAACCCAGCAGGACCAGGCGGAGCCGATTCCACCACCGGAATCGCCGCCGCCGCTTCGCCGATCCGCGCGTGCCCGCCAACCTAAGCGAGTTCATTTCCCTAATGATTGGACACAGTAGTTTGATTTGTTTTTTTTATGCCGTCTCCCTTTGTGTCAACTGCATTACCCTACTGTGTCATGATTGCCCCAACTACTCTTTTCATTTACCCTACCGTACTGTTTTGTATGTACTGTGTGAGCAGAAAACACTTCACCTAACTGTTTTTTGCTCGTTGAAAGGGGCGTGTGATGACGCCACATCTGGCAACATGGCACCCATCCCCCCAAGCCTGTGGTGCCCAACGGAGGAGCCCTCGCCTGGGGAGCTCCCTTTCGTCCCTCTTGTGTAATGGTCGTGTCTACTCTCCCGGATTCCAATACAGATTGTATTCTCACTTCTTCAAAATTGGCGATAATTTTGTGCGGAGATTCGGTCGTCGTACGGACATAGTAATCGTCATGAAAGGTGTGAAGAAATCAAAGTTCCCTGTGCGAACTAGTAATAATCCGCCACGGAATTCGCCTAGTTTGGATGATTTTTCAGATACTATCATTCAGGTATTGTTTATGATTAGTAATTGTTTGTTTGTACCGTGTTTGTCTTAATGTGGTCTGACGTGAAGTTCAAATTCGTGAATTTGTTGCTATGTAGCAATGAGCCTCATGTTCATCGTTCTAAATTAATGAGATGTCTTTGTGTTGTGTTTAGTTTGAGCCTGGCTGCGCTGAATCGAAATTTTTTGAAGCGTGGGTGCAGAGGGAGCTGGCGAATGATAATTCAGTTTAAAGTGTCGTAAGAAACAGATCGCATCCACAAGTAATTGGTTAAACTTATTGTCGTAGTGTATTGTAACCAAGATTGTGAATTGTTACTGTAAGAAATGTAAAATTTTTATTTTTATTACTCTGAAACAGTACTTTATATGCAAGTGCGGTACTAGTTTATTCAAAAAATGTTACCTTTTGCTTTGTGTTGTCATTGCGCTCCCGATGCTAAATTTCAGTGATGTAGAAGTTGTGTGACGGAACAATTGTAAGAAATTTCATTATTGCTTGTTCTTTTGTGGTCAACAATGATGAATATTATTTATTAATAAACGAGAAATTGTGTCATATTTTGTGATTGTATTCGTGTGCTTGTACTTACGTGGTTCTATTTGTTCATGTAGTTCACTAAAATTTGTGATGTGTTTTTGTGTAGCCATGTCGAGGAAATGTTATAGAGAAGTGGTTGGGAAATGCTGGGGAAAAGGGAGGGGGGGGGTGAAATGTTTTGGCTTGAGATTGAAAAATAAAAGGTCTGTGCTTGTTCAATAGTTCGGGAGTAAGAGACCTGTCTTATCGTCAATGATCTGATTGTATTCTCGGAAAATGGGTGATGGGTAATGAGGATGAAATGACAAAGGAAAAATGGAGGGCACCTCACTTCGAGGTGTCGACGCAACACATACAGGAAAATAGATACGTGTACGAATGGAAGCTAACCTCACTTCGAGGCTGGAGAATAGCACTAAGTTACAGTAGTACTATAGGAAAATGACTCAACGTGGGCGTACACCACATAGGGACTGACTCGCGTCTAACTGCTGACTTCCAGCTTTCTCTTCTTACTCTCGTCTCAGACTGATGGACGCCATTACAAGTCATACAAGTTCAATATACTACAATACTAAAACGTGGAAAGGCTATGCGGGAAATAGAAGCAGCGGTGCCAGACCAGTGCTTTTAGTGTAGTGTATTTAGTGCTGCCATTTCATAAACGAGGTGGATTTTCTATATGTCGGTGGTTGCTTTATTCCTGAGTGGTACATGGAAGTAGTCGTTTGATTGACGTCGATTTGTGAAATGTATTCTCCTGTTCAACGATTGTGAATCGAGTTACTGTCGTTGAATATACAGTTGTGAATACCTGTTGTGTTTCTTACGAATTCCTACATTGTTTCGTTCTTTTTTCTTTTTCGGCTTTTATGTTCAGTCTTGTGTCATAGAATCCCTTTTTGGCTTGTAAAATGATTTGATATGTTATATTCATTCTTTTGCCGTTGGTAGTTGTTATTATTATATAGTCATACCCGTTAGTTTTAAAATAATGACATGGTAACCTACGGAAACCTACATTTTTGGTTGTTGTGTTTTCTCGTCTGTATTGTTAATGAGTTTATATCTCTTTTCATGTATTGCTATTTCACTGCTTTTGTGTGATTAAATGGTTTCAGTTTTCAGTCTAGAAATTTCATAATTTTTTCCTTTCGATGAGTGTGTTTACAATTGTTCTCAGATGATGGTGTTAGTTGATACAGTTTGGGTTACTTATGAATTTTTTATTGTCATATCTTTTAGAATTCCACTGGAAACCGAATATGAGCTATCGAAGAAAACTTTCGAAGAATGAGGATGGGGTGCGCATACCTGAGATGTTGCATGGTTTACTGCATGTTGATGTGGGTCGGAGGTCTTCCAACTCAACTCCTAGGGAAAGTGGTCCTAATCGTGTACTGGTGGATGTTGGTAAGAGTGGAGGCCAGCTTTCTAAGAACGCGGAGGCTTCAACTGCCAAAGAATGTTGTAACGACACTCAACATCGTAGTAAGTGTCAGTCGTCGAAGAGAAAATCGTCTACTGGTCAATCACGTTTAATTCCGAACGCAAGATTATATGAATTAACTGATCCTCCGGATGACAGAGTTTTGGATGAATTTGAAAATAACCCGATTAGTGCTCTTTTAAACTGTGCGGCTTTAAGCGGTGTTCATCGTTTTCACGAATTCGAAGATTTACTGGAGATAGAGTGCTATAATGAAGACACTCATGAAAAAGCGATACAGCGTGAAGATCTTTTGAATCGTTTGACAGACTTGATTCGAGAAAATTGCGATCAATCTAATAGCAATATTTTAGTCAACAACTTCCAGATGAAATACGATATAAAAGGAAAGTTTGTTGCGTGTGCTAGTTGCGGTATTTGGATATTGATGTCGTCGTCGATTCGTTATCACGATATCAGCGTGCGCTGTTGTGAGAACCTTAAAATGATAGATACCAGTTGCTATTATGCTGTTGATGAGGCCGTCCGACAAATCTTAAATGTGATCAATTACCTTTCTGGTCAATTATACTATTTACATCCGGAATTCATCGATTCTACAACGGAAGGGGATGCTGGCGATGTTGAAGAGCGTTGTAGGCTATGCCAAGAGTGTCACGTGACCGTAATGAATCGTCAGATTCTGCAATTGTCATTCGCTGCTGGTGTTGATTTCGGAAATCCAAATCGGCTAAATCTCCCGATGTTTACATTGTCGGAAGAACTGCTAGTGGCTAGATGTAGGATTTATATGAACATCGTGAAGTTGGTTGGACCCAGTGTATCTGAGTTAAAGGCCGGGAAAAAGGACATGTTTGCCGGAGAGCTGGAAGGTAGCTACGTTGAAGAGGGTACTGCTGGTGTCTTAATGAGTACTTTTCTTCCAGAGATACGAGACCTCCATCAATATTTATCGGTTTCGTTTGTTGGTTCGAGATTGCAATGGGAGGCGTTACTGCCCTATTATGGCTCCAAGGTGGAAGAGTTGCAAGTTCAGACCGACGTTGTCATGGTCATGGTTGCAAATGTTGAAGAAGCTCAACCCTTGGTATACCCTTGGTATCAGATACTGACACTCCTGATATTAGGATGGAAATGGAGCGGATGACGCGAGACCTGCTCATACATGCTACAAGCCTGGACGATCCTATCGTGCAGCGTATCGACCAGCTTGCAGTTCCCAATCAACTGTGATAGACGATGAAAATGAATTTGTGGCTGGTGTGGTGGAGGACGAAGATCGTTTTACCTACCGCTACAGAGTTCGGTGGTATTAAAACGTCACCGTGACCTTCAGGACCAGGGAGACAATTCACGACGTATTTTCCAAAACCTCCTGTTTACTCTCGATGACGCTACATCTCAAAATTGGGAATCAAGTGCAAATGAAGAGACATCATGATTGAGTTCGTGTTTGAATGTTCGGGACAGAAAAGCCGATGGAGTGACACGAAGCGACTCAAATAAAGAAATGCGGCACGCTGATGGCTTTCTGACGTCACCTGATACAGCTTATAAGACGGGAAAACCAATCGGTAATGTGGACGTTTTGATTGGAAATGAATCATACAACGAATATACGGCTAATGATAAGCTCATGTATAACGCTTTTCCGTTTCTATTCGTCACGGGAAAAACACTGCCGTCATTCAGTTCATTATCGGCAAAGTTTATTAGACATATGCTGAGGTAATTTTTGGGCCGCTTCGGCGCCAGCCCTAGGTTGCTGTTTTTCTTAATGGATCAACTACGCGTCACACTTCTTGTCGTGTAGTGTCTTCCAGAATAAAAGCGCACCGAGAGTCAATGGAAGCCTTTGGTCGTTGGGTTGAATCCCACGAATTCAAGAATGACCTATGTGAAGCTGCAAAGGATCCCATTTCTCCTAAAGCTAAATGTTTGCTGAAGCGAATTGTACCGCACGTACGGACCTGTGTTTCTCAGATACCGTACTTTGTTTCTCAGCGGAAGAGCTCTTTGAGAAACTTTCTTCTGATTTTCTTCGGCAAGCCAAGTGTGTTTCTCACATTTTCTCCTGACGATATCAACGTTGTTTTGAATATTTGCCTTCAATTCCGCAGACTATTAAGAAAGGATTTCCTTCTGAAGATGATGGGCTCTTGGATGGTTTGGTGCATGGAGAGTCACATATCAAGAGCATCTCAATCGATAAATATTCACTACGAGTCCGTCTAGTGAGTCCATTGGTGGTGGCGACCGAAGTGTTCAGAATAATTGCCAAAAGATTTTTCGATTCGTTGCTTAATACTCCGTTTCATCAGACTATGGAAAAAACGCGTGCTTCTATCAATGGAAAGAAAGGCATATTTGGTTGCGGCGGGGCGTCCTTTGGTGTTGTAGAAGAGCAGGAATTTCTCGACGAAATTAGCCAGGCGATCGATCAATTTACAGAAGCAAGTCTGCTGGCGTTGGTGCATGTCGACAAATTTTTAAGTAACTTTGAAGGGGTCCCTCCACCGTGAGCAGTGTGGTTCAAGAGCTCTCATGCAGAATCATCAGATTTTCAGAAGGACTAAGAAAGAATTGTATCCTGCTGTAACATTCATCATCATAGTGCACTTGTCACAAGCTGAATCTAGGACGTAAGCAGTGTCGATGGGCTAGACCACAATCGCTCGTTAATTATACGACATAGGGGAGACTGGAGTAAGCCGGGACGGTTTTCGTTTTCCCCCTATATCTCCCAAACTAATCATTAAATTAATTTATTATTTGGTTTTTATGTATTCCATACGGTAATGTACCCCCCATATTTTTTATATAATTTAATAATAAACCATTTTCCCATATAAGACCTTTAAAAATTTCTTAGATTTGTGGGAGGAGCCTATTTTGAGGGGTAAGTGAGGACACTAGGGTGGGTGGTGAGGGACGTCCTTCGTTTTCGCCTTAAAATTCATTAAAAAAATTTGTAAAAATTGAAATAGCGTCCCACTGCATATACTCTATAAGTTAATAAATGTTTCAATTTGATTATTGTGTATATAAAAAATTTTTCTTATATGATAAAAAACCCTTATTACAAGATAGGTGAGGGTTGGGCTTATTGTAATCGATTAATATGCTGAATAATGGATTGCTTGTGATCATTGTAAGGAACAGTAATGGCGTCATGAGCTCGGTGATGATTGATGGGCTTGAAGGCCAAACCCGCCCACTAATGTCCCATTTTAGTAAAAAAAAGCTGTCCCGATTTCCCGATAAAGACTATTTTTTTAAAACGTTAATATTATCTACAGTAATTGATCGAAAATTATAATTTTTGTTTTTAACAATAAAGAAATGATTAAGCTTCATTTCCATATTAAATTTACATGCCATTTGCGATTATTTTTTTCTAGAAACATTAAATGGCGGAGACAAAATTAACTAAAAAAAAACCTTTTTTTAGTTTTGTTAATAACTGATACAGTTATTGATAAAACTCAACCAAATTTCATGCCAAATTAGATTGTATGTATCTAAATAACATACTAAAAAAATGTTTAATTTTATTAAAATCTACTATTTTTCCCCCTACTGTCCCTCTTGACCCGGTGTCCCGGCATACTCCAGTCTCCCCTATCCGGAATTATCAATCTCCAAAGATCTACGAGATAAACGACACTACGTGGAGCTCAATGTTATTTGTCATCCAAATTAAAAATGTATCAAGTCGGAAAACAGGTACCAACAGCCAATTTCTGTTATCAATCGACGAATTTTAATGTGGGAGTTGAAACGTCCTCGAATTACTCCAATTTCGTATGAATACCGAGCTGAAACTGAAGACATCGTGAAAAAAAAAATCACTGGATATGAATTCTTCTCGTACGAAAGTGTTTGAATTGCCTAAAGTATGCTCAATCAGTTGCGATCTCTCCCTAACGATCAACTATTGGAAATCCTCCGTTTATTACCAGAACGTACAGTACCCACCAAATGATTAGGTACACCCCCGTTTTTTTAGTGCATTCTTATGGCGCTACGGGTCTCAGGAAAACTTAAATATCTTTTTACTAAGGACTAATTTTTTGTTTCTTTTTTCCTCTATCAGAAGAGAAAGTGATCTAAAAGTTATCTTAACATGAAAAAATTGTAGGAGTTACACCCAGGGCGCTAAAGTATCGTTCACATGATTAGGTACAACAGTTTTCTCCCCATAAACGCCATGTTAATACCGGCGTTTCCAAAAATATAAATAAAATACTTCAAAACATCCTTAAATTAATTTTTTTATGCCGAACGACGCGATTTTCTTTACTCTATTAGAATATAGTGCATGTTTTTGAATTATTTGAACTAAAAAAGTGCTTCCCTATCCCCAAAGTTATTACACTGAAATGTTTTACAGAGAAAATTAAGATTTGTGCTTGCGCCACCAGGGGCACTGGGATCCATTTCAAGTGCTCAGATTTTGTTTTCTTTAAACACCTCTTCTTTAAAAATCCTCTATATTATTCCCACGTTGAGCGTCTTCGATCTAAGGTGAAAGTGCCTGTTTTCGCGGAATACCTACCAAGATTACCACGCGGATGTGCAAACCTTTCCAGTTATTCTTGGAAACGTCAAGCAAGGTTGGTGGCGCAATACTGTAATGTTGTACTCCATCCTTGGAAGAGGGAAATAGCTGATGGAGGTACCATACCTGTTTGTCTTACCTGGCAGTATTTCTGTGATTACGTCACACACCTGAAGATGAGGTCTATTGACCTGGAAAAATCGTCTTATATCAACCGTGTGCGGCGAAAGTGATTAATTAACATCTTACGTGGTTTCATTGTATCAAATGCAGATAGAGTGGCTACTCAAGAGTATCGATCCATGAGCGCTACACGCTGGAAAGTTGATCTCCAACAGCACCATTTCGAAGACACGACTCCTGGGGAGGTAGGAGATAGTGTGAAAATTTCGGATAAAGCTCTACGAGCCATCGAGGAATTACGATTACACGTTGCTCAAGATGAACCTGTTGTGAATGTGAAAGATGAAAAAGAAAACATGTTTCTAGAAATAACGAGAGACTTGCTAATCGTTTCGTATCCGGAGGCTTACATGGAGAGTGATGTCAAGCGTAATTCGCATCAAAGAATGGCAACGTTTCGCAAAGTTTGTCATTTCTGGAAGAGTAGTCTGCCAAGTGATGTAGGTGCTGTATACAAGCGATTACGTAATCCAGTAAAACAATCTGAAATTTCGTGTAGTCGGAGTACCTTGAACATGGCCAGACAGACGAGTATTAATACGTCCAAGCTTACAGAGGCATTTCCGAAAATAAGCCGCACTTACCGGAAGTTGAATTCCATGCGGAAAGTTGTGGTAAACAAGTGTGCAAAGGATTTCACATGGAGATCCAATTCTGACTCATCTAATCTTGCCGTGGTGAACATACTACTTCCTGGAGGACCGGGCACTGGGAAATCTTTCGTCATTAATGCACTAGCCAAAACTGCAAAAGCATTCGATATGCAGATTCTCATAATGTCGTTGACGGGTATCGCTGCTAGTAACTTACTAAGAGGTCAAACGGTTCACAATGCCCTTCATTACCTGTCGACATACCGAACACGGGATATCTTGATCCACGAACCAAGGAGCAACTTGCCCTCATTCAAGATGAACTACAAACAGATGGTCTCGGAATGGTAATCAATGATGAGAAATGATATATTGATCCAGGATTATTTGGACAAATAGACCATCGCCTACGGGATATCATGGAGGAAGCAGAATTACCATTTGGTGGAATACCTCTATTTGTGGTCGGAGATTTTTTCCAGCTGGCACCAGTTGCAGCAGCGGATCTTGTTCAGCGGTGTAGTGAAGCATATCATTTATAAGGTGTCTTTGGATGACAACAGTGAAGCACTGGGACCTAAAGATTACGGTGCCGAACTCTTTGCTACTTTTCAAATGTTTGAATTACACTAACAGATAAGAGCGGCAACGGACTTTGAGCACAGTGAAATGCTGAACAACATGAGGAATCCAAACTCGAACAGTAGAACTAGAGTGAACACTTAGTTCAAAGTACTTGTCGAATCTAAAGACGTTGTCCTCAACTGATCTTGTTCAAGATGCAAGCTGGTTAACTGCTTCTGTGGTTGTTAATTCTAATAGGGAACGTTCCGTAATGAACGATGTCCGGTGCAAGCAGTGGTCGGTCTTGCATGGTACACCATTCTTCCGATGGAATTACAAACTAACTACTAACTAAAGTAGAACTCTAAGTGCAATCCCTGAAGTCATGCATGAAAAAATCTATGAAAACAACCCTAAGCTGTGTGGATTTTTGTCGCTGGTGTACCGGGATATCTTACCGAATACTTCAATCCAGGCATTGGACTGACGAATGGTACACCGATAGAATACCATTCAACGAAGTTGGGTGATAGGGAAGACGCCAAGACCATCAAAGATAACTTGACTGCAAATCCAGCAGACGAGATACTGTTACAATATCCCCCTGCTTATGTTTTCATGCGTTTACCAAAAGCCAATATAGACGACTTAAGAGATGTTACCCTAGTAGAGAGAGATGTAGTCATCCCCATACCCTGCAAAAGCAGTAGTACGAAATGTAAAGTCAGATAACCAACAGCGACAGTGAAGAAAAACATTTCAATCAGCTGTAGACCTCATGCAGTTGCACTCGGATTCGGCATCACCGTTCACAAAATCCAAGGAAAAACTCGAGATAAAATAATTCTCGATCCCCCCCTTTCAAACCCTAATACGATTTCCATAGCCTTTTTGTTGCGCTGTCTCGGGTGCGCAATCGGGAAAATATTCGGTTGATGCCTCTTCACCCTGCGGTCCGTGATTTGAGCTATTTGGAAAACCTCCAACCATCATGTTCTCCTAGATTGGGTTGGTGGCTTCGATAGCCATGGATATTGGAACAAAGACAAAGTATTAGTTCAACCAGAATTGATCTCTCGTTTCAAGCACGCTAATAAACTGAAAGCCGGACGTAAGTGACAAACATTG
The DNA here is from genome assembly GCF_020631705.1 of Daphnia magna. NCBI lineage: Eukaryota > Metazoa > Arthropoda > Branchiopoda > Diplostraca > Daphniidae > Daphnia > Daphnia magna. Next base: position 9,562,832 of record NC_059184.1, read on the forward strand.
TCAACGCAAGTTCCCCCAGCCGTAGGAACCGGGATCCCCAATAATGAGGATATTAGTATCACTTCATGTTCTGAAAGTGCAGCTCAGCAAGGACAGTATCTAAGGAAGAAGTAGAAGAGCATTCAATCGTAAATTCTCCATCTGTCAACTTACACGCAACTAATCAACGTGAATGCAGCGGGAGATTAAAACGGAGAGACAGTATTAAATTGAGATTGTGTGATTATGTCACAACGAAAAAAAGAAAATTGAGGATGCAAGACAAGGATGACCAAAATGCTAGTGAGACTCCGGTGAAAAGATTAAACTGACATACAGCAGTTAAGTCTTCGGATTTCACAACTCGGACGAATACGAAACAAATAGAGAAAAGTCCAAAGAGACCGAAACGGCAAATACATGCTCCGCGAAAACTGCAAGATTACATTACAGACAAGAATATCGAAAGAACAATTCAGTCAATTTGAGGGAAAAATAATAAATAAAAAAAAAAAAATAAATAGACATTTGTCGGCTACACGAAGTAAAAACAATGCACAGCTAGAAAAAAAAACTGACTCAGTAAGTTTGTTTTTTCTAAAAGCAATATTGGATATCCTTTGGGTTGTACTAAGCTTTCCTCAATTTCACTAAGTGTAATAAACTGTAAAACTAATTGTAGTTCTTTTCTTCTACCTTACAGGAAACAATTGCCGTACTCAACTAAACAATCTGCTGCTTCTATGTTTTGTCTGGTTTCAAATAACGTTAAAGATATTATATCAAACAAAGCTTATCATTTACGGTAGATAGTTTTTTCCCCTCAATAGACTTCATTCTCCTCATTTTCTAATCAATATGACATGATATCACTGAATTTCATTTTTCAAAGTTTTGTCATGTCATGTCATGTCATACTCCACCTCCGAAAACTGGATCAGACAAGTTCTTGCACTTCATGTGTAAAAGTTTACTCGAAAACAAGTGATAAAAAGGAAACCATCTGCACTCCTGTTCGGTGAAATTTACTCAATTCCTTGTTTTTTCTTTTCTTTTATGTTTATTTTAGTTGTTTGGGGAGGAAAGCGATGGAGGGGGCCTATGTCTTGTTCATGGTTGTTTGTATCAGCTTTCGGGAATTCGTCGGTCGAACCTGTGCAAGGTTCGAAAACAAATAGACTGTTCTAAGAACCCGCTTACTGATTTTATGTCCGCTTTTAACCCCAATAAAAAGTAGTTGGCTCTCTTTTCTCTTTTATTACCTGAACGTGATCTATTTCCTTATGGATAATAAGAGAATGAATAACGATGTCTATTTAAGTCTTCATTTTATTATATTTATTATAATAATTGCATTCCAAAATTTAAATAAAGCTACAGAGAAATTTCTAGTGTTAAATAAAGAATAAGCTATCCAGTAATTTTTTTTGTTAACTTTTTACCTACAAGATTTGTTGACTAGCATGTTAGTCATCAAATATCCGAACAACGCTTCGCCCTATGGGGTGCCAAGTTGTGTAGCTTTATTTAAATTTTTACTACCCCATTGGTCATCCGCGCTACACACCATTCGCCATAAGACGCTGGGTTAAATGGCCCTAGCGTTCGGATACTAAGGGCGGGTACTGTATGGTTCATTTATAAAAAAATTAATCATTTCATAAGTCTGAGTGTGATTTTACTTTGGTTATTATTTAGGAGGGGGGTGGTTCACCAAAGGGACTGTGAATCCAAGATCCGAATGATCCCCTGCAACCTTCTCTGTGTTGCAAGATGTACGAAGAATTTACAATAAAAAAAGTGAAACATTTAGATTTATTAAATTTTATTATTTGTTAAATGAACTGTATGCAGTCAAAAATGATAAAAAGTTAAATAGGATAAGGAATTCTTAACATGCAAGTGAAGTAAGCGTTGAAAATTTGTCATCGGTCATTTTCAAGGGCGTGAGCATATAAAGCCAACGCTCATGTACTAAAAGTTCCCCCCATTTTGCCTACCGGTTGGGATCTAATTGTCCATAAAGATGTAAGATGAAGGCAAGCGAAATAACCTTAACTCCAAGTAGAAATATGACTGTTCTAAATGTGTTTTAAAAGTAGTTCTATTTCTCCCAGTCCTATTCCTACAGGAGAAAAAGGACTGTAAATTTCCAGTCCTTTTTCTCCCGTCCTATTGGGTTTTGGTCCTATTTCACCGCCAATCTAAATATCCTTATATTAGAGCAGTTTTTGTCGGTCATCAATACCTGGGGCCGTATTCTAGCCTTGACTTAAGCACGGAATATTTTCTTAACTTACTGTTTTTTGCTTAAAAATCCAATTTATGCTTGGATTTACCTAAAACCGTATTCTAGCTTTTCTCAACTCACCTTTTTTTCTTAAGAAATATTTTGAACTTGTCTTTTTAAACTTAAGATAGCAAATTTTTGTAAGCCAACTATGTTGGCTTACAGCGGTTATTTTCTTACAATTCCGTGCTAAGGCTAATGCTTACAGCTATTGTTGTCCTAGTTTTTAGTATTTTCACGTGTCATTGTTTTGATTATCAAGTAACATCATCTAGTGGTCTAGTGAGAATTGAAGATGAATAACATCGACGAGTTCGAACGTCACCTTGATGTTTTGAACGAAGTTTTAAATACAGTGTGTTGTACAAGTTTTAAATGACAGTGATGCGAATGAGGATGAATTGTATGAAAAACGAATAGAAGTGAGAAGGAGAATGGTTCCGTTTTATCGTCAACGTGCTGATATTTTTGATCTATTTGACGATAATCAAATTTACAAAGTATTTAGATTCGATAAAGCTTCTATTTGGTATATCGAAGGTATTCTCTATCTCATTTTATAAGTAGTCTTAAGCTACTACAACATTTCCATGTGTATTAACTGTTGCATTGGCTGATTAACCATAGGACTCATTTCCAACAAATTGGGCCGCAAGTTGTTTGGTAAAATATGTTTGTTACCTATTGAACAAATACTTGTATCCCTTCAATTTTATGCCAATGGCACGTTCCAATCAACTGTGGGAAATGTGTTGAAGATAAGTGAGCCATCGGTGTCAAGATGTGTAAGAGATGTTTCAAATGCTCTGTGTGAAATATCTTCCGATCACATATTCTTTCCTGAAAATGTCTTAGAGGTAATAAGTTATTGTTGACAACTATCAGTGAAAAGTTAACATTCTATTAATAATAATTAAGTATAGATTCAACGAGGCTTTACTGAGATAGCTTTTCTTAGAGGTGTAGTAGGGAGTGTCGATGGCACTCACATAAGAATTGCTAGGCCCCATCTCCATGAAGAGATCTACGTTAACCGAAAAGGTTACCATTCAATCAATGTGCAAGTGAGATAAATACAAAAAAAAAAGTTTATTTCAACACGATACAATTACTAACACATTCATTGTACCACCTTTTAGGGGATTTGTGACGCAGAGTGCAATTTTTTAAGTGTAAGTGCCTCAAAGCCAGGCAGTAGTCACGATGCAAATGTGTTTGCAGATAGTGTGATTGGCCGGGCTTTCAAAAACAACGAGTTTGGCCAATCTTATCTCTTTGGCGATAGTGGCTATGCCTGTACTCCGTTTCTTCTAACGCCATACTCTCAACCCCAAGGAAGAGCTGAGGTATATAAGTTTCTCAGCTTTGTTTGATTCTCAAAAAGATTGATGATCCTATTTTACAGTTTTTAAACTAAACCTTGTAAAAACGATTAAATACGGCTCACAACAATACTCGCAACACCGTTGAACGCATTTTTGGCACAGTTAAACGACGTTTTCACTGCTTACATGGAAAAATTCGCCTTCAACCCGGCCGTACTTGTCGGTAGGCATAATCACTGAAAACTTATTCCACTTACAATTATCCAATTTTTTAATTTCATAGAGTAATTATGGCTTATTGTGTTTTACACAACATTGCGCGAAAGAGGAAGCAGCCAGACTTCGATGAAGGGGTAGAAGAAGGAGAATTGTTTGAAATAAGAATCCCTCCCAAAAACAATGACATAAACGAAAATGTCAATCAAGAAAAACTTCGGCTGTGACGTGAAGGATTCACAAAGCGACGAAGAATAACACTCAATTTACGTATTAGACGTGTTATTGTGTATTAGATTGCATCTTTAGTCTTTCCATACATGATATCGTAGAGATCTTTGGGGATTTCATCGTCTCTCATGGGGTCATCCCTTATTTTAGATGCTGTCATGATGGAATTAAGAACGTCAAATCTATCACGAAGAAGACGTTTTGATGATGACAAATCAGATTTTTCGCATAGTAGACGTTTAGAACGATTAACTGTCTCACGTAAACTACAAGTAGGGGAACTTTCTTTCGGTTTGTTTGACAAGAAACCAACAGTTGTGATGCCTAAAGACGTAGAAGGACGTTTAAGTAATGATGGTGAATGACTTTTATGAATAAGTTCCGTTGACGACTCGGAACGACTGGATGCTGGATTGGCTTCGTAATCATCTTCGTCATTTCCGAACTCTTCGAAAGATTTGCGATTGAAGATTGTCATAGCTATTTCTAATTCGGGATCATCACGATCTATGTTTGATTCAATCTCTACGTGTTCATTATTAGAGCAGAAAGGAAGGGGCTCATAATCGTGAATACTCGGCGCATCCTTTTCATTGTTGGATCTTCCAAGCTCTTGAGTTGGGTTATTGATAGCAGTTTCAGACTGCACCCCTCCCTATTATTTAAAATGCATAATAAAGTTTAGTTGAAACTCTGGTTAGCTATACTATAGAATGATATTTACTGTAATAGAGTTGCCTGCAAGGGCAGCATTGGTTTTTCCATAGAGTTCATTCAGCATTTTAATATGCAACGGTTTAAGAATTACTTCTGGGCCACCTCCTAATAACAAAATTTTTAAACGTCATACCTCAATAACATAAATTTTGCTATAATAGGCTACCTGTCTCACTCAAACTACGATTATACTCAGCAATCTTGGCATTTGCTATTGCTTTGATGTTACCAAATTTCTTCTTCGTGTCTTTAACATCATGAATTGGTTCATCAGGACAGGCTAGTTCTATGGCTTCCACAATTTCTGTCCAAGCCTTTTTTTTTTGTTCCTTGGTAATGCCCGGCCTCAAGGCACCAAGAATAACACCCTAGACCAATTACAATCAACAATCAAGTTTACATTAAACTAATAAGCTACACAATTATAGCTAAGTTACCTTTCTTGCGATGTACTCATCAACTAAAGTTTCTATTTGGAATGACGGCCACGCTTTTTCTTTTATTGCTGGGGCCATTTCAATCTCGTAAGTCTATCACTAGAACAATAAACACAGTTCAAGATTCCAAAACTGTCAATCAAAGAGTCTTATAACTTAAAAAATACTAACTAGATTCCAGCTCTAGCAGACGCCTTGTAATAATAATAAAGTAAACAGCATCTATTACTGTACGCAATGTCAGGAAACGAATATTCTTATTGGTCGCTATAAGGTCCGCCCTCTAAGAAAATAAAAAATTCTATGCTTGAAAAATCTGATCTTAGAATCGGAACTTATACCAAGTTCAGAAATAAAAGTAAGAAAATTTAAGCTAGAATACGTGTTTATTGAAATGACGAACTTACATTTTCTCCTAACTTACGTGAGGAAATTTTATAAGAAATTTCGTATATTTTGTATATTTTTGAAAACGCCGTATTTAACACGGCGCATATGGGGGAAAACGGGGTGTACGTAATAAAGTGAACGATACCGTAGCGCCGTGGGGATTAATCCTACGACGACTTCATGTGTATAAGAAATGTAGATCATCATTAGATCTACTCACGGAAAAAAGGAAAAAAAATCTAGCCCAAGCGGTTCAAGAGTTATTGCATTTTTTCTAAGACACGTAGTGCCATAAGAATGCACTGAAAAAAGGGGGGTGTACCTAATAGTTTGGTGGGTACTGTATATCGAACATGTCATTGGAAAACAGGGATTTTTTACCAGGACAGGAGCACGAAGAAAGTATCGACGACAGAGATTACGTTTTGGAGGCACTGTTGGACAGGACAGCGCAGCCTAACCCTACAAGCTACAGAAAAAAATGGTACACAAACAGGCCCTAGTAGCCTTCGTCCGTCACCAGGACATCCCAGCTCCGTCCTATACCGTCGTGATCGGATATCCCATCCGACGTCTTATGGACGTTCCGAGGACGTCCTAAACTCCTAATGTCCGCTTTTCAGGACATTAAGTGAAATACAGTATGTTGCAAAGAAATCTGTCAAATAAGGCCATAGGATTTTTATGTTTTATTTTCAGCATATTAGCCACAAGATGGCTTGCTTTGACAGCCACGTTTTCCGCATAGCATAGTTCTGCAGAATCTTACCTACTGCAGCAGACGGTTTTAGCCGAATGTCAAATAGAAAACGTAAAACGTCAAAAATAAATGTTGTGCCAAGGTGTTCTTGTTAAAAGAAATTGTTAGATAGCAATACACTGTGAAAAGGTAAATGTGTAAAACTTTTAAATTAAAATTTTATCTTTATTTCTTTGTGTATTGTTTTAGGTAATAGGAGCTGTAGAAAATAGGGAATATAAAAACATCACAATCAAGTCTCCGTGTAGTTTGCGTTTTCTGGTATCTTAATAAAAGGAAATGTCTATCCACAAAAAAAAGAGTGTAAAGATATACTTGCTACAAGTTTAAATAATACTTTTACAATTCATACACGCAAATGATAGATCTGCAGTGATGCAATAATATATTTTTCCAGTTAAAGTGGAGGGGTGCTATACTGTAACTACAACTTCAGGTAATGAAATAAGATAGAATTTAAACAACAGTTGCTAATTTTTTTTGTAGGAATTTTAATGGTTAAAGGTTTTACATCTACAAGTGTGTGTTCTAATACTTTTTTCTGTTGGCACGATTAAAATTTTTTATTAAAAACAGGCTTTGAATGTGTATCGAATAGTGTAACTAATGCAAATACACCCAGTTGATTACCAGATTATGTCTTTATTATTGCGTACAATACTACATACACATCTAATACTTAGTCCAGTCGCCATCCACAGCTATAACAAGCTGCAGACGGGACACCATGGACTTTGCGAGAGTTTGCCAGTAAGATGGCCGTTGACTTAGATGGTTCCAGTTATTACTGACAGCATTCCAAAGTTCTTCGGGATTTTTGGCGTGGTGGGAATCCATTTCACGCACCATTTCACTCCACTAATTTTCAATGGGATTTAAATCTGCTCCTTTTGGTTGCCAAGGCAGAAGCTGAAAGGAGACACCTTCATCTTCAAACCAGTCCCGAACGAGGAAACTCCTGTGGATTGGGGATTGATCCTGAACAAATCGAATGAGTCCATCCGTTTAAAACCTAGCCCATGCAGATGTTAAGAGATCGTTCTCCAATATTTCCATATATTTTATAGCCGTAAGACGGCCGCTGATACGATGCATTTTCCCGGCAACATCGGATGAAAACCAGCCCAAACTGGAATTGATTGTCTCCCGCTCCGTTTAATCACCCGAGTGTGGCTAGGGTTGAACCTCGTTCCGTTAGTTCGATTAACGAAGGAACGACCACACTCGTGGGAACTGTTAAGCGAACATAAAAAAATGAAAGAAAAATTCAAAAAATAACCCAAATACACTATTTACCCAAAAGTTTTTCCATCACTAAATATGACTTTTGCCCACTAATCTGCATCATTATTGACGAATTCCGTTGCGAATACTAATCTTGCATTTTTTTTGGGCCTGCGTAAGGAATTCTTTTTTGGCAGCAATTCTCCCGTGAATGCCATGCATTTTTAGTCTTCGAGAAATCGTTCCTCGATGAATGGCCAATTCACAAATATCTATCGATGCTTAAGCTTTAACAATATATATAACATAAAACTTTTGATGTTGCTGTTACCTTTTAGTTCCTGCAGGGTTGTGATTGGTTTTACACTTGTGGCCTGCAACAACATTGCATCTTGCACTGGCGTCGTTTTACGGGTTGCTCCGGATTGTATTTTGCGCTTAGCGTCAAAAGTTTCTTCATATCGACGGAACCACTTTTTCACCGTATTCGGGTGGCATTGAATTATTTTTGCGATTTCAGGTATGCTAGTATTTTGGTTAAAAAGCACAACTTCAGCTCCTTTATCTTGGAGACTTAAATGTTTGCCCGGCTCCCAAAAAACATAGCGCTTAAGGAAATTTTGAGGTACGACTGACCTTATTCAATAATTTTAATTACTAAGCATTTCCTCCTCCAGTTAAAAACTATGTTGTGACAAAAGGTATACTTTTTTCAGCTTACGCAGTTCGACCTAGGTCAAGGATAAATCCCTCTACGTCACAGCTACAGACTTCCTGTCCCACTTCAGCCTAGGTAGCTTTTTTTTTACTTTCTGTCCAATTCCAACCTATGTGATATTTTCTTACCCTTTCCTCTCATGATTTCGACACGGACAAAAGTCAAGGTCTCGTGTTTCATTTCTTGTCATTTTTCTTGAAGTGTAGACATGAATTTCGCTCTTGGCATGGCATCGTCATCATTCCCAAATTTAATATCTACCACGCCAAATGATCTTGCATTCCGGCGTGATAGGCAACAACGGAATAATACTATTTTTACCGACTCCGCTACATTCAGATAAGGCTATTAATTTTAAGTATTATTTTTGCGCTGAAAAGTAGTAATTATTATTTTTTATTCGTTTTTCTTTAGTATCCATCAAGCCGGTCACACATTTTTGGACGATTCCCCATGTAAGGTAAAAAAACGAAGCATTCCATTTATGTGTGGGCTTGGTTCTCAACGACTGGCGGAGTAGGATCCATTTGTCGAGTGGACAATTTCCCTAGCAAGATCATCGAAGTATTCAGCGACGAATTTGGTCCGGAATTTCTGGCGGAGTTCAAGATTGTCAATGTTACGTGGATGGAAAAGCATCACGCATCACGGACGCACTGCAGGAGTGGATCAGTGGCCAAGATAATGTTACGGCAGATCCGTGGCCGGAAAGTTTCAGAGATGTTTGGCCATTTCGAAAGGTATGGTTGGATCTTAAAAAAACAATTTACCTTAACGCGAAACAGCCAGGAAACCAAGAAGATCTTTGGGTCCTCATAGAAAAATTCTGGGATATAAAAAGCATTTGTGACGTGTATTGGAAAGCGCTCTTAGATTCTTTTACACCAAAGTGAACTTCATTCTTGAAAGCAAAGATTTTTTTTTCTAATGATTCCCTGTTTTAAGTTTTATGTTTCTGTCATTTATTGTGTTACTAAAAAAGGATTTTGGTCAAGAAGATTTACCTTTCATTTGTTTTAATTTTTTAAAAAATAAACTAACTAATATACAGGTGTCATGTATCAAAATGTTTTATTTAAACAATCTGTATACAACGATAAGTTACAAAATGTAAAGTATAGAATAAAAGATAAGTGATAAGGCTGTATTTGCATTAATTACACTATTTAAGTAATCTGTAGACACCTGTTAAATGCCATAAATTTTAATGAAAGCCGGTTTTAATAAATAACGTTTATCGTGCCAACAGAAAACAGTAGCAGACCACACTCTTGTAAGAGTAAAATATTTAACGATTAAACTTCCTGTAAAAAAAAAACTAGTAACTGTAGTTTTTTCTTCTTAAATCATTTTCTGAGGTTGTAGTTACATCATAGCATACCTCCGCTTTAACTGGTATGTATTATTGCATCACTGCGGGTCTAGCCTTAGACTGCATAAATTGTAATAGGATTATGCAAACTTGTAGCAAGTATACCTTTACACTGTTAAGGGAATCCCAAAAACAGATTTTAATGTTCATAGGTATTTCCTTTTATTGAGAAACCAAAAAATACAAACAAAACAGAGACTTGGTTGTGATGTTTTAATGTTAATTGACATTCGGCTAAAACCGTCTGCTGCCGTAGGTAGGATTCTGCAGAACAATGCTTGCGGAAAACGTCGCTGTCAAAACAAGCCATCTTGCGGCCAATATGGTGAAAATAAAACATAAAAATCCTATGGCCTTATTCGACAGATTTCTTTGCAACATACTGTACATCCAGACAAACATCCCAAGGACGTCCGCAACTGGACGTCCTTGGGATGTTTGAGTCCAAACGTTATTGGTTCATCTGATCTGGGACATCCTGGGAACGTCCAGATCACAACCGACAAGGACGTACGTAATTTTGCATAATGCAAATTCAGTTTAGAGGACCCCATAACCCCTCCCGCTTGTGATAATGGAATAAAATTTAAAAATATCATTTTATTGAAAAATTTCAAAAACAATACAACCCCAATTATGAAATTTTACGTTATGCTGCGATTGTTAGCTGGGTTAATTTATAGTACATATGTATACACCAAAAAAGAAATGTGTGTTAGTTGAAACAACCAAATAACAAATATCGATGCTTACAAAACCATGTAAAGATGCTCTCGTGACAAAATGACCATGGCGTCCATGTCAACCTGAGTTGGGTCTCCAGTGACACGATGTGCATCAACCAGTCCACAAGATCCGACTATAATCTCTTCAGGACTGATATTTTCTTTTCCACTTTGCTCGACTAGACTGACTATATATAGCCAGCATTAATTCAAAAATCAAATGGTAAGTGCACAGTAGCCTATTCTCTGTGTGCACTTTGGACCCTGTAACCAAATAACATTTTAAAATGGTTGGAAAACACAGGTAAAAATATGAAATACTTACCAACTTGTCAGTTAGGGATTTCATCACCACCATCTTCTGCCGCGAGCTCAACGCTACCCACGCATTCCTTTCACAAACGCGATTCTAGATTTTGAATATGAACTTTTCTGTATTAATACAATAATCAAATGGTAAGTGCACAGCAGCCGATTCTCTGTGTGAACTTTGGATTCTGTAACAAAATAACATTTTAAAATGGTTGGAAAACACTTGTCAAAGTATTAAATACTTACCAACTTGTCAGTTAGGGATATCATCACCACTATCTTCTGCCGCGAGGTCAACGCTACCTACTTCACCTCGTTGATCAAAGTCGGCGGCAGTTCGCGTAGTTATTTGGCGGCAGTTCGCGTAGTTATTTTGCGGGAAGTAACAGCTTCTTCTCTACGTGTTTGTTGAAGGCGCACTTGCTCAGGTGCCCGCTTGAGGTAATGTTTTGTTTCACGTTCTTGTTCACTTAGTCTGACGCCTGTGAACTGCGGAACGCCTTTGATCCCTTCTAAAAATAGAAAACGAAATTAGAAACGAAACTTTGCAAAAACTATATTAGCAGGACAATACCAAAAACAGCACGGGTGACCGGCCCGCCGACGAAGGCAATGGAAAAGCTAATCATCACTACCTCATCATTGGGCCGGATAGACTGTGAACCTTTCATCCGCGGCTTATTGGAGTGGCGAAACACACCCAAGTCCCACGGCTTCTCACCGGCGGAAGTGGTATTTGGCCATCAACTCCGATCGCTGGTGCCGGCTCATCACCAATCGTATGCTCGGAAGTGGCTGGATGCGTGGGAGTTGTGCAAACGTTGCGTGGGAGTTGTGCAAACGTGTGTCGGAGACCGAGAGGGAGAGAGTAAAGGAGCACTACGACCAACGATCCCGACTCCTGAAACCTCTGGAGATTGGCTGCCCCGTTCGTATTCAAGACTCATCATCCAAACGATGGGACAAACGTGAAGTAATCGTTTAAATCGGTCCGAACCACGATTACCGCATCAAGCTGCCAAGTGACCGTGTGTACTGGAGAAATCGTCGATTCGTGCGAAAGGACTTCACCATTGATCCCGTACCACCATCAGCAATATGGTCAGAGAACACGACCAGGAAGAGGACACCTGGCCCGGTGAGATTTGCAGAGACGTCCCAAGCAGCTCCGAGGAGAAGCGCAAGAACATAGAAACCACGCAATCGTCTCATCTCACAGTTTCGAGCCAATGGATAAACATGTGATTGAAATGTATGGATGTGATTTAATTGAACTTGAGGGGGGTTGTTAGGATGGTGAGCGTTACTATGGCAACCGGTTCGTCTGCTGGGTAAGGAAGGCAAGTCTTGAGGTTGCTACCGTCTGAGTGTAACGTTTCTGTCCTTGTGTGCGCAATACAACCAAGTTGATCTTAATACCTACGTCGTTGAGACTACGTCGGTTTCTTGGGTTGGTGTTTAAGGCTTCTTTCACGGTCGTGAATTGCTCGGTCACACTCCCCAGTTCCTTCGAGAATTTTCGTAATTTGCTGAAAATTCTTTTGGCTGCTATTTTTTGGGGGCGAGACCCTTGCTGCTTACACTTGTCTGCCACTGCTTGCTGTTGGAGAATTTTCTGTTGCAAGTAAGCTATTGCAGTTCCAGCTGGCCCTAAATCGAGGTCAGACACGATTGTCCATTCTGATTCTCTGAAAGCGACATCTACTAGTTCTTTAAAAACGGTGTTTTCTCTCAGGATCAGTGCCATAACCATTGGTGGATTGAAGACTGTAAACAGGAGTATCAAGAATGGTACCAAGCAAGTAAGGTACCAAGCAGGTGGTCTTCTGTTACGGATGGGTCTTTGAGCTGGTTCTACTTCGGTTGAAGCGGGGAGGGGGGGCTACCATTACGCCATCTGCTGTGGGATATTCGGTAACTGTCTCTTCGTCATCTACTACCGCTTGAGGGCTGGTAACTACAGGTATCTCTTGTAATTCAATTTCTTGATCTTATCTTTGTTCTTTTTCAGTGGCCTCTTCTACATTGTTTGGAGCTATTTCTTATGGGAGCTTCCATTCATTTGAAGCTTCAAAGAATGGCTTCATACGAATGACGTGCAAAATATACGTTTTCCCTCGTCCGGTTGCCGATATCACCTCATAATTCACCGGCGTGGTTTTCCACAACACTTTGAAAGGTCCCAACCATCGATAAAGGAGTTTTTCGGATTTTGCCACTTTTCTGAATGGCTTGTACACTAGCAATAAATCTCCTTATTGGAAGGACAGATCCCGATGATGTGAGTCGTACCTCTCTTTTTGTTTGTTTTTCACCTCTTCCATTCTAGTTTTCACCATTTCTCTAGCTGTCGATAATTCAATCAATAGGCGATCTGCGTAATCTTCTGTGGTGCCATCTTCTGTCAACAATGGATTTGGATCCTCGCCAAGCTCCAAGTCGATTAGTAATCGCGTCCATAGAGGAGAAAGGATGGAGGATATCCTGTGTATTTTTGACTGGCTGTGTTGTACGCGAAGCACACATACTCTAGGTACTCATCCCAATCCCACTAGTCAGTACTAACATACATGGAAAGCATTACTGCTAACGTATGATTCATTATTTCCAAAGCCCTGTTTGCTTGAGGATGATAACTGGATGTCATTTTGTGGTTGGTGTGTAATTTTTTTACCACTGCTTCAGTTAACTCATAAACGAAGCGTTTTCCTCGATCAGTGATAATTTGTTTTGGAGCTCCATGGCGTAGAAAAATTTTGTAAAAGAAGAATTCAGTGACATCCTCTGCTTTGCCGGTTGGCATAGCTTTCAGCTCAACCCATTCAGTCAGGTAATCCATTGCCACAATTATCATTTTGTTACCCTTGTGAGATAGAGGGAATGGTCCTAGCAGGTCAATATCCATATTCTCAAAAGGTCTTTCTACTTTAATGCACTGCAGGAGTCCCGAAGGTTTATCTGGGACTTCTTTTCTTCCTTGATAGCTCACGCAACTCTGAACGTAGCGAATTATAACAAGATTCTTTTTCGGCCAAAAGAATTGACTACAAATTTTGTGGAGAGTCCGCTTGATGCCTAAATGACCGGAAACAATGTCATCGTGATAAGCTTGCAAAATTCTTTCATCATATTCCACAGATACACATAATCTTCTGTAATTTTTCCCATCTTTTTCTTTGTAGAGTTTTCCGTTACACAGCATGAGGTTTTTCACCCTTTCTTTCCCATCCTCGAGCTTCGAGATATTTTCGTTCTAATCACAGTGAGCTCTTTGTTTGCTGACAAATGAGCCACCTTCTTCGGGAGAAAGGATATCCACTGAATTTGGTCCAATGGCTGCAACGATGAAACATCGATCATGTTCCATTTTTTCTATCTGCTGAAGTGGGTTTCATGAAAGGCAGTCGGTGTTGTTGTGTGTTTTCCCACCACGATATACGATAGTCATATCGTACTCCTGAAGCGAGAGACTCCAACGTGCTAAACCTCCGACGAGGTCCCGCTTGCTCATTAACCATCACAACGCTTGATGATCGGTGATCACTTTCTTTTGACAAACCCCACACAAAACATGGAAACTTGGTAAGACACCATACTAATGCAAGACATTCTTTCTCCGTGATAGAATAATTTGTTTCTGATTTAGATAGTAAGCGGCTTGCGTACGCTACTGGTCTTTCGACTCAATGGATGCGCTGGGCTAGTACACCTCCTATACCGAAACCGCAGGCGTCCGATAGAATTTTCATTGGTAAATCGTAGTTTGGATGAGCTAGCACTGGAGTGGATGTAAGTGCTATTTTTAGAGCGTTGAAGCTACTAACTTGATCCGTTCTTCAAATGAATGGAATGTCTTTCTTTGTTATCGATGTGAGCAGACGTGCGATGGCTGCGAAATCTAATACTTTTAATGTATTTCTAGCAAATGAACACTTTGACCATTTTAGTTTCAGGTTGGCTTTAGCAAGGCAATCCAGCACTGATTGCAGTCATTTCAAATGTTGTTTGATCGTTGCTGAGTAGACGATGACGTCATCTAGGTACACTAGGCACGTTGTCCATCGAAGTCCGGCAAAAATAATATCCATTGCCTACTGAAATGGGCCAGGAGCATTAGTTAATCCAAATGGAAGAGCCCGGAACTGATATAATCCATCCGCAGTTACGAAAGCTGTTTTCGGTCTATCCTTGCTGGTGATATCCGGATTGGAGATCTATGCTGGAGAAAATTGTAGCCCCCTTCAGGCGGCTCAATGTATCGGCCACACGAGGCAGCGGGTAGGAATCATTTACGGTCACTGCATTAAAGTTGCAATAATCAACACAAAAATGACAAGTTCCATCTTTCTTCTTTACTAGGACCACAGGTGAAGACCAAGGGCTGTCAAAATGTTCAATTATTCCCTGACGTAACATTTCTTCCATCTGTTCTTGGATCACAGCTCGTTCCTTCCAGGCACTCTTATAAGGAAACTAGTGAATTGGAGGGTTAACTCCAGTGTTAATGTCGAGCTCCACCATGTCGTGCAAGTTTTCTCCAATTCTGCTTTTCAAATTATGCAAATAATAAAATTAATAATAATTTTGCCTGCCATAGCTTGTCTTTGTGGCTGCACAATATGCCATGATGGCACTATAAATTGTTGTCCACCGTCTGGAACAACTGGACTTGCAGCTCTCAAAACGACCTCGGTGTTTGATTCCGAGTTTGAATCTCTTGCAGTCTCGACTGATTCACCCTGACTGTCAGCTTCTTCGTCAAATGGTCCTTTTGAATAGGACCTTCAAAATTTAGGGCTTAGACAAAAAGGAAGTTCCAATCTCCAACGATGAGGCTGTGGTAGGCGAAGTTTCTACCGGAACGCTTGACAGTTCTCGAAACGGATGTAATCGTCGGCTGGGGTCTCTTGGGCAACTAGGTAGCCGTGGGTTTGCCCTCTTCGGCATCGGCTAACAATGACTGCAGCACGACTTCGTTTACTCTCAGGCAACAAGCTGCATCTTCAACAATTGCCACACTGCAGCACAAATTCGCTACTTATGGGTAACGAGGGTCGTCTCAAAAATTTAAACTCTACAGCACTAATTCGTCACTTACGGGTAATGAGCTGCGTCTTAACCAATTCACGAGCATTCACGTGAGTTGTATTTGAACAAGCACAAATGAATAAACAAGTGATGACTTAAATCTAAACGATGGTTTTACTCGAACAAAAGGGGATAACCATTACCAAAAGTTGGAGAAGCGTCTGAAGACTTTTAGGAAAATCAGGGAACTCTAACTTTAACTGAATTTTACACTCGTATATATACTGCTATGCTAGTTAGGGGAGACCGGGGCGAAATGGAACAGGGGGTTAAGTTGAACAGTAGGCTTTTATAATGAAAAACTTGTTAAAAAAATAAAAATTCTTTAGGGCATATGAGAAATGGTATTTTTTATCCTGGGAGTAAATTTAATTGGAGTAGTTGAAATAATTCTCAAGTTATTATCGAAAAAGTAAAATCACTGGTGTGGATGATAAGGAATACTGTTTTTTTTTTGTTTTTAAGCAGGGTTATCAAATTAAAATTAAAGTAAGATAGCCATTTTAAAGATTTTTTTTTTCTATTTAATGGCGTTTAAAAAAAAATTGCTCATTTGTACACCGAGAAAATGTTACTTTTTATGTGACAACTTTTACGGGGTTAAAGTGAACACATTTTTCGGGGTTAAATGGAACGCTTTTTAGCGTCAGTAGGAGGAGCTTAAGGAGGGCATAAAAATGTTTCTATTTAGACCTAACCTTTGAGGAAAGTGATGAAAAAATCACCTCCTCATTGTCAAAGTTTTCTTAGGTGAAAGTGAAATTCGTTTTCATTGTGTTTGTAAAATAATTCGTGCAATCAATTGTCAATTTGAACAAATTCTGAAGGGTGGCTCAGTGGCCTATCTCTGCCTCCCAGAGAGAGGAAAGAGTAATATTTGCTTTGAAATTCCGTGAAAATGCAATACCATTTTGGTTATCAAAGGTCTACATTAATGAACATCGCTATAAGTATACTTAATGTTATTTACTTAAAATGTTATACATTTTTCACATTGATGTACATTATACTAGGTTTGACAGCAAAGGTGAAATATCGTCATATTTCGGTACCGAAAGAACAAACATAGCAAACAGTGTTCCTGTAGTTGCCTGCATCTCGAAACCAAATGATGATGTATCATTCAATATCATTCGTAAAGTTAATATGAGAATTGACTCACAGCAGTATGTTGCTTTTCTTGAAGAGGTAATGGCATCATACCCAAAGGTGGATCCCATATCAATCGTTCACAATAAGTACTGAAGCTAGGCTATAACTTTATAATTTTATTTTAGTAATTTTGCAATATTTATTGTTTAAGATATCCTGTTCATCATAGTCTGAAAGTGAAGAAATGGCTTGGTGACAATATAAAAATGTCAGTTTTTTATAGCTGGCCAACAGCGAGTGGAGACCTGATGCCCATGGATGCTGTATTTACAGATATTTTGAACGAGTTCGATGCTAAACAAATTCGTGTACATTCTGAGAAGGATCTTTACAAAGAAGTTGAGAAGTGTTTTCTTATGTTAACTCAAAAAGAAAATTATGTCAATTCTCTTATTTCAAGAATTCCACTTCAGTTGCAACAAATTGTTTTGAAAAAAGGAGAGTCTGTGTGATGATGAACTCGTTTTAAATTATTGTATTGAAAAAATAAAATAAATCATTGATAAATAAACACAAGCACACATAATATTAATTGATTACATGGTTATGTTAGTTACTTTCCCCTGCTGTGTGTTCAAACGTGCACGAAGTCCAGGTCTGGTGACAATATTGTTTTGTTTGTTGGACATTTTTCTTGAATTGGTGACCTTCGTGGAACAAACTTCGGGTAAGGCGGAGTTGGGAATGTTTTCTTTGTTTGATTGCTTTGTTGTTTTAGATTTAACTCGATCAGCTTTAGCAGCAGCTCTAGCCAGCCTCTCTTTTTCTTTTTCAACTTTTCGTAAGTGCTGTTCTTCCAATAATGACATCTCAAGTGGACTTGTTGCTTCTCTAAAATAACCTTTACGACTTTTTCTACTATTTCTTGGGCCACTTTGAGGAACTTGTGGAAGTGGCATGATGTCAAGAAATGTTAGTCTCTTTGGGGCTGCTCTTGTTGCATTTGTCGAATTCTCCGACGATTTATCTTTATCATTCTCCACGGGACTAAATGGAGGCCGAAAAGGTGTTCTTTGAAGGGTACATCCGTTGCGGTCAATTTCCTCCATCACGTGATCTGTTGGTAATTCTGTATATAGATAGTATAGGATACATTATAACAACATGAACTTACTATCAATTGAGTTATTCCATTCTAATGAACATGGCAGTTGCTGACTGCTTGAAGGTTGGCTATTCGTGTCCAATGCAGCTATATGAGATAACGAAAAAACTTAACACAAATGTCATATAAAGAAGTAATGAATTGTCCTACCAGGTGGTAACTCTATGACGACCAATGAACATGGCATTTGCTGACTGCTTGAAGGTTGGCTATTCGTGTCCAATGCAGCTATATGAGATTACGAAAAAACTTAACACAAATGTCATATAAAGAAGTAATGAATTATCCTACCAGGTGGTAACTCTGTGACGACCAATGAACATGGCATTTGCTGACTGCTTGAAGGTTGGCTATTCGTGTCCAATGCAGCTATATGAGATTACGAAAAAAATTTAAAAAAATGTAATATAAAGAAATAATGAATTGTCCTACCAGGTGGTAACTCGGTGACGATAGAAGGTATAAATCGTACATCATCGGGAAGAAACTCCTTAAATGGATATATGCCCGTCTTTTCGAATGATGAAACAATGTTGATAGGACTGAAAGCTCTCAAAGAAGGCTTTCTAGAGAGTTCTGCAATGTGATGAATAGTGATGCGTTGACCTGGATGGGTTCTCAACCATTCTTGTTGTTCAGCAGCAAAGTAATTTTTGAATGGGCCATATATTCCAACGTCTTCTGGTTGAAGTACGTGAGAGCAGTGTGGAGGGAATGTTAACAATGTTATGTAGTTTTCATTGCAGTACTTCACTACAGCATAATCCAAATGACTTGCATGGTTGTCAACCATGAGCAAAACTGGATCAGATTCACAACTTTTCACATGCTTTTGAAAGTGCTGCATCGACTTAAGAAAATTCTCACCGTCCATCCAACCGCTGCCGTTAAACCACCCCAAGCTACCTTCAATGCAACCTCTTAAACTGTTTGGATTTTCTTTTTTCAAGGGGAATAAGAAAATTGGTGGTATGTAGCCACCTGCAACATTGCAAAATGCAAGCATCGTAACGTTCTGTCCTCTTTCAGCAGAAGTAGTTTGCATTACCTTAGAAAAAGAAACGAAATGTTACTTTGGCGATCAAAGAAAAGTGAAATAATTCAAAAAGCGAAGAAAAACTCACTTGTTTTACTCCCCGTTCAGCTACAACTTTTATAGGTGAAAGAACTGTTGGAGTCCTTGTTTCATCACCATTGAACATTCGGTGTGCAGGAAATCTTTTGACAGCCATTACTTGCTGAAACTGTTGTTGAAATCGACGAAAAACGACATAGTTGCATCCAGCAGCCCGGGCTAGGCTAGTTGCCTCTGGCTGCCTTAATGATAATCTCTGATGTCTCTTCATAAAGCCTGTGTACCAGTCCGGTCCAGCACATTCGTTTTTCACCCAGCTCTCTGGGTACTTCAAATTGTTTGCTCGAGCAAAGGTGTAAACAAGACGACGAATTTCAATAGGACTTAGTCCATGATTGCGCTGAGCAGAGTATTTTAGATAACAGACGAGTTCTTCTTCTTGTTCATAATTCACAACGGTCTTGTGATAGATAGGGGGAACAAAGGTTGCAGGAAGCATTCCAAGATGTTTCTTTTTATGGTAATGATTGAAGAGCGTAGTGACAGAAATATTGAACAATTTGGCAGTCTGTCGAATGCCCTTTCCTTCATTGTTTTTCAATTTGTTGACAGCATAAATGATTTTTGACTGGGCAACCTTCTCTGTTTTTCTTTTAAAGTTTCTCATCTACATTTGAAAACTCAGAGGTGAACTTGTTAATGTTTGGCACCAATATATTTACCTATATAATGATGTGAAAACATGAATAGTATTTCAGAACTTCAGAGCAGCCGAAAGAATGTAACAGAAACTGCAAATGTAGAAATTCAGCAACAAGAAGCAGACGCCAGACGCCATAAATTTGGACACATTGAAATCTTTCCCTCCTTCTTTCTTGAATGAAAGGGGCGGGACAGTGGTGAAAACAAATGACTAACGGAAATAGGTGGGGTTTTGTAAGGAAAGTCAGAATACAGTAAAAATACATGAAGAAAAAATAGTCCCACTTTCAAACAATAATTACTCAAGAATAATCTACTTGTTTCTCGCAAACATTGTAATATTCTTGAAGAGAAATGAATTACCTATTTTCCTATAGTTTTTTCAACAGATGTTATTCATCCGTTGCTGAGAAAAATGGCGTTCCATTTTACCCCGGGGTCTGTTCCATTTAACCCCGTCTTTTTTCGGTCGAGTGCAGGTCGAGTGAAAAAAAGCTGAGTTATATTTTCTTTCATATCTCGTTTATTTTTCAATATAAACATAACAAAAAAAATCAGTGGGTAGCCAAGATGTATCTAAACAATACAGAACAAACAAAAATACTAAAATCTATCTATTTTATCAGATATCATAAGAAATACGGCAGACATAAAAAAATGTTCCATTTCGCCCCGGTCTCCCCTACACCCCTTCCGGAGCGCATGTGTCCGTATCTACTTCTAGCGCTGATTATCTGCTATGATTTATTCCCACGGTCACAGCGTAGTTCAATGAGCGGGTGAATAATCTCTGTAAAGAGATAATATTTCCCCTTCTTCATCCGCGACAATATTATTCTGAGAAAGGAGAGAATTTGTATGGTAAATGGGTTTGCCGTTCATTCGTCTTTATAATCCCCCTGAAGGTCACTCCTATTACGCTCAGAGAAAAATTAAGAAAATGAATCGTCTTGTCTCACTTTTCGCAAACGCCAGACACCTTCATCATGCGACCGCTCAATACTTTAAAAAAATCCCATCCCGTTTTTCTAATTTCTATCCCATGAACTTCAAGGCCACTGGAATTAGGTCTTAGGTTTAGCTTATATTTGCGTAAAAATAATAAATCCAAATTTATTTAAACTAAAGTTTTGGGCATAAAAGGAAAAAAATTTCTGAAATCTGTAAATAAATAGTTTTGCATGAAAACCTAATTTAAAGAACTTTTATTTGAAATTTTAGTTTTCCCCACTTAATAAAAATATGGTGGGGATTTAAAAACCAATTTTTTTCTGTTGGTTTTCAAGAAAAACCTATTCAGGCCTGGCACAAAACTTTAGTTACCCATTCTGACAGCCAATTGTGAAGCAATATAGCATCTCCACCCTGACATAGACTTGTATTCATGTAGTGATCTAAGGTTAAAAAAAAACAAAGAAAATATCTATTCACAATCCACGACTTGACTAAGTAATAACCAAAAACAACTGTGCTACGCACTGTTGGCGTTCACTATTGTGTTTCGCACCCAATTTGGTTCTTCTTTCCGTATTGACTTGAGGTACAGCGATTCACGATAAAAAGGAACAATAAAAAAAACGAGGAAGAAATGGGGTTTAGTACAGAAATGTTATACATACAGTACTACCAGAACTCTTTGGAAGCCTGAGAGAACCTTATTGAAAAACGCCGCTTTTGCTGTTCTCTCCGTGCTACAATTTTTACCCAAATGGTACTATTTTTTGTGTGTACGTTCTCATAAGTAGTGAAAAGGTCCCTAATTTGTTCCAGAATGTTATTTTTATGGGAAGAGTGGGTAAAAATTCGATGAAAAAGTCTTTAGAAAGCCGAGAGGACCTTATGCAAAGGAGGCCAATTTTTTTTTAAAAACAAACAGCTAGGTCTACGAAGACGCAAAAGGACTTAAATAAAAGATCTACGTTAGTTCTACCCGTAGCCTTATTTTTAGATTTTTTCTTTATATCCGACGATTTTAGAGTAGTTTAAAAAACAAAATTATAGAAATCCCTTTTTTGCGGCATCAACCAGAGTTGCCGAATTCTTAGAAACCCTTAAGTAAGTAGTAATAGAATACTTTATGTATTATACATAGTATACTATAACTCTGGTATATTTATATACTATTATATTATATATATAGGATTTAATTATTGATGGGGACACAATAAAACATTTTCCAAAGAATAAACGACCTACACTTAATGTAGTATGATGCTTTTGTGTTGTGTTGTTTCACTATGGAGGGGAAAATACGATCTCTAAAAAATTGAAAATTAAATCTCAATCTCAATCTTAAACATTATTTAGATATCGCGACATTCGATCACTAACAATTTTCGTATAATTCGTCTGAAAAATGGCTATAAAAATTTGAGGGGAAACCACGTAGCAAACAAGCAGTAGACTATAAAGAAAGCCCACTGGATGTACTAGTTCAAGCCTAGAGGTTTCCTATCTCGCCCGTTCAATCATTTCGACGCACTTCCTGCCTCTTTTGTGTCCAACTTGGAATGGACTTCAGCGCGTTCTACTAGTGTCGAAGAACAACATTCTCAAAATCTAAACATGTTTTTGTGTTTATATTTCGCTAAGGACAACAATTGCGTTATACGATTATTTTCAAATTTTTTCTTTGTTTTTGTTTGAATAGAAATGCAACGTAATTGTTTTTTGAAATTTTCGTTAATTTAATGTTATTAAATAAAGTAGAGCTATCACTGAAAAGAAAACCGAGGATCGGGTAGGGTTTGAACTTTACACATATTTTCATATACTGTAAATATCAGACGCGTTCATCACTCAACCTTGTTTGACTTATTATAATTCAAAAAGAAAAAAGAAACCTAACGTCAAAAGGCGACAACGACAACTAACTGTTTTGTTGACGATTGCTCAACAAAGTTCCAAGTCCAAGAACCTTTGGTGGTGGTGCTAGTGTCTATTCGAGAATAAGCTCCTCCCGTCAGCGGAGGGGTGAGTCTTTTTTATAGTTCTATACTCCAGGCTTGAACTAGTACATCCAGTGGGCTATATATGCTATAAAGTAGTTGAAGTAGATTCAAGTGACAGCTAAAAATGGAAGTTTCATTTTACCGCCTATCTTTCATTGAGTTTTCAATTTTTTATAGCTTCTTTTACTATTGAATTCTAGATCTGATTAAATTTAAAATGGAAATTTCGAATTGATGAGACCTCATCGTATTAAACGGATGTAATCGGTTAGGGGAAACCACTCAATGTCTAAAGGTACCAAACATACAATAAGCTTTACTTTCAAGAATAATTACATAGTATAAAATTAAAATCTCCTGAAAGGTGATGAGTTGGCTAGAACAAAGCTATAAAGAATCTGATTTCATGAGATTTCCAAGCTCACTTTGTTTATAACATATTGATGATTTCTTAGTGACGGTACTTAGAAAAGAAAACCTACCTGCTTTAATTAATGTTTGCTGATGAAGGTATGAATCAACATTTTTTTTTCCATATCTTATATTTTGCTCAAAGGGGATTAACTACCGTTGATGACGATTCTGTATTTGTTTCCACACAAAAAATGGCATAATTTAGGATCACACTTTTAACACGTTTACAAGAAATCTTATCAATTAATATTTGGAATATAGAACAGATTTAGGTCATGCAACTCATTCTCTTTTTCCAGCCCATCAACATGAAAACTGTAAGTTATGCTTACCTGTTGACTTGTAGCGTATACTACATGCATTTAAAATTCAGGCCTGATATAAAAACATTGCTGTGTAAAGGCCAAAACACATCACAGGTGACCGTTACTGATATTCAGGGATTCCATACTCTGCAAAGCTTGTAGACTACATTTCTCAAGGATATGGTAAAGATAAATCATTTTCACTCACAAAAAACCAAAATTTAATTTACTATTGCCTTTTGCAGAGTCTTGCCTTTAAACGCTCAAACTTCTTGAGCTGGGCGCTGCACTGCTCAATCGAGTTTGAGTGGTGCGGCGCACAGCTCAAATTTTTTCTCCATGACATCTAGCACTAAAATTTACACTTCTTGGTGAAAAGAAAGAATTAAATTATTGTTTTCTACAACTACAAGCTTTTCTTATTTATATGTTATATGTTGAAAGAAAAATAGAATCAACAACGTTCATCATTCAGTTTTGTTATTAATGGATAAAGCCTGTCACTCATTACAGATATGAGTTAGGTAAGGCAGTAAGTCACCATTCCTGCCAGTTTTTCCACTTTCAGGGTTTTTGGATCTATTTTTTTGGAAAGTTAGGGTTTGAAAACTTTTTGACGTTTTCCGATATAACCAAGTTTTTTTTATGTTTTCTAAATGTTCGTTTTAATTTTAGAAAAATCCGATTCATCGCGGCTATAGAGGATGGCAGTTTATATTTGGCTTGCCTAAATTGCCTATGCCGACCGCTAGGCTACGGACTCGTGTCTATTGACGACTAATGCTGATTTGCTCTGTCTGAAACTCTGAATCTGATTATGTGATATTCGATTATTGTTCTAATTTTGACGTGTCTGGTTCAATTGGTGTATTCCTGGTTCCCCTTTCTTTAGTCCCCTACCGGATGTGTGAGCACATTACAACATCTCCCCTTCACACACGCATACAGAGATAACACAAACAAAAACAACGAGTAGTGAGCTTAACTTAAAGACTACCACCAGGATGATTATGATGATGCAAGATGAGACAAGAGGAGACCATGATGAACAAACTCTGAATGCAACGACTCGTTACAACGAATCAGACAACTGCACGTACATGAACTAACACAAGGGCGATGTGAAAACAAAACGACACCAACGACTATGAATGAGCAACCGACACAAGACTGACTGAACTAATTTAACTCAGGAACAAGGCCAACATTAAAAGGACTCAATTTGGTATTGAGTAGACTTTTCCACGAGTTTCGTACTGCATTATAACCTCTGCTGCTGGCCAGTTGGCTTCGAACGCTCGACTGAGCGTCTGGCAGGAGTTAACCGTTGGCGTTAGGGTGGGGTCTCTCTGGGCAGCTTGACGAAGTTCTTGTTGGAAAGGCTCAAAGGTGACCACTCGACCAACGGGCACCCGTGGCACTAAAACTTGGCGTCGAGGGATGTCTAACATTTCTCGCCAATGCGAGCCGTTTTTGTGACTGGGTTTGCCGACTGCGCGAGGAACCACTGGTGTTGACTTGTCGACATAAATTGAGCTCCTGTTGCGCCGAAAGGACCGTCCATCGTCCGTTTTGACCAGGTATGAATTAGGTTTCGGGCAGACTGCTGCTATGACGCCCCGGGAACACCTGAAACTAGCACTCGCACGCATTGCCCGACACTTAACGTTGAGAAACGAGCATCCGGGGCCCGTCCATGGAAGAATAACGCTTCCACCTGTCTCTTCTGTCGTTGTTGAACTACCCTAGCTGCTGGAACTGCCACCTTCTGAAGACTGGGTCGGCAAAGCACCGCGCAAATTTCGGCTTTGCAGCAGCACCACGGGCGATAGAAGGGACTCTGACAGCAGGGTTGAGCGAATTACCGCTAAAGTTTCAGACAGCGTCTTCCCATCCTGGAGCATTTTGAGAAGTGTTCTTTTCACGGTTTGAATATTGTCGCGGTTATTGAGACTATGGACTCGATCGTCATGTCCGGCGATCTTTTATCGGATATTTCCCGAAATCCTATCCGAGATGTCCGGCAGTCTTGTTCGTAGAGATTTCCCACGATAGCTTCTGTTCTCCAAAACCATAAATACTCGTACGTTTCCCTTGCTGTGGCCCCAGTGTACTTATATCTGTTGTAGTGTTATGTACGTTTACGGTGAATAAACGTGTCTTAGTCACTACCTGGGTCTTCAAGTAACTCCCCGCGTTACAATATGACGTTCCGGGAGGCCATTGGAGCGTGTATACTGTGTACTCGACGGTATGAGGCAGCAGTTATTTCAAGCGCTGAACCTCCTTAATTCGGCGTTTGCGAAATAGGTCCCATTGTCTGACTTGAAGACTTCTGGCGCTCCAAACTCCGCGAATATTCGGTCAAGCTCCACGATGGTGGCCGCCGCCGATAGATCTTTGACTTGGGCTGCACACGGCCACTTACTATAAGCGTCTACCGTCAACAAATAAAACCGACCCTGAAACTTGAAAATGACAGCTAACACGAACTGAAAGGGTGTACGGGCAGTTCTACTGGGTACAGCAGCTTTGACGGGTTTTGGCTTTGGTTTGACTGACAAATGTTGCAGCTCGCTACAACGTTTTTTACTTGGTCCTCACAACCCGCCAGTAAATCGCTGACCTTGCTCTTATTACACACTTAGTTTAGCCGAAATGGCCACTGTGATTCCCTTTTAGCACCTCCTGCCGTAGAGATGTGGGAAATATCAGACGCTCTTTGTAGAGAAGCAGCCCACCCACTTCAGCAATATCATGCCTTACTGCCCAATAGGGCTTTGCAGGAACGGGGCACTGGCTTTTGTCGTTGGGCTACCCATTTAGAGTGAGTTTTTGTAGCTGCAACGTTGAATCCTTCACTGTCGCTTCCGCATAGCGAGCACGTGTATCGGCTGCTGGCACAACTTGATGCAACACAAACAGAACTTGCTCTTCACACGCCTAAGTGACATCATCCTGATACTGGCTGGATACAGGTGCTCTGCTTAAAGCATCGACGATGAACAACTCTTTTCCCGGCTTGTATTGGAGGTGGAAAATGCCGCTGGAGTTGGAGCCTCATGCTCTGGATTCTGGGGGAACTGGTAGGAATTGGCTTTTTAACACGACCAATTAAGAGCTTGTGATCTGTTTCCACCACTTCTGACTGTCCAAACACGTACTGCCGAAAGCGCATAAGCCCAAACTGGACCGCCAGGAGTTTTTTTCAATCTGAAAATATCTACGTTGGTCGGGTGTGAGAGAAGTGAACGCGTACGCCACCGGCTGACCTTCTTGCAGCAATACAGCCCCGATTCCTACAGACGAGGCATCGACTGAGACCACTACCAGTTTCAACATATCGTACAGGCGCAAGACGGGGAGGGTTGCAATTGCAACTTTGAGCTTCATAACCGCTTTCTGCGGCTCCCCCCACGTCCAGGCTGTGTTTTCTTTAAGGAGATATCTAAGCGGTCGAATTAGGCCGGCAAGGCTCTTACAAAACTTGCCGAGTTATGTTACCATTCCTAGCAGACGGATTAGGCTCTTCTTGTCCTCGGGTTCTGTCATGTTGATGATTGCTTTGAATTTTTGGGGGTCAGCCTTTAGCATCCCATCCCCGAACCGGCTATCTTGCTTGCGGGCTTTCTTGAGAAACAGGCTGTGCGCTTTTTCAGTTTCTGTGCTCTGTGCCTCGATCTGAGACAACCGAGATTTGGACGACTCACATGCTCTTGCGATTTCGGTTGCTCGCTCTAGGGTTATATGCTTCTCGAACAACAATCTCTCGCAAATCCCACCGTCTGCCACACCA
The DNA here is from genome assembly GCF_020631705.1 of Daphnia magna. Classification (NCBI taxonomy): domain Eukaryota; kingdom Metazoa; phylum Arthropoda; class Branchiopoda; order Diplostraca; family Daphniidae; genus Daphnia; species Daphnia magna. Next base: position 9,590,116 of record NC_059184.1, read on the forward strand.
AGCACGATCTGGTCGTGTAAGATTGCCGTAGCCGCATTTCCATAATTGCAGTTTTTTACTAGAGCACGCAAGTCAACCAACCAAGCATCGAACGACTCGTCTTGATGTTGGTGACGACACAGAAATATAAAAAGCTCAAACACTTCACTGCGGCGTGGTTCGAAATAACCGCTAAACTATTGGAAATATTAGGACAAACTTAATAAGTTCTATTCTATCAACATAGATGGCGTCGGCTGCTGGCCCTAGTAGTTGTCAGCCAGAGCAAAAGAAGCACCTGGATATAGGCAATCCAATCTAGCTGTCAATGGTACCTGAAGCGTGAAGTTCTCTCGACTGATTATCTCTCTTGTTATAACTATCTGTGTTTCAACCGTCTCAGGAAGAATACAATCCTTCACTTAACAGTATTGTAAAACGTCAAGCCGGTTAAATATATACTTAATGTTCTGTTAACTGAACTACATTATTCTATTATATTTCTCCAACATAAACTTGTCTAGCACCGGCTTAACTTTTTTGGAATCACCTGCTGTCGCGAACGTAAAGGTGTCGTAGATTTTGAGGCCTTCACTGCCGAGAAGGGGGAGAAGAACACCAACCAACACCTCTTCGTCATCTTCCTCTTTTCTGGTAGCTACCAAAAACCACTGAAATTGTTGACGCCATACTGCTCGTTGTGTGGCCAAATCACTAGCCGAAAACGAGAAGGGCTCCGGCGCTTTAAGCGAGGATGACAGGACGACAGAGGTTGGACACAGTGTGGTACACACGTGGTTTCTTTGTTTCAAAAGGTGGAAAGTGAGACCACTTCTGACACCATGTTCTAACCTTGACGTGTCTGGTTCAACTGGTGTATTCCTGGTTCTCCCTTCTTTAGTTCCCTACCGTTTGTGTGAGAACATGACAACAATTAGTTTTTCGTCTGCTATTTGGCGTATCCTCTTACTCGTATGATTCTAAAACACTTGACTCGTCACTGAGCCGGTAAGCCTTATTTAAGTTGTTTTCACGTGTTTAACCTGATATATAGTCTCAAGTCAGTCAAATTTATTTAAATTACAAAACTAGGTAAAAAATGAGCAACTCTATACTTAGCTGCACATCTTGATGTATGTCTAGTCTCAACTCAATAAATTTTTTTAAATTGAAAAACTAGGTTAAAAAAATAACTTTTCTCTACTTAACTGGATGACAAGAAAGACAAGTGCCTATCACAGTCATGAATTTCAGAGCCTTCTGCAAGTACAAAAAGCCAAATAGTTGAAATAGAACTCAATATTGAGGCATCACTAACTGACTGAAGTGACTCGGCTTGAAAATCTGCAAGAACTGAACCAGCAACATCTGAATCCTGTGATTCTGATGTTGAGATCTTTGACGCAGCAACTGCCTCTAATGAAGAGATAAGTAAAAACAGCAAAAGGAAGCCCAAGTCCTCAACTTCAAAAGATAGTGCCCACAATAAAAAAGGTAAATTTAACCAGAAAAAATGCAAAGAAAAACCAAACAGAATGAGCCATACAAACAAAGGTTTCGGGACCAATGGTTATGTGATCCTGAATGTATTGGATGGCTTGAAAAGAGGATTACGGGTACCAAAGAGGCTGTTGCGTACTGCATACCATGTGCTGAATTTTGTTCTCCTGGAACTGGTCTGTTCAAGCAAAACAAAATGACGTCAAAACATCAAAGAAGCGCCCATTTGAATACGTTAATTGAGGCCCAAAGAAAACAAATTTCTGAAGCATGTAACAACTTTCCTCAAGAAAACAATGATGTTGTTCTCGCTACTCGTATGTGCATGTTCCTTGCAGAAAAGAATTTGCCTCTTCCGTTGATTGACCAACTCATTCCTCTACTTCGATTCTGTTTTCCTCATGATGAGTGCCTACGAAAACTTAAATTAGCGAAGCAGTTAATTCGGCCAGTAACATCATAAGATTTGATGAGCAATTAATTTCGTTATTTATCGATTATTAATGATTAAGCATAATACGTTTGAATAAAAACAGCTTAACAAAATGTACTGATTAATTTATTATATTTAGGTAGTGGGGCTCATCTTGAAAATAAATTAATTCAGCAGCTTCTCTTCCATTATAATTGACAAAACTACTGATGCTACTACATCTACTCAAATAGCTGTTATGATTCAATATTGGGATTCATTAAAGCAGAAGCTGATTGTCAACATTCTTGATCTGGTTCAATGCCAAAACGGCACCGCAAACGGCCTCATTCAAGCGGTAGTCGATCTTTTGACAAAATCCGCTATACGATTTGAAAGCTAGTCTGATAATATTTTTTTCTGTCCGTCCTTATTTAACGCCAATTTTTTATAGGGTCGTTGGCTTCTCAGCCGACACTTGCAATGTAATGTTTGGCAAAAATCATTCAGTTTCTACCCTATTGAAAGAATTGATGCCCAACCTATTGACAGTTCCTTAGAAAAATATATTTCCATGGGGTTTATTATTAAACTTGGTTGTATTTCGGGGTTTTTTCTTTTAGCTAAACAGGGTTTTTTGGGGGATTTTTACTTTTAAAAAATCTTAGATTAAGTTTTCTGGCAACGCCACGGCGTATCCTAGAAGCAAAAAGTGGAAGCACTGATTGTTGCCATCCTTCTTAACTTTTGTTTTGCAGCCTTTAAACAAACATTTGTAAAACCTAGCTTTCTTTCCATATACATCATCAAAATATTTAAAGAATTCAGCCGAAATGTCTACCTTCTTAACACTATTCTGTAAAAAAAACACATGTTCAATAAAGTTAAGACTAAAGTATGCAAAACACACCTTGACTTTTTAACACGACAAAATTTTTTTTACCTCAAATTTTTGTTTATAACATTTTCCACATCATTTTCAGTTTCATCACAACTAGACATGTTTAGTTGTGAATTAAGCTACCTTTAATTTCGAATTGAAATGTCAGCACTCAGTAGTTTCTAAATGTGTCTGCTATTCTTTTAAACGCCCAGCTGAAGACAACTGCAATGACAGCGTCGAAACAAAATTTTTTGTCTGGGACCGCATGGTGGAGCTGATGAGTTTGAGCGGAAGATTAAGCGCTTACCGATCAAACTTTTTTGTGCGGCGCACCTCCCACGCTCAAAATTAGTTGAGTTGTGCGCCGAACGTTTTAGCGTGGGAGGTGCGCCGGGTAAACCTTGAGCGCGCTTGCTGCAAGACTGATAATTCATAACGCACTTTATGAATTGCTCTGTTGATGCCGATAATAAAGATAGCTTTAATGCAATACCCTTATAGATTATTTTATGCCTTTAGAAAAACAGGCAACTTACTCCTTATCTGGGAGGCCATGTCAAAGCACACAAAATTGTCTACACAAGAACAAGTTCCCCTCTCATCTTAAAACCGTCCTCAATAGTATTTGCACTTATACTATGCCTATATTATCTAGGTAGAAGCTCTTTAATTCTTTTGTAGGTAGATTTTTCTCTAAAGTGCTGAAAAAATGGCATTCCGTTGCTAGTTTTGACTGAAGTGGAATCAAACAAACAATCATAAAAAAACTACAAGTCAGTGGATCTAAGATTTAAAATGTGGCAAAGAAACGACCCTACCTGAAGTAAATGAAGAAGGTTTTGCCGTTAACACTCTAAACTCCAGTCTATTTTATTATAATTCTGTTATATCTCCGCAAGAGGTCTCCCCCTCGTCTGTATCGTCTTTAGCCCCACCCCAATAATGGAGAGTCAGTCTGGACTCAAGTCACAAGCTAAGAGCACGTCTCAGTGCCAAGTGTCAATACACAGTATCACCGAAGCCTCGCAGTGTCATCCCAAGTCATTACATGGCGCAGATCTATCTACAGAACCTACGTGACAGCAACGTGCAGCGCAGTATCTAAGAAAATTCCCCAAAACCAGTGAATCACCCAAGAAAGCGCGACCAGTGGAGGAGAAAACACCCCCCACCCAGCCCACCGCCACCACCACGTGGCGGGAGTCAAATAGCCGCCTGTGAACGAGATTCCATCAGCCAAAAATGGACCTCACACAACTAGCAGCCCTCCAAGCTGCATCAGCCCGCCTCACAGCTGCACAAACCGCCGTCCACAACGCCACAACCGACGTGAACACCACCAAAACCGCCGCAGCAGCAGCCACCGCAGCCAACAGAACCAACGACATAGCAACAACCTCAGCCCAGGTTACACAAGCAAAAGTCGCCCTCCTCGTAGCCCAAGGAGAACAACAACAAGCCATCGACGTCGTCAACAGCATGATGACCAAGCCCACCAAGTCGTTCAAGCCGAACGGCCAGCCTCCGCCGCGGGACATCGAAGCCGACAAAGAAACTTTCAGCATCTGGGAGACTCGCTGGAATCTATACATCAAGCTCTCAACAATCGATGAAGCCTACCAACCAGCATCAGGAAGAGAAGAATACAAAGCGACACAACTACTTGCATGCATGTAACCCAACACCCTCAGCACCGTCATCAACGCCCGCCTCGGCGACGCCGCAATGAAAGATTCGTCGATCATCATCCAATATCTGAAAGACCTCTGCAACGCAGGGAAGAACAAACACGTCTGGCGCACGAAATTCGACTCCTGCGACCAACGACAAAGCCAATCAATCGACAACTGGCTATGCGAGCTCCGCGACCTATCCCGAAAATGCGAGTTCGAAGTCGAATGTTGCCACCTCTGCGAAACGGAGCGACTGCTGGGCCGCATCGTCAACGGAGTAGCAGATAACGACGTCCGCATCAAGCTGCTGGAAGTAGGACCAAATCTCTCACTTGACCAAGCGATTGTGATCGTCCGCACGTCCGAGATGTCAAAACTGCAAGCCGAGCAAATCCATCCAGGAGGATTGGTCCAAGCCATCCATAAATCAGCCTACAAGAAAGCCAAATCATCCAGAGTCACCGAGGCCGCAGCTGCAGCTACCACCAAAGCCAACCCCGGCACCAGTGGAGCCACATGCGACAAATGCGGCTTTGAAATCCGACCAGGAGGTCACAACTGCCCAGCCAAAAACGACAAGTGTAGAAAATGCGACCAAACCGGCCACTTCAAATCCGTCTGCCCAGTAAAAGGTAAACTTTCGGCAATTTACGTAAACCGAATCGCCTCAACTAAAGAAGACACAGTCGCAATCTCCATCACACCCAAAGAAGGACCGGCCACTCAGGTACTCCGATACCGGATCAACCTTGGACGCAATCCTGCCATCAATTTACCGCAGCCATTTTGGAGATGTACGACTCGATGCCGACACTCAGGCCGAAACCGCCACCGGCAATCTCTAGGATCATTCAAGGCTTCGATCAACTGAACAGCCAACGACGGATCATCACGCCGCATACAGTCGACAGTCCACGTCTTGGAAGATCTGAGGCAACCAGTCCTATCGAGATCATCGCAGCAACAACTAGGGATGATTCCAGTCGATTATCCACATGTCCGAGTCCATCAAATCACCAACGCAGACCGCCCATCCAATGAACAGAGAGACTCCGACCTAGCCAAACTAATGGCCGCACACCCGAAAGTCTTCGACGGAGTCTGCAGAGAGATGGACTGCGAACCGGTGCACGTAACACTACGAGAAGGAGCCATACCAGTACAGATACGTGGTCATCGAAACATTGCTGAACCGCTCATGCAGATGTTCCACGACGAACTCATGAGCCAAGTGGAACAGGGACTCGTCCGAGCAGTACAACCAGGAGCCATAACACCTTTCATCAGTGGAGTTGTCACACTACCAAAAGAATCTGTGTCGGGAGGCGTCCGCATTACATTCGATTTCCGGGAGCTCAACAAATGGCTCGTAGGCACCATCTTTCCGAACAAGACGCCTTTTGAAGCCGTGTGATCGATCCCAACCGGAATGAATTACTTCAACATGTTTGATGGCCTCAAGGGCTACCACATGGTACGCCTCGACGAAGAATCAATGACGCTAACCACCTTCTCTACCCCTTTCGGCCTATTCCAATACACCCGCCTCCCAATGGGGATCAGCCATTCAGGCGACAGCTTCGGGAGCCGTTACCACCAGATTTTCGGCGACCTCCCTATCGCCATTTGCGTGGAAGATATGTGCGTATACACTGCCACATACCCCGAAATGCTGGCCCTGACAAAGGAAATTGCCGAAAGAGCAGACAAGTACAACGTTTCCTTCAACACCAAGAAGACAATTGGAGCATTCGCATCACAAGAAGGTGACTTCGCCGGATACCGACTGGACAGAAATGGATATGGACCAAGCCCAGGACTCACTAGAGCAATAGCCGAATTCCCCCGCCCAAACGACAAGACCAACCTTCGGTCATTCAACGGCCTCTGCCAACAAGTCGGCCTTTTCAGCAACGAAATCGCAGCAGCATTGGCTCCATTTGCCCCCCTTCTGAAAAAACAAGCCGCATTTGTATGGCTCGACGACCACGACAAAGCATTCGTAGCAGCACGCCGCCTTCTTTCAAATGTCCCAGCGCTGGCCTACTACGACCCGTCCCGACCGACAGAGCTATTCTCCGACGCATCGCGCCTCCGCGGACTCGGATTTATCCTGAAGCAGCAGCAATCAGACGGACAATGGCGGATGGTGCAAGCCGGATCAAGATTCATCGCTCCGGCCGAATCCAGATACGCCATGATAGAGCTGGAATGCCTCGGAGCGGCCTGGGCCATGAGCAAGTGCAAACAGTTCCTCGAGGGCCTACCTACATTTGAACTGGTACTGGACCACCGGCCGCTAATCCCCATTCTCAATGACTACTCGCTGGACCAGCTAGACAACCAGCGACTGCTCCGACTGAGATTGAAAATGTCTCGGTTCTGCTTCCATGCCCGCTGGGTGCCCGGCACCCAAAATATTGAAGCTGATGCCTTATCCCGCTCCCCAACGGACAAACCAACCGAGGAGGACTTGCTCGGAGAAGGACCGATGGTTTACACAGCCCGAAAAGCAGTCGTCGGTATGATAGCCGAGTGGACAGGTTCAAAAGAAAAAGCAACAGACATATGCCTGGAAGGCATCAAAATAGCCGCGGCTGCAGATCGAGACCTACAGGACCTAAGAGAAGTAATCTTAAACGGGTTTCCAAACGAAAAGACCAACCTACCAGCCAACCTACGTCCATTCTGGGATAAAAGAGAAAGCCTGGCGATCGAGGACCACGATAACATGATCGTGTGTGGCCCAAGAGTAGTAATCCCCCGCGCTAAAGTCCCGGAGATGCTGAAAATCCTAGTTGGAATGCACCAGGGATCAACCAAGATGCGACAATGGGCCCGTCTGTCAGTATACTGGCCACACATGGACGCCGACATCAACAACGCTGCGAAGTCGTGTGAAAGTTGCGTCAGACACCTCCCGTCACAGCCAGCAGAGCCGCTCCGCCCTCACCATCCAGCAGCGAGACCATTTCAATTTGTCCATGCAGACATAGGCGAAGACGACGGGCGCTACTTTCTGGTCATCGTCGACCAGTTTTCCGGATGGCCAGACGTAACTATGTACAACGACAAGAACACCACAGCCTACCGACTCATCAACAGCAGTCGAGCTTTCTTCACAACGTTCTCCGCGCCGGAAGGATTCTGGTCGGACAATCAGCCTTTCAAAGCGGCCGAGTTCCAGGATTTCTTGCGCACCTAGAATGTCTCTTGGCATTCATCATCATTCCAATACCCACAGTCCAACGGCCGAGCAGAAGCCGAAATCAAACAAATAAAAAAACTCATCTGCGACTCCAAAGTCGGCGGGAAGTGGGATGCAGACAAAATGAGCCAAGCACTGATGCTCTTCCGAAACGCAATAAACAAAATATAAACAAAGGCTTTACATATTGAAACAGTAAAATATATATATAAAAAAAATAAACGTTACAATAAAAAAATATAAACAAAGGCTTTACATATTGAAACTGGAAAATATATACAAAAAATATAATAAACAAAACAAAACTAAAATTATGACTTAAAAGAAAATGGAATGGCAGGATCTAACTAGTGGGGATAAATTCTTTTCCATAACCTATCTACTTCTTCTTGACGTGGGATTTTTTGGTTATTCTTCGCCTTCCAGGTGACGAAAGCGTAGGCAGCCAGAAGAGTAAATGTTTCCTATTGGCCCAAAATGGCCACGAATCAGATCTTCTTTGGACGACTTGCAACCCGTTTTAAGCATGATTACTTCCAACCGGCTCCAAACGGGAGGCGCCCAGGGCAGTGGAATATCACATGCTCATAGGTTTCGGGATGTTGATGACAAAAAGGCCATGTAGCATCCTGGGCTGGATCTAACCTATGGCATCTGGTCCTGGTAGGAAGAGGTCACTGGTTGAACAGAAACATGGTCTCCCGGATATTAGAAGGGCTGCAGTCTCCTTCCAGATACGTGGTCAATCCAGATTAGCCCGCAGGATCTCCAGCTTTCCCATTCTGGTCTCTTGCAGGATCCAATGGTTAAATTTTTTCTGGTGTACCATTGGATTCCCCTGCACGAGGATGGACGAGGCGAATAGTTTGATGCAGGGGTTACTGAAGGTAAAAGGGCGTCCCCACATAACAATCTAATGCAGTAACTCATCCTAAATCTGTCTTACTAGGACGTGCAGTACTGGACCACCAAAGGACGTTATCAGGACGCGCTTAAGCAACGGTCCTTTTTAAAAATAAATCATGTTCCTCAGAAGACGTCTTATTTTGTTCCAATTCTTTAAAAGCTACGTTGTCACAATTAACAGTGTAGCATTGGGGTTCAACTTTGTAAGAATTACGTACACTACATCAAATAATAGTTTAGAATTGCTTTTTGTGATACAGTACCCACCAAACGATTAGGTACACATCCGTTTTTTTAGTGCATTCTTATGGCGCTACGGTTCTCAGGAAAACTTAAATTTCTTTTTACTGGTAAGGAATAAATTTGTTTTTCTTTTTTCCTTTATCAGAAGAGAAAGTGATCTAAAAGTTATCTTAACATGAAAAAACTGCAGGAGTTACACCCAGGGCACTAAAGCATCGTTCACATGATTAGGTACACCATTTTTCTCCCCATAAACCCCATGTTAATACCGGTGTTTAAAAAAATATAAATAAAATACTTCAAAACATCCTTAAATTAATTTCTTTATGCCGCATGACGCGTTTTTCTTCACTCTATTAGAATATAGTGCATGTTTTTGAATTATTTGAACTAAAAAAATGCTTTCCTATACCCCAAAGTTGTTACACTCAAATGTTTTACAGAAAAAATTTAGATTTGTGCTTGCGCCACCAGGGGCAGTGGGATTAATTTAATTAATAATCTCTTTAATAATTTCTTTAATAATTTTAAATTAAATTAATTAATTTCAAGTAATCAGATTTTTTTTCTTTAAACACAGCTAGATTATTCGTATAAAAAAAAATTAAAAATAATTTTATTTTCTCATAAGAAGAAAGAGTTTAATCTGATTTGATTGTTGCTGTAATGTATAACAACAACTAAAAGAATGTCTGTGAATTTGTGGTTATACATTACGGTAACAATCAAAACAGATTAAATACTTTCTTCTTATGATAAAAAATCAATTATTTTCTAGTTTATTTTTTTTCATCCAAAAAATCTAGCTGTGTTTAAAGAAAAAAATCTGAGCACTTGAAATTGATCCCCGCGCCCCTGGTGGCTCAAGCACAAATCATAATTTTCTCTGTAAAACATTTCAGTGTAACAACTTTGGGGTATAGGGAAGCAATTTTTTTAGTTCAAATAATACAAAAACACATACTCTATATTGTAAGGAATGCATCAGCTCACTCTTTCTTGGAAAAATATCCTCCCTCTCATTCCTGGAAACAAGTCATTTTCCTTTCCATCCTTTCATTACGCTCACCTTGCGTTGGTGATCGCGTTGACTTTGTTTGTCGTATAAAACCCCATCAATTGTAATTCTTCGTTAGTCAACGCTGGGCTGTTCACCCAGTCTAGTGTTGATTCACCCCTTCGCGAGTCAAGTGTCAGGTCGTTTATTCGACCTGCTACTGGCTTGCTCGTTCCCCGTTTAAACTTGTCTTATTTGTGTCTTTGTTGTGCTTGACGCTGGCTATACGGCTACGGCCTGTATGTATGCCTCCAATCGTTTGAGACATTCATCGACTTGTTTGAATCATGTTAACATTTTACGGGAATATACCATCGAACGAAGTCCGCAGCTTCCCTTAATCGAGTAAAAGCTATTTACTTAAAGATGAAGTAAGTAGGGGTTTTACAATATGCTAATAGAGTAAAGAAAAACACGTTATTCGGCAAAAAAAAATTAATTTAAGGATGTTTTGAGGTATTTTATTTATATTTTTGCAAACGCAAGTATTAACAGGGCGTTTATGGAGAGAAAAGTTGTGTACCTAATCATGTGAACGATACGTTACGATACGCCCTGGGTGTAACTTCTACAATTTTTTCATGTTAAGATAACTTTTAGAGCACTTTCTCTTCTGATAGAGGAAAAAAGAAAAAAAAATTGTCCTTCTCAGTAAAAAGATATTCAAGTTTTCCTAAGACCCGTAGCGCAATCAAATGCACTAATAAAACGGGGGTGTACCTAATCGTTTGTTGGGTACTGTACGTAGTGATTGGTTAACAAGAAAAAACTCAGTATATGGTGGGAGTCCTATGCGGGAGTTCAACGATCGAAACACATTACAATTATGTTTCTCTTCTGGTATTTTGGTCAAAAAACGCGAAGTGTCGATTTATTAAATTCTAAATTTTATTTGAAAATTCATTTCTTAATTATGGGAGCCAAAATCTTTCACTGTATAATTTATCAGTCTAAAAACAACTATAACATAAATGAATGTTGCGTGTATGGTGGACTACTCGATTTTCATGCGGTAGGCCCGTGTTCGAATCTGATGGCAGAATAAGGTTTTTAGCGTTTTTTTTTCATAGATCAAAAAGTCACCCCAGTGAACGCCAAAATAAGAGGCTTGGTGACTATAAAAATATGTGAATTAGACCAGTTTTTGCGGGTCACCAACACCTGTTAAAATCGTCTTTAAGTCGTCATTGTAAGATTTCAGGACAGAATCAAGAAATCCTAGTAGTGCCGTTAGGATAATAAATATCCTTTAAAATAAGTAAGTGTGCTGTGTGGGTCTATATGACTGCTAGTATGGTATATGTCACTTACAGTGCTGCCCTCACGGGCAGGATTGTAGGTGGCAAGGGCCTTCTTTTTGCTGTTTACGTTGGAAGTGGCCCTTGCCCCTTTTCAGTTCAGTTTTTCATAGTGTTAATTTTGTAACAGTCGTGAACGAGAACATCTCGTTTACCTCCCCCGTAATCAAGTCTCAATTAAGTTCCCAGTTCTCTCTCTCTCTCTTTTGTTCCCCCCTTTTTTCAACGGAGAATAAAGCCGTTCATTTTTCGTCAAGTCATTTTCTTCATCGTCATTATTTCACCCTCCATCCCTCATCTTTGTTATCACGTTCCATTGCATGTGAACGTTAGTAACAGTATATTACAGTTTTTTCGGCATTGATAATTTTCTTATCTATAGGAATTTCATGCCACCTGCCTTTGAAATCTGGTCAACTATATTTTGATTACAAGGTAATACTTGTGCAATATACAAAGTTCTAGAGAGAGCCCTCGGTTTAAGAAAAATCACCCTCTGGTAAAGATGGAAACGTCGACAGGCATTGTATCGCAAAATACCATATAGGGGGCCGAATTCATCATTCCAGACCATATCAGCTGTTTCTACTATGGAGTGGGAGAATTCAGTTCCTAACAGGGACAATGTTGGTGCTGACATAAGCCACTCAAGAGGACCAAATCAATCTAGAGCTCCAAGTCCCGAGTCCAAGGGAATCTGCTTTGTTTTTGTTCATCCTCCCCTTTGTCCACTGACAGAACAGGTCAAGGACCTGTTCTACAGTGGTAAAATCTTCGTCGTGGAAAAAAAAATTATGACGTCAACAAAAACCCTAACAGTTAGTTTTTCATTAAATAATGATATGCCCTTTAGAACTTGAGATAAAGGTACGAATATTGGCTCAATGTACAAAACAAAGAGATGGGCAGATACGGAGAACCCATGGCGAATCGATTGAATATGAAAAATTTTCCCCCAGTCGACTCCGATCCGTTTAGGATTGTCATTCCTGTTAGAGAATACATTGTCTGTAACCAACGGACGAAAATGGTGGGATAGCTTATGACATCCAGAATCCCCCAGAGGACTTTCCTGTTAACCAGGTCGTAGGCCTTTTCAAAGTCAACTCTAACAAAGGCAACATCCATAACCTGAATCAAAAAGTTGGAAGAGTCATGGCATCCCCGGTCATCAAGGAATTGAATGAAATCACCTAAAATACTTAGGTTATCAAAAATCAGTCTACCAGGTACCCCACCTTTTTTATCAGGCCCTATGGTAGATGACAGTGTCTGACTCAATTGTCTCGTAAAACAGATGCCATGACTTTGTAGTCGCCATTCAAAAGAGAAATCAGCCGAAAATTTTAAATTCCATGTAGACCTGTAGACTTGGGGTAAAAGTCTATTTTACCCGACCAAAGTAAACTTAATAAACTAACTTAACTTACTTTACTTAACTGAATCTAGTAAAGAACCTAACCGGGACAAGCCCGAGTGTGACGAGGAAGTACAGGGGTATAGGGTAGGTAAAGTAAAGTAAAGTGTAAGGTAAGTGTTAAAAAATAAAGTAAAGAAAGTAATTAACCTAAAGTAAAAAAAATGAAGAACAAAATGAAAAAGGAAAAAGTAGAAAATAGTAAGTAAAGAAAAAATTAACAATTATAGTAAGTAAAGTAAAGTAAGTATAAATAATAAAACACATTTAAACTTAAACTTAACTTAAAAACGAAATACGAAAAATAAATAAAATATTTACCAATATATGTGTAATCCAAATCAGAAAAATCACACACTGCACACTACAACCCCTAACTATTTCGAAAACAAAGGTATCGTCTGCTGCTTGCTATATTCCAGGGTTACCAGATTAAAAATAGTAAATATAAATATACCAAAAAAAATTTAAAATATTACATTCCAGAGTCATGGAACCCTGGTTGTTTCACGCTGAGAGGAATCCCTATACCGCGTTTCGTTGGTCTGTATGTCTAAAATTTCGACGGTTTTGGGGCGGGGAACAGTGGTGGAAACTAGTGTAAGCTATTAATATTTTAACTTAATTTTTCATTGTCGTTTCTTGGAAAGTATATTTCAGTAGCACAAAAAATTGGGGAGCAACTCTTTGGGAACTGAATTGTGAAAAGTGTCTCTCTCTATTTTCTATGAAACAAAAGTTTTTATACGGGGTTCGTGAAGGTCGAACTACAAGAAAATTAAGTTGAAACGTTTGAAGGGTAAATCAGTCTGTAAGACGTCTAAGGAAGAAATTACATAGAAAGAGGAGCGTATAGAAAATTAATGTTACGTAAGAATAAAGGGTAGGGAAAAATAAGGAAAATAATAAAGAATAAATTGTTTTGGTTCTTTAGATAGCTATCCGGTTCCAAAAGATTGCGTCTCGCAATCAATCAAGGTCAAATTTTGAACGGAATAGAAAGTGAATCAAAACAAAGCAAAGAAAACAACATTAATTAATTCAACAGAACAGCTGCTTCTCGATGCGGTTGGTTTAGTGCATCCCGCTGGAAATTGTTCCATGGAGGTTCTCCTTGTAGAAAAGGGGCTGATGGGGCAAAAAATTCCGGGGCGGGTTGTTGATTAGAGGCGGGTAAGTTTAGAATAGTAATGGGCAGGGATGGATTTGAGGGGTTTAATAACGCAGGGTGGCCTACTTCTATATCATTATCAGATGTTTTGGTGAAGTAATTGAAAGGGTTACAAGTACTTAGAAAAGAACAACAAGGTATGTATCTTGCAATAAGGGAACCTACTCCACAAAAATGAAAGAAACAGAATCCGATAAATCCCATCCCTAGAAGACTACAAATGCCACTTGACCAACTAAGAATCTTAGACGACAGGAAAACGTTCTTTTCTTTTTGGAGTGAAGACAGAAGAGTGCTCATGTGAAAAGGATTTCCAAGGTCGATGCTATGTTTTTCTTTAGCAGCAGCAATTATCCCGGTGATTGCAGCTGCGGTGCTTATCGGGTGGGGGTTTAGCGTGGGGTGTAAACTTAGTGCGAGTAACTTATCAATTTAATATGGCAAAGTGTTGATCAAACTATGTCCTTGGACTATTACACCGGGGACGATTGGATGCCAAGAACTGTTTTTGTAGAAATGTGCTCGGCCGTTAATGTTGACGAAATTTTTATGCCAGTAACAGGGGTTGTAAGGCATCAGTTCCCATCCTTCAGTGTCTAAAGTGTAGTCGCCGAATTTGGGTTGAGGACCACAGCTTGTGATTTCAGTGGTGATCGTTGAATTTTTCGGGAAGCATTGATAGACGCTGATCGATTCACCAGTGGCTATCAATTTGCTACATGTGGGTAAATTAAGGTAACTGGCAGCAGGCCATTCACTGTGTTGTGCGGTGGCGATAGCAGTTTTGTGTGCCAGCACACGATTTTCACATTGTAGAGCTCGAATTTCTCGAGCCACTCCATTTATTCTATCGGTAGTTCGGTCTCGTGCGTATTGAGAATGTGCCGCTCCGCTGATTTCAGCCCGGATAATGTCAGCAATTTTTTCGATGTCTTCTTCCAGTGGTTTACTCGGATGAGCATTGGAATCAGTTAAAGAATGTAAACGTAAAATAATTTTGTCCATTCCGATTACTTGTTTGTAACTTTTTTTGGATGAATTACAATATTCCTTGTTAGTTGTATTGTAAACAAAGTCAAGTTGTTGTTCGACGTCACGAATTCTTTTATTTCACTGTTGTTAATCAGGTAACGTTGAGCGATACCTGTTTCCACAAGCCTTAGTTTGCACTGTTGAACTTCTCTCAACGATTCTTTCCAGACAATGGTCACTAGGTTGTGAGAAATGGATCCGTTGATCCCTCCCGGTATATCGCCAATGGGGGAGCTTATCGTACAGTTAACACCCTCAGTTTCTAAAGTAACTTCTAATCGACAGTTGATCAGCTGATCAGCTGATCAGCTGTGACTTGAAGCCAGCTACCCTGCACATTTGGAATACGTTCGAACGACCACTTATTTTTTCCTAAGTAGTCCATGCTTTTGCCATGGCACAATCGGGAATCACACATTTTTTCAAATTCATGTGCATTGACTTCTATTGGCACTCTTGATTGACTTGGAGTTTGCCAACCCCAGAAGTCAGTATAGATGTGTTTCTTTTCCAGCCACATGGTACACGAATGACCAACAAAACGGGTGATTTGGGGAAGAGTAGAATAGACATCATAATATACTGGAATAGTGGGAAGGGGGCTTATTTGATAATCACAGTCATCGCTAGTGAATTTTAGGAACCCTTTTGGCTGAGAAGCCGTACAATTACAAATAGTGATGTTAAGAGCATGGAGGCGACAGAGAAACGGTATGATGAGGAGAGGTAGAAGACATAACCTATGAGAAAGTAATTTCAAAATAAATTTCAGGGATCCATTCTATGACTTATTAAGATTACTAAAGTTTGATATTGTTCAACTATTACTAAAAGTTAAAGAAATCCGTTAATACGCAATAATTAAAATTTAAACACGACTTAAAGATGGTTTGAGAGATTCAAACGTGATTTACAAAAAAAAAATTTTAGCAATACAATTTCAGAATTTGACAACTGGTTTTAAAATATTCCGAGGACGTAAACCGAGGCGACGCTCTGGTTGTATGGGTAAGGTTGACGTCTCTGGAATCGGGTTGGAAGGTAATGAAATTGTTGGTGAACTTATAATTAAATTTGGAGTAGGAGGAATTGTGGGTGGGGGTCTCATCAAATTTTGAGTAGGAGTTTCTTTTTCACAAGGAATTTGTTCTAACTCAGATTGAAGGTTTGTTTCTAGGGGTAGAGGAAAAGTTTCGAGTTCATCTACGGTTTCTTGTTCGAATTTTTCGGCTTGTTTCTTAATTCTTACATCTAAAAATTCGACACCTGGTTCGTCTTTCCAGATCATTGACTCAAATAGGGGTTTTATTCGATTCACATGTACAAGTTGAGTTTGTTTTCCTACGTCTTGTTCTATTTCCAAAGTACTGTTGTTGCTTACTTTCAAAATTCGAAATGGGGATATAAAACGTGGAATGAGTTTTTTACTAATTCCCGCCAAGGGCGTTCGCATATCCAGTAAAACTTTATCTCCTACGTTGAATTTTTGCTATTTTACGCGTTTATCGTACTGGGATTTTTGTTGTTCACGAGCTTGGGAAAGATTGATTTTGACAAGCTGAAAGGCTTCGTGTAAGCGTTTTATAATTTGACTTTTATAGTCTGAGGGAGTAACTATTACTGGGGGAAGAGGACGGAGAAATTGATCAATCGGCATGACTGGATCACGAGTTCACTACCGTAATTTAGAAAATATGGAGTCTCAAGTGTTGACGAGTGGACAGAATTATTATAAGCGAAAACAACGGCGCCTAAAATATCCTCCCACCGCTCGAATCCATTCTCCAAATATTTCCTTATCATTTTAACAACAGTTTTGTTGAATTGCTCTGTTTTCCCATTAGTCTGAGGGTGATACGCAGTTGTTTTCATGCGTTTAATGTTTAAAGCTTTACAAAGCGCAGAAAATAATTCAGAAGTAAAATTTCTGCCTCGATATGTAATTATTGCTTTCGGGGGACCATGATGTAAAATAATTCGTTCTACTAAGGCTTTACTAGTACTGAGGGCGGTAGAGTTGGTAAGAGGAATGACTTCTATCCATTTAGAAAAGTAATCCGTGATTACTAATATATGATTGTTTCCTTCAAGTGAATGAAGTTTGATTGGACCTAGAATATCTAAGCCCAATACTTCAAAAGGTCTTGTAGCGAGGTCTAACGGGTTGAGATAGGCTTTCGTACTGTGCACTCGACGTCCCAGCGCACAAGGTTCACAAGAAGTGCAATATTCCTTAACATCCCGTAACATGGTAGGCCAATAGTATTTGTCCCTTAGACGAAAGA
Source organism: Daphnia magna (assembly GCF_020631705.1). Taxonomy (NCBI): domain Eukaryota; kingdom Metazoa; phylum Arthropoda; class Branchiopoda; order Diplostraca; family Daphniidae; genus Daphnia; species Daphnia magna. The sequence goes on from NC_059184.1 coordinate 9,607,180, forward strand.
ATGTTCGCCTAGTTGCCATATGTCCTGACAATGGGGAATCATGGTATTCTTGTAAAAGTTGCTTTCATAGAGAAAGTGGAACAACCACTTGACACTGTTCAAAGTTTCTTCTTTTCACTGAAGTAGGTTCGAAGTGTTTACATAAAAGACCATGTTCAACAAAGAAATAATCTATTTCACTGACCCAAGAAAGCATCGGGCCATCTTCTTTTTTCCAAGGTTCATTTTGTTCCAAAAACGTAACGATTTCTTTGCACAGAGAGTCTTTCTGCTGTTCTTGACACATTACGTTGTTGTGTGCAGGAATGGCAGATATTAGATTCATCGGTATTCTTGAAAGAAAATCAGCATTTTCGTGTACTCGACCTGGTCGGTACTGAACACTGAACTTCATATTAGATAGCAAGATCGCCCATCTACCTAGTCGCCCTGTTTCGTCTTTAAAAGTCTGCTACCACTGAAGAGGCTTGTAATCGCTTACAATAACAAAAGGTTGATCTTGTAAATAATGTCGAAAACGTTTTATCCCAAACACTACTGCTGCGGCCTCTTTTTCTCTTGTCGAATACTTGATTTCTCTATTATTAAGATGTCTGCTTGCATAGGCAATAGGTTGGTCCTTTCCGTCTTTCATCTGAGAAAGGACGGCTCCTAAGCCATAGTTACTTGCGTCCGTGTAAATCAGAAATTCCTTTGAAAAATCCAGATATATAAAGATAGGTTCTGATATTAAACATTGTCGCAAGTACTCAAAAGCTGCAATTTCATCTGTTTTCCAAGTTACACTATCAGTAGGTTTTAATGTAGTCTGTGATAACAAGGGGTGGGCGACGGTAGAGTAATTTTTTACAAATCGTCTGTAGTAACTGACTAGTCCCAAAAAAGATTGTAATTCTTTTACTGTACCAGGTCTTTTGTAATTCACAAGGGTTTCAATTTTAGCAGGGTCTGGTTTTATTCCTTCAGCCGTTTTGAGTTGTTCCGTTATTACTTTGCTTATTGTACCTGCTTGGGATTTTTACACTTTGTCCACTAAACGCAAGTTGTTGTGTATGTAAAGGGGTTGAGGTAAGATATGAAGGCTGAGAGCTAGTTCTAAAAACAGGCTGTCCATTATTCTTCGTTTTCTGAGAGGAATTAATGCAACGTTTAGTATTCGTTAGAATGTGTTGCACAATACAATCAGCTGCTTTAGAAGCATCCTCATAATCCATTCCGCATTCTATCAAAGGGCTCAATTCTTTAACGTATATTTTAATGGACATGTCTTGGTTTGTTTCTTCTGACGGTTTGTTTTGCATGATTTTGTTTGACTGGTCCACGATCGACGTTGGAGTAAAGGAGACTTTCCGACTTTGTAGTCCTTGATACGGTAAATAGTTACACGGAGTGGACGCTAACTGTGATTGAGGAGTTTGAGTATTCATACTTGACTGTGAATAATTAACCGCCGGACAAGTGATTGTTGTGGTACTAGCGGTCAATTTAGGACAATCTAAAGGAATCTGATCACCTTGCGTGAGAATTTCCGCTCTTACAATTTTGATGGGTACGCTGTTTTTAGAAGTTTCCTCCTCAGTTTCGAGTGTTACTAAAGATTGGGGCACTAAGTCTGATTCTGACCTACTTTGTTGTTCTCCCGAGTGCACTGATTCATACTCTGAATCGGTACTTTCGTAGTATGATTTTAGACCACAGTGCTTAAAGAGTTCAATTGGTGTCAAAATTGTTGGTTCGGTTAAGAGAAATTCTCTTAAGGCTGTTCCTACTTCTTTGTTTGTTAACTCTATTTTTTTTCACTTCGAAGCAAATACTGCAATTAAAAAATAAGATCGTCAACAGGAATTTCCGTTAATCTCATATTTCCGTATTGCTGATAAAACCATGCCCGATCTTGGTTCTCTTCATTTATTAGTTCTAGGTTTTGGAAATCTATAGAGATATCTTCTGTGTTTTCTACCCTATCTGTTGTTTTTTCAAGGTCCGTAATTGCCCGAGCCTGTTCTAGAAGTTGATTATATAATAGCAATTCTCTTGTCTCCTCGCCTATCAGGGGTTCGACTACGGTTTCGTCTTGTGACGATACTTGCATATTAAGTACTTCGTTCCACTGATCATCATTTCTCAATTCTTTAATTTCATTGGAATCAAAAAGATCAATATCGGATTGATGTGGGCTATCACTATCTAGTTCGACACCTAGATTTTTGTTATTTCTCAAAATTGACGTCGACCCGCCTCCTGATCTTAAAGGAGTGAACCTTTCCCGTACTGATCGAACAAATCTTTGTATTAGTGGCCCTTTTCTTACAGATCTTCTTTCTAAAGTGGTTTCTAAACCACTATCCTCATTTTCCCTCATCTTTTATAAAGAACTAATTTCTAACAAAGCATGTTCTTTTACAACTATGAAAAGATATCAAAAAATTTCAACCAAATAGGAAGCCAACAAACGAAGAGAAGGCAATAAGGAGCACTTATTACCATACAAATTTAAAACAAACAATAAAACAAAAAAAAAACACACGCTATTCAGCATAACACGAAAGCCGAATTCGACTCCGCTGCCACCAAATGTAAGCTATTAATATTTTAACTTACTTTTTCGTTGTCGTTTCTTGGAAAGTATATTTCAGTAGCACAAAAAATTGGGGAACAACTCTTTGGGAACTGAATTGTAAAAAGTGTCTCTCTATTTTCTATGGAACAAAAGTTTTTATATGGGTTTCGTGAAGGTCGAACTACAAGAAAATTAAGTTGAAACGTTTGAAGGGTAAATCAGTCTGTAAGACGTCTAAGCAAGAAATTACATAGAAAAGAGGAGCGTATAGAAAATTAATGTTACGTAAGAATAAAGGGTAGGGAAAAATAAGGAAAATAATAAAGAATAAATTGTTTTGGTTCTTTACACTAGAATCAGAATCACCTATCGAGAGAAACTGAGTTATTCAACGGCCATTGTCAGTGTTTCTTTTTCAAGCTTCCGTTTTTCTGGTGTCGTCTGCTCCGTTCGTTTCCTTCGTAATGTTGTGATTGGCTGTTGAAGTTTTCAAACACGTTTCCTGATTGGTACATTCATCATACACCCGCTGGAGTCTCTGACTGCTATTTCCGAAATTAGACACAACGACAGAAGATTTTCCACATGTTGTGAACCAACTAGGTTCCCATGACTCTGTTAGCTGTTACATTCTTTGTATTCCCAATTTTATTGACAAGCTGCTTCTTATATCTTCTGCTATTTGACAAATTAGTTAAAATTAAAAAGTAAAGTTTAAAGTACAGTTATTAAGAATGACAACGGTAAAAAAAAAACATTAATGAATAAATTAAAGTCTACACTTGTAGACAAATTAATTCAAGTAGAAAAGGATGTGAAAGAAAGTAATGAAGAAAACGAAAAATTTAAGGTAATATAATACTAAATCTATACATGAAAAAGTTTTAAATAAATTTACTCGTTTTCAGAATGAGAGTTTACGATACAAAATGCTTTATCAGGAGACAGAAATTTATTTCGCAAATATTACCTTACAGCTGTAAAACTTATTCATTTTTAACTAAAATAATTTTAATTTATCCAGCTAGAACAAATAACACTTTTACAAAATGACAAACTTGGTCTGATGGAAAAAATAGAAAACTTGGAAAAGGTAGAAAACCATTTCTAGGACTAACATATGTCAACTATTTAAAAGTGCATTATCCATTCAAGAAATAACAAAATTGAAAGAACAACATATTAAAATAAAAAATAACATAGAAAATAATAACAATATACCAATAGACGAAGCAAAAGAAGATAACAATATGGAAATTGGTGAAGATTAGGAAATAACTAATGAAAACAACGATTTAAAGATAAGACTATATTTTTAAAACATTTCTTATAAATATTAACTATATATAAATTATTTATACTATTAAATATTATGTAAACTATATATAAACCTTTATATAAACTAACTATAAACTATGTATAAAACTAGTATAAAAAAAAAGAAATATTGCGACCAAATCGAAAAATTTAACTCTTACCTAATCTATATAATGTTTTTGTTTATCAAGAAATTTTCAAACGTATTACCCTTTTCTATACCAGCTGAAATTAAAATTCTATTAGAAAAAAAGTAAAAACCATTGAACCAGAAAATTGGAGTTTGGATACGTTAAAAATTTTGGGTTACACGTTATATAGATTAGGAATATCTTAAAAGTAATATACATGTATATTTTTAGCGTCAAACAAAATTTTAATTACTAACTTTGAAGTTAACCTTGATGTCAGCACAGAACAAAGCATTTTTATTGTAAACGAACGATGACCAACACAATTCATCAAATGGAATTTGAGATTTCGCACTAGATTTCCTTTTTTTTGCACTTAAAATAAAACTTTTCAAGATGGTCACTATAACTTTTAATAATATCACTCATGCTCATAAACATAGATCCGTTTGTAGACATACGGAAATCAATACTAGTTTTACGTAACAATACACGACCAAATAATAACTAAATAAGTTTAGTAAGTATACAGTTTAGTAGTATAGCAATAGTATTGCTAAACTAACTTTTCCTTGAACTAAATTAATATACCATACTTAACTATACTATACTTTTAGTAAGTAAAACTGAACAGTTCATCGGACTAAAATAGAAATATACTTAACTAAAATATATTTTTTTATATCAAGTATCGATGAATAGTAAAGCAAAAAAAACAATTTACTTTATTTAACTAAACTATTAACTAATTAAATTTAACTACATAAAATAAAACAATCTTACCTCAGCTTGATATGAACCATAAGCCTTATTGTTAAAAATCCAGTAGGGGAGGGTGGGGCTAGTTGGTACAATTTTTTTAATTTCTTCTCTGGTTTCTTTAATTTTTCATATTTTGACACCCAAAAAATTGTAAAAGAAAGCTCAGGTAACCAACTTTTTCGTGCTATTTTTTAATTTGATCTACGTTGAAGAATTCATATCGAAATCAACGTTCAAATAGCTAAAAAAAATTTGCCTACATGCCCCACTAACGGGGTAAGTTGGCAGTGGTAGTGGGGTAAGTTGGCCACATGTATTTCAAATACGGATTTTAGTGAAATGTTGATGTTGTAAACAAACTAGAATAACATTACAATAAACAAAAATCCTATAGTTATTTTAGAGTGGGAAACTCAGAAATAAGTTGTGATAACTTACATAAAGATTAATAGCCTTAAATGCAAAAAATAAAAAATAATATACATAATTCAGGCAAACATTTCACAGGTGAACATCGTATAAAGTGAAACACTTAAAATTTGCCAAATTTTGGCCTCTAATGCATACCACTGTTCACCATAAGTCATATCTAGCAAAAATTCGACTTACAATTCCCTGACATTTTGACAGGCCATGTACTATACATATGCATGTATAATGCCTATGCCGACATGCCCCATGTTGCAATGTATCAACTTGCCCCAACCCGGGGTTTATTCAAATAAAAATTTTTATTACTCCTTTGTAATTGATTAAAACAAATCCATTGTTACAGTTCGATAGAGGACACAATTTTCTATAAAACTAATATTTTTTAAAAATTATATGCATACCAAGAAAAGATAAAATTGATGAATACCAAGCACGCAACTATTGTGGATTTGACGCAAAAAATTTCGTTATTTTCTATTTCCTAAACTATTTGGGATAAATTTATAAAACTTTGCAAAAATGTGCACACGATAAACATCTTTGACTACGAATTATTTCAATAAAACCTCTTTCACACAATTCGTCTAAATTAAGAATTGCAAACTTGCCCTCCTGCCAACTAGCCCCACTCTTCCCTACTATGCCACTGAGCTATTTAATCGAAATGCAACCTTATCATTATCTAAATTTAACCTTATGCATTACAATCGTATAATACCCAATGAATACACCAATTTAATAATAATATCATTTAATGACAACTAATAATAATAGAACAGTTCGTAGACATGATCGAATCAATACTACAGTAGCGGTCCACGAAGTGGGACAAGTCGTGCGAGGGGAGAAGCTTTCCACTTTGCCGGTTTGTCCCAATTCGTGGCGCCCCATAAGAACAATACAAAAAGGGTCTGGGAACTACTAGAGAAATGTGATCTTGTTGCCCTCAGCACTGTTCCCGTGGCACAATATTTCTTGCTGAACCCAATACATGAAGTTTATCATTAAAAATGAGAAAGTGTGTGCGTACACACTTTCTGTTTCTTCTTCATAACATCACAGAAAAATATTACATATATTACATCATAGAAGTGCATTGCAAAAAAGAAATTTTCTTGTTTTAATCGTAATAAAATAAAACAGATGGAGTAGACTAGAAATCACCAGATTTGGATTGAATATCACAACGAATTTTTTAATATAACTGGTGAGTTATCTCAATTAAGATAGGGTTTTTTGACACGGCAGCGAAATCCATCATATATTTTGCCGGTTCTAAAATGCAGCTAACATGAATTTTCTCTATTTCAGTCAAATGCGTTTGAGTTTTATCAATTGAAAGATAAATGCTGGTCTCGATCAAAGAATTAGTTTCTACTGATTCAATGTTTGTCTCAGTCAGAATTGGCGCAGCGTCAGATTCCATCGCGTCAAAATTCAAACCATCAATTAGGAATGTGTCACCCGATGGTGATTCGCTACATACCATCGAGTTTAAATACGATGATTGCATTTCTACTTTGTTTGACAATTCATGAATTTCTGCATCGATGATCTCTGGATCTTTTTCGAGATTGAGCCATCGTCCAAGCAGTTCGTTCTTGTCTTCAGTTGTCGCATTTGTGATGACTTTAAGTACAAGAGATGTCAGAAAATGACTGCCACTGCCAACAGTCAAACCTTTTTGAAAATGACGTTGTGTTATATTCAGAGATATTTTCAAAACAGAAGAATTCTTACGGAAAATTTGGCTACTGATTTCTTCGATAGTTTCAGACTGAATCTGGTGGTTAGCTTCAGCAAAAGTTTCGATCGATTCAATAGGTTCTGCGTCCGAAATCGGGAGACATCTTCATCGTCTCCAGCAGGCGGATATAATTTTTCCAGGCAATTCATCCCAACAAATCTTCAATAAACTTGCTGCGTCCAACACATGAGCTGGAAGCCCGTAGCTTAACCCTTTTCGCCTGTTTGGCAATTTCTCTGCTTCAACTTGAAGTTCATCAAAATTTTCAGCAGCATTCACCATCTGAGTGAGCATGCAAGTCTTGTGGCGTATCTTGATCGCGGCAATTATTCCCTGGTCTAATGGCTGATAAATAGACGTTGTGTTTGGTGGAAGAAAACAAACAACATTCCAACTGACCTAAAGAATCTGGTAGGGTTTTGTCGTGACCGGAACAAGAATTCATTAGAAACGCGACTTTTTCTGTCGTAAACTCGTGGATGCATGGGAGAAATACATTAAACCACCAGTGTTTGTATCGTTTCTGGTCCATTCATGTTGATGATCAATATATGGCAGTGGACAACGCGCATTTCGGAAGCAGTGTGGATGTTTAGATGTGCCGATGATGAGAGTAGGAAATTAACACGGTCTAGTCGAGTTGCAACAAAATATGACCGTTACTCGATCCTTCGTTTTCATGGCCTTTGTTCCTTTCCAAAGTTGGTGCGCATCTCCGCCACCAACGATGTAAGTGCGGTTCGGCATGCATCGGTTAAAAGAGTCCAGACTCATCCATATTAAAAATGTTTTCACGAGTAGAGGAGACCGGGGCTGCTTGGACTTTTGGGTTGAATGGTTTTCTTATGTTATTCAAAAACCAGTTGTTTAAAAACTTTTTTTTGCACTTGCTTATTACAAATGCCAAAAAACTTTGAGGAATGAATTTTCGTTAGTTAAAACGCCTTTGTTGTTTAGTAAGAATAAAATTTTTAAACAGATATCTGGAATTGTAAAATTTTTTATTTTTATTTTTAAGATAGTTTTTTAGTGTAAGTAAGATTTAAAAAATAATAGTAACACTTGTAAAAAAATTTATTCTACATTTTTCTACACTAATCTTAATTCTACTGAGTGTCCTATTTCTCTAGAAACCTTAAGTTTATTTGCAAAGAAATTAGGGGTAAATTGGCCCTGACACCTACGGGTTGTTTGGCAGTGTTCACTCAACTGAAGGGGAGAAGTTGTTTGAGGAGCTAGATAGACATTTGGTTGAAAATAAAATTTATTAATTGATAAGCGAAGGGTTTTTTTCAACAATTGGAAATCCATTTTTCACGAAGGCCATGTTCAGAATGCATATTGCTCATGGGTTTGTTTAAAAATGGGAGGCTCTTAGAAATCATCTATTTTTTTAAAGTGATCGATAATTAATAAAACCATCTTTCATCAACCAATCAGTCCCATTATGATAATTTAACAAGAAAAAAATTTATTAAATTTTTTACACATAAAGTGATATTTTTATTTAGAATTTAGTACTAAAATACAAAACATGATTTTTATACAGTAGTCATCATTCACTTCAAACGCTTGCGCGTTTTACCATAAGTGCCCGTGTAAAACGCACATGATTAAGACCCGCGTATTGTGGTCAAACATTTAAGCTATATCTTTTAAACTAATATGAAATTATAGCTAAGAAAATGTTTTTTTTAGTTGCGTGATTGAAAATTTTTTCTGATAGCTGGATTTTAAGTCGAAGTAAAACCCAGCAGTCTTTGAACATGGTGTCATTTGCTTGCTAGCTTATGGGAAATGGGTGCTTTTATTTCTGTAATTGTATAAAAACGGCTTGAACAATTTACATGCCGTTTGTTAGCATCGATGCGGATCTCATTCCTCTATAGATGCTAGAAATTCCCTGGTACCAACTCATAATTTAAATTCCATGAAATAATTTTTTGTCGACTCAGGTCTAATTTTAAGCGAATCGGCCCAGTGTTCCCCCCTCTGGCCTACTTCCATTACCACCCTCTGAACCTTTGTTCCGCGCGTGCGTTACGTTCCATGTTTCCAAGTTTTTTCCCTCGCTTTACCATACTTGTACAGCTCTTTAATGCGCTTTATAACCTGACATCCGATGTTTTTAATGCTAGAAATCCCACCGTCATCAATTTGTGAATGGCCTTTAATGATCAGCGGGCGCGCTAGTCACAAGAAAATACCGAGAATATTCGAGATCTTTCCCATCCCTCGGTATTTGTGATGTTTTTTTTGTAAAATAGAGGTTTTTTTCAATAGCAGTTAGAATGAGGTAATGTCAAGGTAAACGTTATGCCCTTTGTCGTAGTACAAAACCGCATTGTGCACGTGCAAGACATGGCGAAAATGAAAGCGCTTTCGTTAAACGATCGAATAAAAATGGTGAACCTTCTTTGAAGTGACCTGCCCTATAGAGCTATAGCAGCTAAAGTTGGATCGGCACAGTGTCCAACATTCTAAAACAGCACAGAGAAACTGGGTCTGTTCAACCAAAATCTCACAATATAGAAAAAAAGAGATTTTCCACAAAAGACGAAAGGTATTTGGAGCTTCTTAGTGTTCGAGACCATCGCGCAACCATTCCCATATTATTGGAAATGTACAATGCATCAATGCAAGTAAAAGGGTCGGGGCAAAGAGCTCTTAAACGACGGGGTTTGATTGGAAGAGTCGCTGCTAGAAAGCCGTTTTTACGCCCAAAAAACGTAAAAAAAGGTTAACTTTTGCACTCGCTCATAAAGACTGGACAGTGCAACAATGGTCCAATGTTCTTTTCACCGACGAAAGTAAATATGAATTATTCGGCAACACGAAACGTGTTTTCGTCAGTTGGAGAAAAGGCGAGAAATATTTAAATCAATGCCTCATTCCAACTGTGAAACATGGCTGTGGTAGTATCATGTTATGGGGCTGTGTATCGAAAAAAGGTGTTGGTGATTTAGTCTTAATTAAAGACATTATGGACAAATATCAGTAGGTTCCTCTCTATACATTGTTTTTTCTTCCGTAACATTTTCCTTTTGTAAGGTATCATAGCATCCTGCAGAGACATGCTATCCCTTCTGGGGAAAGGCTAATAGGTGGTAAAACGAAAGACTCACCTAGTCAGAGGCCTTTTATTATGCAAGAAGAAAATGACCACAAACATGAATCACACTATTGTCGAGACGATAAAAAAAAAGAAAAAGCCGGCGTGTTGGCCATGATGGATTGGCCTTCTCTAAGTCCTGATATGAACCTTATCGAATCAATATGGGCCATAGTCGACTCAAAAATTCCTAATGGTCAACGTACATCGAAAGACCAAATATGGAAGCTGGCTTAAGAAGCGTGTTGCTCGGTACCGCAGCGGGAAAGTTACAGTCACTTTGAGTCTATGCCAAGACGAATGAAAGCTGTTATACAGGCCAAAGGAGGTCATACAAAGTACTGATTCAACCCTTTCATCATTGTTTGATTATTCTGTGTGTCAACTTGGATGCATGAGAAATAAAATGTTTCTTTTGTTTTAGTAAAAAAGTTTCCTTTTAATTTTCCCGGATATTAAAGAGTTCTGCAAGGATGGTAAAGCGAAGGGAAAAAATTGAAAACATGGAAAGTGTAATAGACCGCAGCAACTCCTCCTAGCAACAGCAGCCCCACCCAGTAAGAAGGTCGTCACGGATGCAACCTTCCCTGCGGATAATAGTTAATGATAAAAGTAAAAGTTATTGTAAACCCCTCCCTTCTTAACCTTCAATCTCTTGGTATATAAGCACATGGTTGTATCGTCTTAAGTAGAGTTAGTTTACTGGCAAATACACAGTCTAGAAACTATTACATTTGGAGGTCCCAACGAGACAACAAGAATAACAACGAGACTCTGGAAGAAAAGTTTCTGATCTGTGCTTCATTCGCCAGCTGCAAGTATTCAACGCTTCTATCACCAAGTCTTCAAGCAACCGACATTGGAACATCATCGAGGTAAGCGAATGCCGTTTGATTCACCTGTACAAAAGACTGCTCTCAACGAGAACACACTACTACCTTTATACCCCGTACTACAAGAATCTGATTTAACCGACCAAGACCCAAACCTAAGTCACCATCGAGAGCAATTTTTGGACAATTGGAAGACCTTAATAGACTTAGAATTTAAGCAAGACTTAGAAAGAAGTAAAGCATACCAGACAATCTCAACAACTGAAAATATCCAGCAGTTACAAACACAGAAACAAGAAGCAAGTCAGGCGACGCAAAATTCGCTGCATTTTTACACTTATTACCTTCTAGAAAAAACTTTAAAAGTAACAGATGGTGTAACAGCAGAAACCATTGCTAATGCTACTAAAACACTCAAAGACGATATAGTCGTACAAGGTGGGAACACCAGAACACTAGATAGTTTACTCCAACAGCTACACACATTGCACGGAAAAGAAAAGGAATTTTTGTTCGGTACCATCAATGTATTGCAGAAAGAGTCAGAAATTGCACTAATTGAAGATAAAAAGCAGATATCTACGCTAAAATTTGAACTTTCAAACGCGCAAAAACAATTGGAGAGTAACAAAAAGAAGGCAAAAAGTTCCAAATACACTTTAAGCAGTTCGCTAGAGCAACTTCAAGAAAACAACGAGGCTCTGAAAAACTCCCTTGAAAAAGCCAATTCCCGAATCGCCGACCTAGAACAAAACCTTGAAGCCACCTTAGCAACAGAGAGTCAATTGCAGAATCTTCTCAAAAGAAAGGAGGAAAACAACGCAGCTGTCGAGACCGAAGGGCAAGAAATAATTAACAAACTTGAAGGTGAGAAGACCAGACTGATCCAGAAACTCAGCAGTGCAGAAAACCAGATAAAACAAGTATCAGAAACAGCAGAGCAGCTCCAGAAAGAGATAAAAGTTTTGGCAGACAGACTCGACAAGGCCTCAGCAGAGAAAATCAATTTAAAGAAAAACCTGCTAGATTTTACTTCAAAGAACAAAAACCTTGAAAAAGACCTTCAAGAACTACAAGATCGGGTACGAGGACAAGAAAATCAAATAATAATTCTAGAAAACCGGGTGAAAGAATACAAAAAACTTCAAGTTAAATTCATCGAGACTGAAGACTCCAACGACTCAATGCTAGACGAGGACGAACCAGGAGAAATAACCAAACTAGTGGGAGATATAAACGAACTAACCTTGCCGACAGACAGTGGAGACAAGTCACTCCACTACGAGCTGGAAATAGAACAAACAAACGATTTTGAACAAACAATAGAAAACCTCAAAACACAGATAGAACACTTAAACAAAACAATAATCTATTTGGAGCAAGAAAATCAACAGTTTAAAAAGAAGGTCGACATGGGCGTAACACACGACGACGAGGACACTTCGGAAAAAACGTTCGTGAATACCTCCAAGAAAAATACCAAGGATGGCGAAATTCCAGCAACTGAGCAGGACGACGAAGACGCAAAGAAAGTGAACCGGTACTTCACTCAGCCAATAGTGAAGGCTTTAGGAGAGCTATTCTCCAGAGAAGACAAAAAGGCTATTCCAATCTTTAAAGGAAAAAGCACTGATAAACTAATATCAGAGTGGTTACGCGGCGCCGAACACGTAGCACGAAACAATGAATGGGACGACAATCAAAAGATACGTTTCTTTTCTGATCGATTGAAAGGCGAAGCCTTCGAATGGCATGAAAACTACGCTGAGGAAGAAGGAGATGATCTAAATTACCAGGATTGGAAAGAAGCACTAATTACAAGATTTCAAGACACCTACGACTTAGTAGCTACGCTGGAGAAAAAACTTTCAAAATTAACTCAAAAACCGGAAGAAAACTGCAGAGCTTTTGTGTCAAGGTTAAATAATCTCTACGATACCATCGCTGGTAAAGAAGAAAGGGCTGACCATAACCAAACTATTATTGAAGGACAATTACTAAACAAAGTGAAAAAGATGAGGGATCACAGAAAAAGCAAAATTCTACTACAAGGATTACTACCAAAGTATAAAGCAGAACTTTATCTACGAATGCCAGAAAACACAGAAGACTTTGACGCATTATGTAAACAACTTTTCATTTCTGAAAAAATTCTACACACAAAAGAAGCTACAGACGACAAGGAGATGTCAGCTGTTATAGCAGGGATAACGCATCACGAAAAACAACAAGACGATAAAATCCAACTACTTGAGCAAAAATTATCAGAGGCTCTGTCAGAATTAAAATGTACTAATACGAAACATGGATCCTCACAGGAAAACGACGTTACCATAGCTGCGACTGACCAATACGAAAACAGAAGACCACGTCCAAGTGAACGTTACTCAAGATCTCGTGATTCGCGAGTGCGATTTGCTGACAGTCATAACAGCCGAGAATCAAGTCGAGAAAGAAGTCTAAGTAGAAACAGAGACAACAGTCCTTACCGCAGAGATTACAATTCGTCAGGACGAAGAAATTATAATCCTTCAGGATACAGGCCAACCAGATTTCCATCTCACCAACGTCCCTCATATCGGAACGACTACCCCAACCGACAAGGAAACTACAGTGGACCAAACAACTACAGACAACAAGCACGTTATACCAGCAACCAACATCCACAGCAGCAACAACACACTAGCAACAACCCTCGAATCACTGAAAATCGAGAAATAACCTGCTACAAGTGTAACCGAAGAGGACATATTGCAAGAGAATGTTGGACAGATATGGCACGTACCAACAACCAAGGTCCCCGATAAACACCATAAAACCAATCAGTAACTCCCAACTAACATACAATTTAGGATCAGATGTAGAAGTAGAAATTCCAAAACTGATACGTATTCCCGTTAGAATCTTTAATAAGGAAATAATAGCTTTAGTGGACACTGGCGCAGCCGCTAGTTTAGTATCCAGTAAAATATTGGATACTCTAGAGTGTAATGAGCACTTAAAACAAGTAGAAAATGCGAATCCTCCTATTTTTAGAACGGTGTCGGGACAAGAACTTAAATCGATAGGGAAATTTGAATTTTCAGTTATTATCAATGATAACCATATTATTAACCACCACTTTTATGTTATGAGCAACTTAAATGAACAATGCATCTTAGGATTAGATTTCTTATCTAACAATAATGTGAAGATTAACACTAGAAATCGTCAAATATGTTATGATCACTTTGGAGTAGAACATAATTTTGGAAGTAATACCATGCCCATTTATAGCGTAACATTTAGCAAAGCAGGCATCCATATACCACTAATCCCGATTGATAGAGAAGACGAAAATCTTACACAACAAGATTATCGTAATTTAGAATCCTTCACTCAATTAGACTTTAATAATAAAACTAGCAGATAGCTAAGATTGTTGAAAAAAAAGAACAAGCACTCAATGTATCAGACGACATACAAACTAAAATTGAAATTTTACTAAAGAAACACGAAGATCTTTTCGCAGACCAAGAATCCGACTTGGGTCTAGCTACACAAGTGAAACATCACATCAACATAGGCCATAACGCTCCCATTAATCAAAGACTGCGAAGAACACCCGAAACTTGTTGTTAAGACTAAAATAGAGGTAATGCTAAGTAACAAAATAATAAGAGAAAGCCACAGTTCTTTTGCTGCAGCCATAGTAATGGTACCTAAAAAAGATGGAGAGATGCGAATGTGCATCGACTACAGAGCTTTGAACAAAATTACGGTTAAGGATAAGTACCCTCTACCTAGGATAGATGACACAATTGACGCGTTGTGCGGATCGGTTTATTTTTCTACATTGGACTTACTAAGCGGCTACTGGCAGATAGAAATAGAAGAAAGTGATAAACACAAAACAGCTTTCATTTGTGAATTTGGCCAATACGAATTTAATCGAATGCCATTTGGTTTAACAAATGCACCCAGCACTTTTCAAAGAGCAATGAATAACATCTTGAAAACGGTATTGTACAAATTCGCATTGGTTTACCTAGATGACATCATAGTGTTCAGTAATTCAATTACTGATCATGTGACACACTTGGAAGCAGTTTTTAGACTCGACGAAGTTGAAAAGGAAGAAGTGCGAATTTTTTAAAGAAAAATTAGATTATTTAGGATACATCGTATCCGGGAAAGGAATAACACCAAGTACAAAAAAGTTAGACGCGATTATTAAGTATCCCGCTCCCAAAAACGTAAAAGAATTGAGCTCATTTTTAGGTCTAGCCAGCTACTACAGAAAATTTATTCGGGCTTTTGCTGATAAAGCCCATCCACTAACTGCGCTCACTAGAAAGTCAGCGGAATGGAAATGGGGGGAGGAACAAAGGGACGCCTTTGAATGTATTAAGAACTGTCTTATCACTAGACCTGTTCTAGGTTATCCAGATTTTTCTCGAGAATTTATCATCTACACGGATGCTTCAGGATATGGAATAGGAGCAGTCTTGGCTCAAATACAACCTCCACCTCAATCAGCAGATTTAGCGGAGTCCGACGGACAGGACCTTCGTAAATCAGACGACGTAGAAGTCGTCATAGCCTATACCTCTAAACATCTGAACGACCGCGAGGCCAAGTGGTCAACCACAGAGAAAGAGGCATACGCAATAATCCACGCCATCGACGTGTTTAGGACGTACCTATACGGGCGTAAGTTTACCGTATTTACAGATCATAGACCTTTAGAATGGTTAATGAGTAAGACAGAACCAGCAGGAAGATTAGCTCGATGGGCTCTTAAGATCCAAGAATTTGATATCATTATTGGGTACAGACCAGGAAAGTCACACCAAAATGCTGACACACTTAGTCGCACCCCAATAGTGCCGCTAGCGAAAGTAGAAACAAGGTCAACAGGTACAAAAGAGAAACCAGAAGCTAAAAACGAAACCAAGGAAACTAGAACAAAACAAGTAATTTTTGAAACGGAAAGTAATCAGTCCAAGGACACGGAAAAATGGATAGAACTCCAACACAAAGATGAGTATTGCAGAACAATACTAAAGGAAATGGCAAAGGCCAATCCAAGTAAGGACGTTAAAAATAAATTTAAAATAAACGACAAAGGACTATTAGTAGATACCAAAAGAAGAATTGTAACGCCAGTAAGACTGGTGCCACAAATTTTAAAGAAAAATCATGATCACATATTGGCAGGACATTTAGGAGTAGGAAAAACGTTGGCTAGACTTCAAAGACAGTACACATGGCCATGCATGCGTACCTCCGTAATAGAATACGTTAAAAGTTGTTTGATGTGCAATAAAAGAAAAGCGGTAGGTGGAAGTAAAGCACCATTGCACCCTTTGCCTTTAGTTGAAGGAGTATGGGAAAGGATCGCTATGGATATAGTGGGCCCAATTCAAGAAAGCGCTAAGGGATACAGATATATATTAGTTATATCAGATTATGCCAGTAGGTTTGTTTTTACAGTTCCAATGAGAAATCAAACTGCCCAAACAATTGCGAAGATTTTAGTTCATAAAATATTTACTAAATATGGATCTCCAGAAGTAGTTCTAACAGACCAAGGTACTAACTTTCTATCCAGTCTAATACAAGAGGTGTGTAAACTAGTCAAAGTCAAACAAATAAGGACTACGGCCTATCATCCACAAACTGATGGATTAGTTGAGAGGTTCAATCGAACTCTCTGTGACATGCTAGCTTGTTATGTCTCAGACCAACCTGCTAACTGGGACAAATACCTTCCGTTCGTTACTTTTGCTTACAACACAGCAAAACAAGCTTCAACTCAAGAAACACCATTCTTTCTATTCTTCGGACGAGAACCAATAATGCCTAATGATATCAAGATTAACAGAAGATACGAGACCTATGAAGATACTAGTATGGTGTATTCACAGCAATGGGAAAAAGCTCAAAAACTGGCAAGAGAACATCTCTTCAAATCCCAAGCAAGACAGAAAAAATACTACGACGTAACCACGAAAACTATTAAATACAACATAGGTGACTACGTATTACTGAAGGCGCCACCAGCAGCAGGAAAATTCATAAATCGATGGAACGGACCATTTCAAATTTCACGAAGCTTCTCGGATATCAACTACGAGATCCAACACACTGAAAACAAAAAACTTAAATCTATCGTACATACCAACCGTCTCAAACTTTACATACCAAGAAAACAAGAAACAACTAAGGAAGAAGAAATAATACAAAACCTACCAGAAAATGTTGAAGCCCAACGACGACCAACAATTCACCAACGCCGACCAGGCCGACCAAGGAAGCAGCAGCTGATACATCCAGTGAAGACGAACATCAAACCACGCAGGAACGAAGAAGAACCAAAAAACCATACAATACCTAACCTTTACCGTAACCAAAACCAAAACGATCCTATAACGAATCACCAATACCACTTAAGAAGACGATATCAAGGACCGGATTACTAAACATTTTCATTTTTCACAGATGCAGACATTACTCCTCCTTCTTTGCCTCCTTCAATCCCTTAACCCTACTTACCCTATCTACGCATCCATCTGCGATTGTAACAACATGAAAATACGAGGAATCCTAGACTTCGAATTGCCTTACTACTGTGACAATGAAAAACCAGAAACACAACATTTACCAAGGATACCAACTAGTTACACCTTAGTAACCAAACAAAAACCAGCAGCCACTTGGAAAGGATGGACATGTCGACAGTGGACTAAAACAAAGAAAATAACCGGATCGTTCTGGATCGGATCCTTCGATACAGTTTACTCCCAAGAAAAAATACTAATCACCCCTTTGGAGTGTTGGCGGATGGTCAACGATAAAAAATGTGGCAACAATAATATGCAAACCGGACCGACGGGACTCAGTTTCACAGCCACTCCTACAGGAGAAGGTAAATGGTACGCCATCAAGGAATACCAAACACTAAATTGTGTAGCGGAACAGATCACGCTACGTCAGGAGAAACCAGATAGTCCAATCGAAAGCCCTTTCGGATTACTTAACACCACCCAACAGGAAGGACAATTCATCCAAAATCCAAATACAATCGTGTGGGGAGAAAGAACAACCAACAGTTCATACACTCAGACGTTACTAAAAGGGAAAGGATACCTGGAACTTCCTCGAGAACCGGAGTCGGATAATTCCAGCCGCCTTTACGACACCAGTCGGCAGATTGAAATATCTTTTCTTAACAAACCAGATAAGGACATCGCACCAGTAGGACATAAAGTGGTTGGAATCCCTCTAACGTACTTGACGTTTCCTGCAGAAACAACAAAAATTTTGTATGAAATGTTCAAGAACACAATCGCAACATGCCTTAAAAATACCAACCTTGCCACACCCGTGTGCGAAGACTACAGAGAGTTGTACAAATCCAGACCACAACGTTCTCTTCTTCAAGAAGTTCACTTTCTCTTCGACACCCAAGTTGAAGACGAAAAACTTGGGATTCGCCTCTACAGTATTTCATACGCCTGGGGAACTCTAAGATTGGCACATAGAAGACCAAAAATAATCAAGGAAGATGGAAAAATCGTACAAAAGGATACAACAATATACATTACTTACGAGTCCGGAAGCAGAAACCCTTTGACAACGTACAGTCAACTTTCAAAGGACGACCCTCTCCCATCAGGATCAAAATTCCAGTACATTGTCGACCAAACGATACGCGTACAAAATACTCATATCTGCATCACGGAGACAACACACGATTACGTATTTGCTGCAGCCTGTTCAGAGGAATCAACGAGATGGATTCTAGAAAAAGAGAACAGCTACCTAATTTCCCAAGAATCAGAAATGTGTCTTACCGTAGGGGTCGACGAAACCTTAAAATTGGAAAAGTGTGCTTTGGAAGGAGATACCAGGAAAAACCAGCAGTGGTTCTTTCAAACAATAAATACCAATCCGGATGTTATAGAAAATTTTCCCGACGTAACATTGCAGGATATTCAAGAAGTCCGATTAGAACAACGAAGAGAAATTACAACCACAATCAACTCACCCATATTTGGCGGTATCTTGAAAGCAAATCACGGCAGTGGAAACATCATCTGGGACATGATCGCCTGGGGATTGTTGAAGAACGGACAATATGCAAACGGAAAATTTGTCACACATCATGGGCTTGAACAACAACTAACCATGGAAGATTGTGACACAGATTGGACAAAATGTCAAGAAGAACTAAAAACATTTATCACAAGTAACGATCCCCTGGTGCAATCACAAGTATCCGTAGGAAACTGCAGTAAAGCAACTAACAAAGGCCAAGCTTTCGAGTATACGTCTGATTTCACCATCAGACCGTTCAACACTAATGCTTGCGTCAAGGCAAACACAACAATGCTTATTCTACAGGAATGCGCCAACACCAGTTCAATTTGGGGCACTTTCGAACACACAGGACAGCTCATGGCAACAGACAGAACTGGCCTACATTCACCAGCGTCAGACAGAAAATGTCTTACACTAAAAGTAGGACGTCTGAGTTTAGGGCATTGCCACGGCTCAAGTAGAAAACAACAGTTTAACTTCGAATATCGAAACCCGCACCAAATACGGACGCTTTCAGCAGCAGCCATTATAGCGCTTCATACTCAACAATCATTGGACGGAACACAACTCCCACTTATACCCCCTCTTCCAAAAGAGAAAGTAAAGCAAACAACGAAAACTTAACCACGCCCTCCACACAAAAATCTATTTCATCTACTTCAAGCACCACAACGACAGTAAAACCAACTACAAAATTAAGCACAACCACAATTAAAACAACAATAGCCACAACAGCCATAAAAACGACCGTTAAAAGCACACCACCGACAACTAGGCCTACAACAACTACTAAGCCTATGACCACCACAACTAAGCCTACGACCACCACAACTAAGCCTACGACTACCACAACTAAGCCTACGACTACCACAACCAAGCCTACAACTACAACAACAAAGCCTACAACTACAACAAATAAGCCTACTACTACAACTACTACGCCTACAACTACAACAACAAAGTCTACGACTACAACTACTACGCCTACAACTACGACAACAAAGCCTACAACTACAACAAATAAGCCTACAACTACAACTACCACAGCTACAACTACAACTACTGAGCCAACGACTACAACCACTAGGCCTACAACTCCAAGTACTGAACCTACATTGCCATCAACTACAACTGAAACCACGTCCACTACACAATCATCAACGACAACTATAGCGACAACAACAACTGAATCAATAAGCAATTCAACAACACCTCTCACAACAACTGAAAAAATAGAAGATCCTCCGGTCACGAAAAATCACACCATTACGGAGGATGCAATAATGGAAATTATTGATGACACTGAAAAAACATCTCAGCAAGAAATACCCGAGGCAGCATCTTTAACCCTAGAACAAGTACCGGAGGTGCCAATAAAAAACGAAACAGAAAGCGGTCTACCCCAAAATATAGAAGAATTCGGCGACAAAATTGAATTCGATATTTCAAAAATGCATGAGCAATATAAAATAAGTATAGAAACAGAACACGAAAACAAACTTGCAAAAGAAATTCGCGACGTATATTGTCAACTATCAACGATAAAGAAAACTGAAGCGGTGATGTTAGCTCAAAGTAACGGAATTCTTGCCGCTTCAGCGCTCGGATTACCCATCTGTACGAGACTGCAAGGCTTCGGACAAGCGATGACGCTCCAACAATGTGAAACCAAACGGATTTTCATCTCCGCAAAAGAATCGAAATGTGGATTTCAACCATTCTTTACCTATGAAGACAAAAACTGCACAATCGGAGTAGATGGATGGTCCATACATCCATATTCCGATTGCTTTTGGAAAACTCATTTGGTGAATTTAAATGGATTCCATCACACCTGGGAACACAATTCAACAAATGGAGAATGGGTAAAACAAAAAGCAAGCATTCACATGCCGAACTTAGACCTCATCACAGAATTCGAAGAGTTGCACCTGAATGATTTCGAATACAGTCTGAAGAGCCATCCAGCGCATGAAACAATGGAAATGGAGCAACTAAACATCCTAAACGATCTAGTAGGCCTAATGCAGGAATCAAATTCAAAATCTGTTTCTGACATAGTGATGTCAGAAAAACAGGATAATCAGATAGGAACCATGTTCTCATGGTTCAACACATTAAAAATTCTTATCCTATCTATCATAGGATTCATTGTATTCATCATATCCCTACGCATATTGATCATCTGTGACCCTTTTACAAGAATCATGGAAAAAATCCGACAAGCTAGAAGATTAAGACGATATGGAATAAATACGGAAGAAGCGCATGAATTAACTTCAATGATCCCAAATTCAAGCACTCAACCACCGGAAGAAATAAAAGAGCAACCGTTCACTAGGATGACGGCTCCTACACCTCTTACCATAGAAAGACCCACACAATCACGCCCGGCTCAACCAAGCGCACCGAAACAACGTAATATTTATCCTGTCATGGAAGAAAACTGGGAATCCGATCAAGCCCGCAAATGCACAGGAAAACACACGACTTGCACTTACGTTCCCAACCATGGAATGGTATGGGAAGACCTTTGCAGATGCTCAACAGAAGTTGAATCTAAAAACAACTAACATTAAAAAAAAAAAAAAAAAACTTAACAAGTTTTTATTTTGGGTGAAAGGGGAAAGTAGTAAATGTATTAAAAACTCAAAATATGAAAACTTCAAGTGAATTGTCCTTAAACAACCACCAAACACACAAGTGTTAAGTAAAAGTGGAAGTTTTAACTAAAAAAAAAAAAAAAAAAGAAATGATGGAACAGAACAGTGAAGACGCAGTGCAACGTAATGAAGCAAGTGAAAGTGAAAGCCAACCAGAAATAAACTACATGGTGACTGAAAGTGAAACTGAAACAGACAGTGAAACGCAACGAGATGGGCTCTTCGGTGATTATGGTTTTTATCCACCAACGTTCGAATTTAATCCAAATGCTACACAACAAGAAACTTTACCTAAATGTAGTAACTGTGCGATGAAAACGCACCCAACCTTATCGGCAGCAAGAGCAGATGCCGTGCAGAAACGAACACAAGCCATCACACGACTACGTGAGCAAGAAATTTTCCTCGAAATGATAGACGCTCCAAGGGAAGAAATAAGAAGATGTATCATCCAGAAGTTAGGACCCGCTGCATGGGATTACCACCCAAAGGCAGAATTTCTAAATCAGAATTTTAACAGCAAAACACTACTTCATACGAGCGTGAAAGCGGGAAAACTGGACATAACGGATTTACTGTTAGACTACGGAGCTGACCCAGATATAGAAGAGGATGGCCAGACCATCGCACATAGAGCGGCAGCAGAAAATAACAAGCTACTGATCAGGATATTACGATATCACAAATACAAGTTTTCATCGTACAATAGCCTTGGAGAAACACCACTAATGGTCGCCATCGCCTACGGGCATGAAGAAGTGGCCAGTTATTTGTGGATAAGTTCCAACGTTGCACAAATGGCGAAGGACAACAGCACCGTCCTACATTATGCCGCCAAACATGGAAACAACACTCTCGCTAGGGCAGCATGTGAAAGGAAAATTCACATTAACATCAATCAAACGACTAAACCAGGAAACTATACGGCCCTACACCTAGCCACAATGTATAGGCAAGATCTCATAACAAATATCTTATTGGAACACGGAGCAGATCCAGACATAACTGATGTCAATGGAAACACCCCGCGGGATTACGCGTTTGATGAACATAGGAGAAACATATTTGAAGACTGGAAATGTATAAGAAGCCGCAAGAGAAAGGCTTCTGGCAATGAATAAGATTGAAGCAAAACAAAATTGAAGAACCAACAACAGTTTATTACCACTACTACAACAAAAACACTAAAATGAAAACATTACGACAACAAATTGCATTCATTAGACAGAATCTTCGAATTCCTCCAGCAGGCATTCCGGTAAAAACACCGCAGATCGAGAAGTGGGATAGAAAATATCCTCGCCTGACTCCGACCACCACAACAACCTAGCGAGATGTTGCGGATAAAGATCGCGGTATCTCGCATATCCAGGATATCGGCTAAAAACAGATAATAAGAAAACGTTAACAAAATCGGAAACATAAAAGAAAGAAAAGGAAAACCAACTCACACGTAGTAATAATCGCCGATCCAAACTCGCTGAAAGCCAAAATCGAAAGCAGAGGAAGGAGCACAGGGATTATTGAGTAGTGAAAACAACAGCAATTGCACTATCAATTCCTTGTCCTCGGGTCGAAATCGAGCAAAGAAACGAGACGGCGAAGAAAACAACAACACCCCCATCAGATGCAAAACATCATCAAAATTGCCCCGATGGCGCAACAAAAATTGTAAAGAGTCAACCTCCATTTTAAAACTCAAAACAAAAGACACGAAACGACAATGAACGACAGAAAACCAAGAACCGACGTAAAAGAACGGCAAGAAAAAACTAAAAGAAGAGAAGAGAAGAAAAGCATACAAGAAAAAAAACGATTGAAATCTGCAGTAGCATTCCAGTAAAAAGGAACGTAGACCAACAATTATTAACTAACACTTTATTAGCATAAAAGACAATGAATAACGGTACAGAAAACATATCTTGTATTTTGTGCCTCATACTTTAGCCCAACAAACAAGAATAACGGTGAAGGAAAGAAAGTAGGTGACGGGTAAAAACAAGTTTTCACCTAACCATTGCCACGCCACATGCCGAAGAGAAGTAAGGAGAAGAAGAAAATCAGAAGACAAAGAGAAAAATTGGAGGACCAATTTATTCTTGCCGAAGGGGGGAAGGAATGTAATAGACCACAGCAACTCCTCCTAGCAACAGCAGCCCCACCCAGCAAGAAGGTCGTCACGGATGCAACCTTCCCTGCGGATAATAGTTAATGATAAAAGTAAAAGTTATTGTAAACCCCTCCCTTCTTAACCTTCAATCTCTTGGTATATAAGCACATGGTTGTATCGTCTTAAGTAGAGTTAGTTTACTGGCAAATACACAGTCTAGAAACTATTACAAAAGTAACGCGCACGCGGAACAAAGGTTCAGAGGGTGGTACTGGGATTATGCCAGAGGGGGGAACACCGGGCCGATTCACTTAAAATTAAACCTGCGTGGACAAAAAATTAATTCAGGAAATTTATATCATAAGTTAGTACCAGGGAATTTCAAGCATCTATAGAGGAATGAGATCCGCATCGATGCTAAAAATGGCATGTAAATTGTTTAAGCCGTTTTTATACAATTACAGAAATAAAAGGACCCATTTCCTCAAAAGCTAGCATGCAAATGACACCATGTTCAAAGATAGCTGGGTTTTACTTTGACGTAAAATCCAGCTATCAGAAAAAATTTTCTATCACGCAACTAAATAAAACATTTTCTTAGCTATAATTTCATATTAGTTTAAAAGATATTGCTTAAATGTTTGACCACAATACGCGGGTCTTAATAGTGCGTCTTTTACACGGACACTTATGGTAAAACGCGCAAGCATTTCAAGTGAATGACGACTACTGTAAATTGTATATTAAAAGAATGAAAGATAATTTATTTTAAAACAAACGCGGGTCCATTCAACCCGACTATTTTTGGGTTTTCCAAGAATGGAGGTTTGCACTATATTTTTTTATCTCCAGCAATTTAAGACAAAAAAAAAATTAAAAAAAATTAGGATATAGAAATCATAGTTGTTTATCGCTGACAACAGAAATATTTTAGATATCGTTAGTAAAAGCTGAGATATGACGATTTAAAAAAAAGTGCTAAAAAACTTCGGTCTCCCCTATATCCTTTTTTTTTAGTCCTGTTCTGACTTCATCCATTTTCTTTTCTATTCCTATTAAATTCACGTCCCCAGCTTCGCCATGTAAATGAACACTCTTGCCAATTTCGAAGCGCCAACGCCATCCACGAAACCATTCGTCAGATGCTGTGAAGTTGGTTAAACCATGTTCTTGTTCGATTTTTTTAGCACTTACTTGAATTATTCCTCTATTCATTGGCAAAAGCTTACACCATCCTGAAGGATGAATTATATTGACAAACCACTCGTACACTAACTTGTTTAGTTCAGGATACTTGGCTCTATAGTTTGAAACTTTTGATTTGAATGTCACTGTCTTCTAGCTTTAATAGTCTTTAATTGATCACTATTTTGATAAATGCAGCTAACTGTTGATTTACTAAGACCAAGAGAACGAACAATTTCCGCTTGAAAAATACCACTTTCAAGCTTTTCAATCACATTTAACTGATCACTTAATGGAATTCTTTGGTGTTTCTTTCTGTTTTTTATTAAATCTTCAGGTAAATTTTCTTTTTGCTTGCTTTTCTTTGACATTTTTAACCAGAGATGTGAACACGACCACTGACAGTATGAAAATAACCTTTTTGCGATATACTATAGTCGCCATTCCTCTTGCATTAAATACTTTAAAATAAAAATATGTATAAAGTATTTTACCGAGAAGTTACGGAGTAAACTAGTTTATTAAAACAATAAGCCAAATAACAGGAGTGACCTTTTTTTCGAAAAAACGCCAGAAAACCGGCTAAAAATGGCTTGAAGTTTGAACCCCCCGCGCAAGTTCAAAGAATACGAGGCTAGAGGGTTTTTTTTGGTGCAGGCTCCACCCTTCCCAATTTGTAGGAATTCCTACTTTGCTTCGAGCCTTACTTTGCTTCGTGGACCGCTACTGAATAATTACGTCATATACACAAGGCAGTTTAAAATGAATAACTTTTGTGAATTATTACTTAACTACATGTTTGTCAGATTAGAAATAAAAATAGTACACTTTTTTAAACTTTACATTATAAAATATATTAATAATTTTTTAACAGCCACGTAATAAGTTACTTTACTTTACATCAAAGTTTTTCAATAACATAAATTAAAACCACCTTACTATCCTTTAATTTGAGCCATAGACCTTATACACAGTAGTCCAGTGCTATACCTCTAAGCTATCCAATATAGCTATTGAAAAGCAGTTTTGCAAATTATATAACTGATTTACTACATATTACCATTTAATGACGGCAACATTGCCTTATTACGTTTGGCAACATTGTAGTTATAAAAGCAATAGTTTCTGTCAAACAGTAGAGCCAGTAAAATAGTACAGAACAGTCAAGTTTATTAGTGTCTATACATTCAGTAAAAGTAAAGTAAAAACAAAGTTACTTTGGTCGGGTAAAATAGTCTTTATCCTGATTCACTTGGAAATTAGCCTGATCGCCGCTTGGACTTGCGAAGACGTCAGAGTTTCCTTTTCAAGGATATGATTGAATATATTCAAGAAATGGGGTGCGATCACGTGCCAAAATTCTACGTAAAACTCTGAAGGAATATCATCGGTGCCAGGGGACTTGTTTGACTTCGTTGCTATTAGAGCAGCTCTAATCTCAAGAAGGAAAACTTGGTGCCGTTTTGTTTCGGGTTGACTTAAAGAAAGCTCTTACTCCCACAAAAAACTCAGTCCGTGCCAGTTTGTCAGAAGAAGGTTGATTTTTTAAAATTCTAGTAAAATGGGAAATAATCTCTGCTGAAATGCCCTCTTTGGTCGACAAGCAACTGCCATTAGAGGCAATGATCTTATTAATGCGACACTTACGGTAGTTAATTCTGACTCGGTTTACATGAAAAATACTTGCTTCTTCAACCACTGGGCCTTCGAAGCAGAGGGAACGAATCCCATACCCCTTAAGTATACTTTCCTACCAAGGCTTTGAGAAATGTCTCAACTGGTGAAAGGCAACGCAATCAAAGTGTCTGCTTCAGCCATTTCCTGAATTCAATACCGATAGAAAAACTTGGTTTCTCTTATTAGTCTTGCTCTTGGCCTAGAATAATCTACCGGAATGCGCTTGATACCTGGTTTCAGAACACTCTTCCGCCAATTTGCTACATTCCTTTCTCTGAGAGGATGATTAGCAGATTCCTGAATGAAATTAGTTAATCATTTCTGATACCCTTCTACTGACAATATTGAAATTTCAACAACAGGACAGGGGATCTGCTACGATTCGGGAGATCGAGATTGCAAGTAATTGTTGATTGTACCGACTTATGGTCACTAATTGATAAAGACTGCAAACCAATATTTAAAAATTTATCTGCAAAAGATTGACTAGCATATATCCTATCAAGCCTAGAAGAACAAAAATGGTAATGGTAAGTGTGACCTGATTCACTTGATTTAGCCTTCTTCAGATGTCTACCACACCTAGACCAGTTACCAGCTAATTTAAAGCATAGCTAACGAGATTACTGGGGATTGAGAGAGACTGGGTATTTTTTCTATAGGGGAAGTCGTCAACGCAGTTAAAATCACACATAAACACGAAGGGCAGTCGAGTGGTAACTGAGTAGGTAGGAATGGTTGTCGAAGAAAATCGTTTCTCTCGTTTTTAGACTGTTTACCAGACGGGGAATAGATATTGATAAACATAAAACCTTTTACGTCGATAGAGATAAGCCTTCCGTCAGGTTCAAGAAGCAATCAAATATATTCCAGATCATGCTTAATGAGAATGGCTGTTCCGTTTTAGTTGGGACCGACATTTGCTAGCAAGTGGTAACAGCTTTCAATAATTGGACAAGAATGAAAGGCTACCTTTTGAAGTCCCACGATATCTAGATTATCGTCCCTGCAAAAATTTAAAACAATTTGACGTCGGTCGACTGACCTAATACCTTCAATGTTGATAGAAGCGATTTTTTTTTTGTAAGTTATTTGTAGGTGGCTTTCAATATTTAAATCGTTGTTCGGATTTTTGTGAAGGATACTGTAATTTTCTGCTTTACCACTCTTCTAGTCCGGAAGCCACCGCATCCGTTTGCCCGAAAAAGATATCCGAAACCAGCACCCATGAGTCGCTAAAAATGCACTGTTACAACGCCATGGAGATTCCTGGAAGCTGGCAGACGGCAATCCTGGTTGGTGTACGGATACGGAGTCGAGGTATGCTGCTGTGGAACAACAGTTGGCGGCGGTAGAATGGGCCATCTGGAAATGCTGAATTGCCCAATTTTACATTGAAGGTCGACCATCAAGCATTGGTGGCCATTTGGGATCCATACACGTTGGATGCTATCGAAAATCCAAAAATCTAGCAACTTAAAGAGCGTCTCTCCCCATATGCCTTCACAACCGTATGGCGGAAGGGGAAAGACCACGTCATCCCTGATGCATTATCGTGGTCCCCTGTGAAGGATCCAGCGGCGGACGATGAATGTGTCGGAACGGAGCTGGCGTATTCTCTGCGCCTCGTCACCCTTCAAGGCAACAACAACATCTGAAGCCCGGACGACGAGCTGGATCAATCCAGCCATTTGACGAAGAAAACGCTCATTAACTTGTGAGCGACGGCATCGGTGGACCCCCAATACGTCGATCTTGGGGTCACCGTAGAATCCGGATTTCGGACGGTTTGACCATGCTCATTGAGCGATGCGCTACATGTCAGAAGCGTTTTCCGAGTCATTGCCAGGAGCCGATGATGTCCGACCCGTTATCGACTTATCGACAAATCAGCGGATTTGTTTCAGCACGGGTCACTAAATGTGCTGGTGTATGCGGACATGCTATCCGGCTGGCCGGTGGTCCATCAGTGGCGGCACGATCCAACTGCACACAAAGTGGTACATGCCGTCATGGGCAATTTTATCGAATTAGGGGCTGCGGAGGGTTACGAAGCCGCCGCTCGTTCCGTATCAGTCGTCACCGGCAAGCGGTGACTCGGGAAGGGTTGTTGTGTATTTGTATTGGCCATCTTTGTTAGTTGATTGTATGTATGCCTAGAATGGCGCAAAGAAAACGTTGCTAGGGGAGCGGCAAGCCTGGAGGCCGAGGCGGAGATTCGGGCTCGTGTTCTCGTACGCTTAAGTGCTGACTTCATGCCTGTCCCATCTTGATGTTTCTCGTGTCCGTTTACAGTGCGGTTTAGATTTGATAGAGTGGCGATCTCCTGATCACGCCCGGACTCAACAATCCGCCACTCTTATGCACACTCACGATTTTGTACTCTGATAAGAATAGGGCTCACCGAGATAATCTCCCCGTCGACTCCTTTTTCGAAGTCAGTCAACACAAGGCATGATGATCTGTCACGATCTTAATAGGGTAAACCCATACGAAACTTCTGAATTTCTTTACAGCCCATACCAACGCCTGACACTCTTTCTCCGTGATGGAGTAGTCTTCTCTGTCGCTGTCATCAGCCAAATGGCGTATACTAATGGACGTTCCGTTCTTTCCGGCCGCTGCAGTAGTACTTCTCCAATGTCGTACCCGCAAGCATCCGGGTGTATTTAAGATGGAAGCCGATAATTCGGGTACAATATCACTTACTTTGTCATCGCTTCCTTCAGGGCTTGAAACTGCTTTGTTGCAGTGATCCCCACTGAAAGACTTTTCTCACGTTAAATCTGCCAAGAATTTTGAGAACTGTGCGAATCCGCTAATAAACAATCGACAATACGAACACAAACCCACACAATTTTTTTATGTAACATGCTGACTCAAGGAAGAATCAAGTAGAAATATCAACAAAGGAAAACAGGTACACAACATCCCCTCAGGCAGATTACCGCTCACTAAAGTGAAAGTGATTTTTAAACCCTTCTCTTTTACCTTCAAACTCTAGTTATTTTTAAACAGTATATTTAGAGTTGTCTCGGTGTTCTGAGAAGACTCCTTCCTATACTGAAATACATGGTACTGGGAAACTTTACGATTGGAGGTCCCAGCGAGACATTTGTAACAAAAAGAAAGTTTCCTACCCGTGCTTTATTTCAGTTATAATTGTTCTACGATTCCACCAACGAGTCTTCAACCAATAGACATAGGAACACCATCGAGGTAAGCGAATGCCGTTTGATTCTCCTGCACAAAAATTTTACTCTCAAAGAGAACACCTTATACCCGAATATTGTCGACGAACAAGTACCACCCTTATACTCCGTAATACAAGAAAAAGATGTAACAGAGATAAGAGGAGACCTTTACAAGACCATTTAAAAAAAACTGGTTTAAGAGAAAGTCTGGTAGACATTGCCACAAGGTACAAAAAAATCAAAAAGGTCTACAAGTACTACAAACAAAGACAAGAGAACAGGAAGAACAAATAAACTACCTAGAAATCGAGTGAAAGAATACCAAAAAGATTCGTTAAAATCATCGAGACAGAATATTCAAACGACTCAAGGCTGAACCAGGAGAGATAACCAAATTGGTGAGTAAAATCTACAAGCTAACCTCGCAGATTGATCAATCACTTCAATACGAGTTAGAAGCAAGACACACCGCTGACCGCGAACAAACAAAAAATAACCTCAAAAGCCAAATAGAACACCAAAACCAAACTATAACCTATCTGGAACAACAAACCAACTAATAGAGAAAACCACCAACATGGGGGCTACACACGAAAATGAAACGAGCAAAACTGGAACATGAACTAAGGGATCAACAAAGGGGACAAAGGGATCTCAAAACGCAACCAATCGTAAGAGTGCTAGGAAAACTGTTCTCCAGAGAGGATAAAAAATAAATCCAGGCCTTCAAAGGAAATAATATCGACAAGCTGATAATAGAATGAATGAAAAGAGCTGAACACCTAGCACGCAACAAAAACTGGGACGATGAAAAAAACGCTTCTTTTCGGATCGATTGAAAGGCGAAGCCCTGGAATGGCATAACGATTTCGTTGAACATCAAGAAGATGAACTAAACTACAGAGACTGGAACGCAACCCTCGTAGCAAGATTCCAAAATGCATACGACCTACCCACACTTAAGAAAAAAATTTCAAAACTGACAGAGAAAACGAGAAGAAAACTGCAGAGCTTTTGTATCGAGACTAAACAACCTGTATAATAGCATCGAAGGCAAAGAAGAGAAATTTGACCACGACCAAATGATTATTGAAGACCAATTACTAACCGAAGTAAAGAGGATGCAAGACAACACGAAAATCAAAATCTTACTCAAAGGATTACTACTTAAGTTTAAAGAAAGAATTTATTTACGAACGTGTTAGGACACTAAAGACTTTGACGCGTTGTGTAAAAAACTATTAATTTCCGAACAGATCCTTCACTGAAAAGAAACTGCCGAGGACAAAGAAATATCAGCCGTCATTACTGGGATAACGCATCACGAAAAACAACAGGACAACAAGATCGACTTACTAGAACATAAAAATATAACAGCTGGAGTGTACTAATTAAAAACGTGGATTCCCACATGTTAACGAACTAACCATAGCAGCCGCTGACCAGTACGAGCAAAGAAGACCACAATCAAGTGAACGTCACTCAAGGCCACCAGGTTCAAGAGTCCGATTCCAGGACAGACAAAATAGCAGAGAATCAAGTCATGATAGAACCTTCAACCGGAGTAGAGAAAACAGTTCTTACCGAAACAACTACAATCCATCAGGACGAAGAGAAAGTACAACCTAGTTATCCAGCTTACCAGTGCCCATCAGACAGAGGCGGATACCCTAGCAGGGCCATGAATTACAGCAGACCTAACTTCCAAGCACAAAATAGCTACGGTAAACAAATGCGTTACTCCTATCCAGCTTGGACAAACCATAACAACAATCAATATCCACGACAATAGCAAAATTCAACCACCAACCACCGAAATATCAGAAATAGAAAAATGATTTGCCACAAGTATAGTAGAAAATGACACATTGCAAGAGAATGTTGGAAAGATATGGCACATATCAACAACCAACGTCGCGGACAAATGCAGTAAACACAATATCCCTGACTGAAAGACAACTAACATACAATTTAGATCCAAATATTAAAGTATGAATACCTAAACTAATACCTGTCGCAATTAAAATCGTTGAAAGGAGTTTCATGCTTTAGTAGACAAAGGTTCCGCAGCTATTTTAGTATCCAATGACATGTTATTTAGCCTAGAGAATAAAGAACAAATAAAAAAAGTAAAAAACACGAATTCCAAAATTTTTAGGATGGTGTCAGGACAAATACTTCAATCATTTGGAAAGTTTGAATTTTCAGTTACCATTAACAATAATCATATTATTTATCATTAACGTTTATATTTATATAATTTATATTTATTATCTCTTTCGTTATGGAAAACTTAAACGAACATTGCATCTTAAGATTACATTTCCTATCAAACAATAATGTGAAAATTATCACTAAAAATAGACAAGTATGTTTTGATCATTTTGGAATATAACATAGTTTTGGAAACAACACCTTACCCATTTAAAGCATATTTTTTAGCAAAGCAGGCATACATATTCCACTTATCCCAGCCGATAGAGAAAACGAAGATCTTACACAACAAGATTATCGCAATTTAGAATGCTTTACCCAATTAGACTTTGACAGCAAAACAGAACAGACAACTAACAGTACTTAGAAATTAATGTAGGTCCCAGGTAAGATACGTACGAAAGTTGAAATTTTACTACGGCGCAAAGATCTTTTTGCAGATAAGGAATACGATCTAGGTCTAGCAAAAGATGTGAAACATTGCAATAACTCAGGATACAACCCACCTATTAATCAAAGATTACCAAGAACACCCGAAGCCTTAAAACTGGTTGCCAAAACCAAAATAGAAGTAATGTTAGCTATTAAATTATAAGAGAAAATCACAGTTCTTTTGCTGCAGCCATAGTGATGTTACTCAAGAAAGATGAAGAGATGCGCATGTGCATCGATTAAAGAGCATTAAATACAATAACTGTTAAAGATAAATACCCTTTACCGATAGATGACACAGTCGACGCAACTTGTGGGTCAGTGTATTTCTCAATATTTGGCATACTGAGTGGCTACTGGCATATCGAGATAGGGGAAAGTGACAGACACAAAACAGCCTTCATTTGTGAATTCGGCAAATACATATTTAACCGAATGCCGTTTGGACTAACAAATGCACCAAGCATTTTTCAAAGAGCAATAAACAACATCCTAAAAATAGGATTGTACAAATTCGCATTGGTTTATCTAGATGACATCATTGTATATAGTAATTCGATTAATTAACATGTGACACATGTTGGAATGTGCAAATTTATAGTGAGAAGGATCTTCTATGTGGTCTTTGCCCGTAGTCATAACTACAGTAATGTGTGACACTTCTAACTTCATGTTAGGTAGAATCTTAAGTTAGTTTAAATACAAGACAGTGCTGCTCAAGAAGTACATCATTCCTTATCATAGAAGACTTACAACACATCTAGAGACAGTATTTAAAGTCCTTAAGAATGCTGGCTTAAAATTAAAATGAAAGAAGTGTAAATTTTTCAAAGAAGAGCTGGAATATTTAGGCTAAATAGTAGCTAAAAAGGGAATGACCCCAAGCACAAGAAAGTCAGAAGCAATTATCAAATATCCTGCTCCTAAAAACAAGAAAAGAATTGAGCTCATTTTTAGGTCTCGCTAGTTGTTTTAAAAAATTCATACGGGCTTTTGCTGATGAAGCCAACCCGTTAACTGCTCTCACTAAAAAGTCAGCGGTATGGAAATGGGGGGGAAACAAAGGGAGGCCTTTAACTGTATTAAGAACTATCTCATTACTAGACCTATTCTAGGCTCTCCGGATTTTACTCGAGAATTTATCGTCTACATGAATGCTTCGGGATACGGAATAGAGCAGTCTTGGCAAAAATACAGCCATTACTTCAATCAGAGGATTCAGCGGAGTCCGACGAACAGGAACTTCGTGAATCTGGCGGCGTTTAAGTCGCCATAGCCTTTCCCTCTAAACATCTGAATGACCGCGAGGTCAACTGGTCAACCACAGAGAAAGAGGCATATGCAAACCTCCATGCAATCCATATGTTTAGAACGTACAGTATCCTCCACAAAAAAAAGGCCCTCCCCCGGTAGTCCAAAAAATAAAAATTATTTATGAGCGCTAGATGGCATAGTTTTTAATTGCAAAATACAAACAAAAAAAAGCATGCAACTTTTTTTTTGTTTGTTTTGACTGCGAGAAAATATGAAAAACGGAAAACTGAAGAAAAAAGTTGGGGTGGGGGAAAGGTAACAATTCAGAGGTTAGCCTTTCCCCAACTTTTTTCTCGAATTCTCCGTTTTCCAAATTTTGCTCGCAGCAAAAAATACTGAGATCATGGCAACCGTCTCGTTTTTGCAGTCAAAACAAACAAAAAAAAAGTTGCATGCTTTTTTTTGTTTGTATTTTGCAATTAAAAACTATGCCATCTAGCGCTCATAAATAATTTTTATTTTTTGGGCTACCGGGGGTGGGTACCTCCTTTTTGTGGAGGATGCTGTACATAGATAGACGTACAGTACCCACCCAAATTATTGTGCACTTTGTCGTTTTACGTCCCTTTTTACATTGCCTCTTATGGCACTACGTCCCCCTCTTTTTTTCAACTTTACGGATCAGGAGTGAAAGGTACGAAAAAAATATATATCAGCATACACATCGATGAGTTTGCTATTATTTGGTGTGTTGCGCATCTATAAGCGTGTTATATCCTGAACGGTATATGTGCGTTCAGGTGTACAAAATTTCCCCCTTTTCCCAGTTTCGTGCCGCCATTACTTTTCTTAGTGTAACCCCCAAAAATGTCCCTTTTTTCTTTCGTGACATACGCGTGAGACACACCCAAAACTCATATCCTTCTTGGAAACAAGCAAGGACGAATGTACAGTATCCTGCACAAAAAGGTGAACACCGATTTATTTTGAAAAAGCCATCTGTGGGTAGAAAATATTAATAGTTTACCTTTTTAAGGAAAGGTAGGGTGGTTTTGGTGCAAAATAATCATAAGGAGGGTTGGGTAATGTCAGTTCAGACACCTTTTTTTTGCCCTAGGTATTAAATGTCTGGAAAAAGTATAGACTGCATATCGGTAGACTCTCCTACCCCCCGGCTAAGTAGAACAATTTCTGCAATACGAAACACAGTCTTTCCATTACTCGTTATTGTCATTATCGGGTGGGGTAATCGGCTAGCATATGGAAACACCAAATTATTTTCATCAGTATGCTAGCTGACTGATAGTAAATTGTTGGTGGCCTAGTGGATACGTTTCTGTCGGCGACGCGGAAGATCCGCGTTTAAGACTTGCATAAGATAACTATGTATAAAATTACTCCTGTCATGAAAATAGTGTAATTGTTTAAGAATTAAAAAATCATTAATCAAATATAAATGGTTGTTCAAAATTTCAATATAATATATCTCATCAAAGAAACATTTAATTATATTCATTTGCTAGTTCTGCTCTGAAAACCATTAATGCAAACAAGATTTGAACGCGGCTCTCCTAAGTCGCCGACGGAAACATATCCACTAAGCCACCAACAATTTACTATAAGACAGCTAGCATATTAATGAAAATAATTTTGTGTTTCATATGCTACTCCATTACCCGACCCGATAATGATAATAACGAGTAGGGGAAAGACTCTATTTTGTATTGTAAAAATTGTTCTACTTAGCCGGGGGGGGTAGGGGAGTCTACCGATAATACAGTCTACACTTTTTTCTAGACATTTAATACCTAGGGGGAAAAAAAAATGTCTGGACTGACATTACCCAACCCCCCTTATGATGATTTTGCGCCAAGACCGCCCTACCTTTCCTTAAAAAGGTAAACTATTAATATTTTCTACCCACAGATGGCTTTTTCAAAATCAATCGGTGTTAACCTTTTTGTGCAGGATACTGTACGAGTACATTCGACCTTGCTTTGTCTGAATGTTGCGTTAGCAACACAGGACGTTTTCACCTTCTCTAACGCTTCGGGGAAACAAGCAAGGACGAATGTACTCAAACGTTCGGCCTTGCTTTGTAGTAAATTGTTCAGGGTATCTTCTTCTTTCGTAGGAACAAGCAAGGGCGGATGTACTCGTACAACCGGCCTTGCTCAGTAATAAGTCATACGAGTTATCTCGATTGTTCGTAGAACCAGCAAGGGCGAAAGCACTCGATGATTCAACCTTGCTGTTCGCCTACCATAAATAGGCGATGTAGTGTCTCTTGAATGTAATGTTCTTACTTGAGGTCCTAAAGTGTGGACGTCCTAATACACTCGTGTTACACATCACCCCCAAGTGTAACAAATGGTGGAGATGCAGCATTACTAAGGAGACAAGGCAAGGAAGTTTATCTTATAGTATTATTCATTGTCAGAGGCGAAAATCGTTTTCGTCGTTTTTGTTTTCGGCTGACAGTGGGTAGGACTATTTGGTTTCTATTAGCTTTCTCTCAAGGAAATCGTTTATTACTGTGACCAGATTTTGAGGTATTGTAATGCAGCAAGACATTAATAATTTTTTTTTGCCGGAGGTAAATTTGAAAGTCATCGAGTCGACGTTGGCCTAGTTGTCCAAGGGATCCGAGCAGACGTTTACACCCTTTTCCTCCATCTACGCGCTCGGTACCGGTACAGCAGCTGGAAGAAAAAACTGTTGAGCCGGACAGTAAAGAGGACGTAGTGGGAAGTGGGCAGCGGGTAATCCAGGCTGAAAAAAGGGTGGAGAGTACTGCGAAAGATCTTGAAGAATCTTACGTAGACAAGAGTATTGAGGCAGCTAAAGAAAATAGCGAAAAAAGTGAAGACGACGAGTTGGAGAGTACTGCGAAAGACCCTAAAGAATCTAACGTAGACAAGAGTATTGTGGCAGCACAAGACAGTAGCGGAAAAAGCGATTTGCGGAGTTGGAAATTACTACGAACGAACTTGAAGAATTCCACGTAGAAGGGAATATTGACGACGCACACGAAAGTAGCGATGAAAGCGAAGAAAAGGAAAACGTGGACAGCACTGACGAAAGGCAGTTATTTGCAGATATCGATAGTGATTCAGGTACTGGCATTATGCCTCCTCAGATAAAGTTTTTGAGTCCCAAGGTCTTTAAGGCAACGCCAGAAGATGACGCCTTCGACTGGCTTGAGCGTTACGAGTCAACGGGAGCGTACAATCAATGGGGCGATACGGAGCTAAGGGCGAATTTCAGCATGTATCTGGATGGAGCGGCAAGAAAATGGTACCTGTGCTCCACACTTCCGACGGAGTGGCGAGATTTACCCATACGACCGGGGGTTGGCCTCAACGCAGCTGATCTTCCGGCAGTAACCGGAGTCAGAACACTGTTTTTGAAAGAATTTTAGCAACAAAACTACAAGCTGTTCCAGGAAACACGCTTGCGGAACCGGGTTCAAGGTATCGAAGAAGCGGCAACTAACTACTATTACGATGTTTTTGATCTTTGTAGGGTGGTGGATCCAACAATAGCGGAAGCCACCAAAGTCGACTACCTTTTTTTGGATTACGGCCCTCGTTGGTCGAAAAATTGTACCCGTTACAACCCAAAACAGGCGAAGAATTTTTAGAGGCGTTGAAACGGTTTACTGAGGCCAAGCTCTTGGCCAATAGACGAACCTGGCCGGACGCGGTGCTTGGGGTGGCAGCGACCAGAGTGGCGGATGTTCCAATTGATTTCATTCGGACCCTTCCAAAACCAGCTCTAACTGCGGCTGATACGGAATTATGGAAAGTAATTAAAGAACTGCAAGGTGTGGTAGAAAGTTTTAAGATTCAAGCAGTTCCACCTTCGAAGAGACAAGGAAACGAGAAGACAGTTACGTGGGGAGAGTCGGAGAGAATCTACAGAAACAATAACGGAGTACTCAAATGTTACTGTTGTAACGGAACGGGGCACATGGCCCGGAATTGTTGGGAAAATCCGCAATCTACTCGCTTCCGACCACGACCCTATTCAGGTCCTCCTGGCTCACAGAGAGAGCCGTTGGGTCCTCCCGTGCCAATCAACATCGAGTCCCAGCTAGCCGAGACGACTACAGATTCATCAACACAGGACGAGATAAAGAAGCAACCTATCCTTAGACTAGATTTCAGCAAGCTGATCAGAAAAGAAGTCACTTGTGGAACACGGCAAGTAATGGCAATCGTCAGATCACCCAACACAGTCGGTTAAATTGATTACCAACGCTGATGTAATAATCCCTTCTTTCTCAGTGGCCAATGTGATGAGAGTAGCGCAAGCTTTACAGGCGGAGAACTTTTGTTTCGAACCATCAGGAAAACTTCTACAAACCAAGAGAGTGTCGGTGGGAGTCATCAGTGGCTACGACGGAGAAGTGCTGAGCTGTGGCCTAACGACAAGAGAAGAGGACCCCCCAAGGACCAGACCACCAACAAAGGAAGAAGTGAATCAGAGGAGGACACTCATAGACAACCTCAAAAAACAAGTCAATCATGGCATTCGAAAGACAAACGTGAAAAAATGTTGCAATTGCAGTAGGCCGCTGCAAAAAATCCGAACACAACATTGAAACGGGAGATTCCCCGCCAATGCATCAGGCCCCGTATGCCAGCCCGTGGAAGGCTAGTACCATGGTGAACGAACAAGTAAAAAGTTTGGAAGAGGCGGGAATTATCGAAATTTCGGACCGCTCGTGGTCCGCACCGGTGGTGCTAATGAGAAAGAAGGATGGAACATGGAGATTCTGTGTCGACTACAGAAAGCTGAATTCAGTCACGGTACGGGATATTTATCCTCTACCAAGTATTGTTGATGGGCTGAGTCGATTGGAAGGAGCAGAATTTTTTTCTATCCTCGACTTACAAGCTGGATATCATCAGATTCCGGTGAGAGAGGAGAACCGTCACAAGACTGCCTTCATTACGGCTGATGGGTTGTACCAGTTCAAGGTACAGTATCCTGCACAAAAAGGTGAACACCTATTTGTTTTGAAAAAGCCATATGTGGGTAGAAAATATTAATAGTTTACCTTTTTAAGGAGAGGTAAGGCGGTTTTGGCGTAAAATCATTATAAGGGGGGTTAGGTAATGTCAGTCCAGACACCAATTTTTTGCCCTAGGTATTAAATGTCTGGAAAAAGTGTAGACTGTATCATTGGTAGACTCCCCTACCCCCCGGCTAAGTAGAACAATTTTTGCAATACAAAATAGTCTGTCCATTACTCGCTTTTGTCATTATGGGGTCGGGTAACCGGGTAGCATATAGAAACACAAAATTATCTTTATCAGTATGCTAGCTATCTATTGCTAAATTGATAGTGGCTTATTGGATACGTTTCCGTCGGCGACGCGGGAGATTCACGTTCTAGACTTGGAAGAGATAAGTGTTTACAAAATTATTATGTGCATGAAAACAGTGTAATTGTTTACTAATTAAATAATCATTAATCATATGTAAGTACTTTTTTAAAAATTTAAAATATTAAATATCTTATAAAAATTTTATTTAATTATATTCATTAGTTAGATTTGCTCTGAATACTACTAACGCAAACAAGCTTTGAACGCGGATAAAACGCGGAACGCGGTATAGAAGCGGAAAACTCTATGACAACACTGATTGCCTCTCGCGATGCACTTTACCCGTGACCGAAGACCAAGAAGAAGATCGCTGTGTGGCCATTGGACTTGTGGGGAGTGGCAGATCGGTGGATTTTGGACCGGAGGAAAAATTCGTTGCAGAGCAGCGTCGGGTCACACAGTGGTGTCATCTGATGGACCAGTTGGAAGCAGGTCGTGCAACGTTAAAAAACTTTTGTCTATTCAATGGACGACTATGCTTACAGACTATTAAAAACGGTAAACAGTATCGTAGCCTGTGCGTCCCACGTTCATTTTGGGAACGCGTCGTAAAGGCATACCATGATGACTTGATGTCAGGGCATATGGGAGTTCGACGCACCCTAACGAAAATTTCTAATCGATTCTTTTGGGAGCGTTTGGCGATTGATGTTACGAATTATGTGCAATCATGTCCTAATTGCCAGGGGCGAAAAGGAGTGAACAAACGGCCAGCTGGTTTCCTTCAGTGTATTCAGGTGGCACGTCCATTTCAAAAGGTGGGAAATGACCTCTTAGGTCCGTTTCCCATGTCCAACACCGGAAGTAAGATGATCATCGTTGCTGTTGACTACTCAACGAAGTGGGTGGAACTACGGGTCATGTCCAACGAAAAGGCGGATATTGTGGCAAGATTTTTTGTAGAACAAATGGTGCTGCGCCACGGAGCACCGGAATCCATCATTTCGGAACAAGGGAAATGTTTTATAGCTGCGCTTACCGAAGAAGTCATGAAGAATCTTGGAACCAGCCACAAGACAACGTCAAGTTACCATCCTCATTCAAACAGATTGGTTGAGCGGATGAATCACACCTTGGCGGCTATGCTGTCAATGTATGTCAGCGCGGACCATAGAGACTGGGACGAGGCATCATTACCTTACGTGTGTTTTGCTTACAACACGGCGCTGCAGGAATCTACGGGATATTCACCATTTTTTTTGCTTTACGGGCGTGAACCAATGTTACCTATTGATTTGGAATTAGGTTCGGATGCCAACCCTCGGCTGGTTACGTAGGGAACGGCAACGGATTATGCAACCCAGGTTATGACCAAATTGGCGAAGGCCTGAGCATTGGTGCACACGCGATTTGGAGTCGCCCAGGACAACCAGCGATGAGAGTACGACAGTCGCCACAGAGAGCTTCAATTTAAAGTAGGAGACCAAGTCCTGGTGTACAAACCCTTTCGAAAAGTAAAACGAGCAGAAAAATTGCTTCATCGCTGGCAAGGACCGTTCAAAGTGATCCGACAGACAACTCCTGTAAGTGAAGTTAAGTTCCCGATCAAGAAAATCGGAGATTGTGCACGTCATAAAGATGAAACTTTTCCATGACTTGGTCGAACGAGGTTTAAATTTGAACACGGAATCCCCAGAGGCGACACGTGAAACACCTCTACCCAACGCCCTTCAACCACCTGTGAGGATTCATCGGGAGACGGGTACGGTTAATGGAAACCACGGTGAGAGGGCTGCAGTTTTACCCGACAACATCGTCCGTCCAGTACCTTCCTCTGGGGGAGTTCGTCAGCCAAAGACAGCAAGCAGGCCGGCCCGCCTCCCCACAAGGATACAGCCGGCTCGTCGAGCTGGTCGACCGGATCGTTACCTGCTTTGTTATTGCCTTACACAATTTGTGTATTTGCCTTCCTCGGGTCAGTCAAGGTAGATGCGTTGCTTGTTCGAGACACCGTGATTTTCAATGAAAAGCCGGGTGTCGCGTTCGGAGAATCGTTCTGGACAGTCATAACAGATCTCCATATACGACCGGCAGAGGCAGTGATTCAGACATTGAAAGTGAGGCTGAAGGAGTACTCGGACATGGCCGTTAAATGCCATGAAACAGGAAATCAACAAGGTGCATCGGCGGCCAAAAAACTTGATGTCAAGTGTCGTTGGTTTGAACGTGAATTAAATCAATCCGAACATCGACTAGCAATTTTTCGGGATGCAATTGGTTATCCTGCCAAACAACGTCGAGCGGTGATCGATGGCGGCGGATCAGCGTTAAAGTGGCTGTTCGGAGTAGCCACTCAGGCTGATCTCTCTGGATTGAATAAGAAGATCACCGGCCTTGCACACCGGGAAAATGAAATAGTCCATTTGATGGACCAGCAGGCAACCGTGGTGAACGAATCACTTACAAGACGAGATCCGGACAAATACCAAGTTGATCCAGGAGTTGGAAGGACAAACGGTGGAACTAACAAAGAATTACAAAGATTTGCTTGGACGAATGGCAGTGCGTCAAGCTTACATGATCAACTATTTCAATTTTTTCATCAATCTAGACACAGCATTCGAGTCGATGGAAGCGAGCCTGCAGTGGCTTCGAGACTTGGCAGACGCTCTTGACAAAGGGTTGGCCCTCTTGGCAAACGGACGATTAGCGCCTCAGATATTTCCACCTGCTCAAATGGCTTCGGTGTTGAAAGCAGTTAATCGACAACTACCCTTGGGTTGGGCAGTATCGAATGAAGAATTATGGGTGACTTATCGTGAAGCCATGGTGACGATGGCGGCGCTGGAGGAACGTTTTCGTTTCTTTATCAAAATTCCGATCTACGATCACGCACAGCAGTAAACCCTGTTTGAAATTTTCAGTTTACCACGAGCAACAGACATTGGCCCCCATGGAGTGGCGGGACCTACCCAATTTTCTGGACGTTTCAACAGACTTGGAGACTTTTATTGAACTTTCGACTGCCGACGTTCGGGGTTGCAAACAATTGAAACGATTATTTTGAAATTTTCATACAGGTTTAGCAAAACGGGGAGCACGGAAATCCTGTGCGATTTTGTTATTTACCAATGACGCCAACCGTAAGCTAGCGCAATGCATACAACAATTTAAAGAATGGAAAGGATCCCAAGTAGCTTATCTTGGAGGAAATCGCTGGGTGTTCTCAGCAATTACAGCTCATGAGGTGGTGTTCTCATGTCCGATCTGTAGCAGCCAAGGGCCCCCTCAATCACTGTTGCTGCCTCCGTTTGGGATTTTTGATGTCCCTCCTGGATGTACGGCTCGAAAGGAAGGCTGGGTCTTCCCCGCCAGTTTGGACGGACGATTGGAGGTCTCGTTAGATCCTCTGGTGGCACTCACTCTGGCCGCAGTGGGATTTACATCCTACATCCTACACTCATCTCCTTCTTGGAAACAAGCAAGGGCAAATATACGAGTACATTCGACCTTGCTTTGTCTGAATGTTGCGTTAGCAACACAGGACGTTTTCACCTTCTCTAACGCTTCGGGGAAACAAGCAAGGGCGAATGTACTCAAACGTTCGGCCTTGCTTTGTAGAAAATTGTTCATGGTATCTTCTTCTTTCGTAGGAACAAGCAAGGGCGGATGTACTCGTACAACCGGCCTTGCTCAGTAATAAGTCATACGGGTTATCTCGATTGTTCGTAGAACCAGCAAGGGCGAAAGCACTCGATGATTCAAACTTGTTGTTCGCCTACCATAAATAGGTGATGTAGTGTCTCTTGAATGTAATGCTCTTACTTGACGTCCTTAAGTCTAAACGTCCTAATACACTCGCGTGACACATCACCCCTGTTCATTCTCTTGGTGAATGAATATACATGTTTTTCTCTTTCACAATTTCAACGGGATTTTATTGAGTTAAAGTAAGTCGTTGACACACACACAATTTACACTACCCACATTTTAACAGTTGGAAACGGGAAGAGAGTAGCCAAGCTTGGTGCTCCACCGTCGGGAGCACCCAAGAAAGAGAGCCCTTGCTACACCTGCTCACGCCCCGTTTTCGCCATCATGTAGTCTAGAGCTACTTGTCGCAACGAGAGGGAGGGTGTGTAAGCAACAGGTAAATTGTTTATGCGACACCTAGGAAGGGGGGTTGGAAATTGACGTTTATCAATCGAGTTCAAGCTGGTTAGCGGGAGCATCGCCGGCTTTATTTTCGCCATTTTCGGAAATTACTACTGTATTTTCCTCGATGACACACAGCTTGGACACAGGACGATGATAAACTCCTCCTTTATTTCGTACAAGAGCAG
This sequence comes from Daphnia magna, assembly GCF_020631705.1. Taxonomy (NCBI): domain Eukaryota; kingdom Metazoa; phylum Arthropoda; class Branchiopoda; order Diplostraca; family Daphniidae; genus Daphnia; species Daphnia magna. The sequence goes on from NC_059184.1 coordinate 9,650,567, forward strand.
ATCTCGGAATTCCGTCCTTTCCAGGGTAGATTTCATCGACGCGACTAATGGGCCATCTTCCTCTCGGTGTGTTCTGGTCGATAACGAGCACCAAGTCTCCCACTTGTATATGTCGGCGATCAGCTTACCACTTTTTCCTTTTGAGTAGCGAAGGAATTACCTCGGCGGTCCATCTTCGCCAGAAATGGTCTCCAATTATTTGAGCGTTTCTCCATCTTTGGCGGGAAGTTGGGCTGGACTCGTTGATTACATCGACCGGGATGCTAGGGTTAGCTCGGGCCAAAAGAAGATGATTAGGCGTTAGAACGGCCGGTTCGTTTGGATCTGTAGAGCATCTGCCAATGGGACGGTGGTTCATGATAGACTCCACCTCGACTAAAGATGAGATGAGGACTTCGTCCGGGAACGAGTGATCTTGAAGAATAAAAAGAAGTGCGTCCTTGGAGGCTTTCCCATGCCCCGCCGAAATGGGGGGCAGATGATGGGGGGAAACGTCCACTCGATGGTTTGGGCGCCAAGCTCCGTTGCTATAATGGTTTGATTCAAGCATTCCAGTCCGGCCTTAAGCTCCTTTTCGCCGGAAGTCAGATTCGTTCCATTATCCGAATATACCATATCAGGCCGAATCCTTCGACGCGCAAATCTCCAAAAGGCCACGAGGAATGAGGATGTGTCCAGAGAATAAGCCATTTCAAAATGCACTGCTCGGGAAACCAGACAGGTGAAAATCATTCCCAATCGTTTTTCGGTCCGTCGCCCAACGGTAGTTAAAATTGGCCCAAAATAATCGATTCCGGTGTTGGAAAAGGCGAGACGATCATCTTGAAGACGATGGACTGGAAGGGGGCTCATCATAGGGATGTCCGGCTTTGCCCTGAATCTTTAGCAGTCCAAACAATTCTTAATAATGCTGTTCACGGAAGCTCTGCCTCGGGGTATCCAGCAGTAGTTTGTGTGCACAGCAACGAGTGTCCTTTCGGCGGTCGCGTGTCGGAGAAAAAAGTTGGCTTGTTGCACAATGAGTTTGGTCACGTGATGATTTGAGGGCAGTAATATCGGGTGCTTGATATCCATCGACAAATTGCAATAGCCCAACCGACCGCCCACGCGAATACATTTTGCCTTCGAATCGATGAATGGTGTCAGCGTGATTATAGATGAGTTGGGCTTTAGCTCCTTTCCCTTTTCCAGTCTCCGGTATTCCTTTCCATAGCTTTCTCGCTGAGCTATTCGGATGAGGATGACTTCGGATTCTCTCATTTCGGAAATTAAAGGAAAGGGCTTTGATCTTCTATTTTCGGCTGAAGTGAAGCGGTTATGGATGAATATGAGGATCCATGCGACAATCCTATTCAACCGGCATAGACTGGAATTTTTTTGCATCAGTGAATGGAGAGGATGGGCGTCATGAGCCGAAATTGATCCTGCAAATTTCGAGGGATTAATTTCGGGGTCATTATCCGGTTGCTCAAAATACTCCGGCATAGCTGGCCAGCTGACTTTTGGTTGGCGGAGGAAAGCTGGGCTGGTCCACCAATGGTTGTCTTCCGTAAGAGAGGCCGCTTCGACGTCGCGGCTACAATCATCGGCCGGGTTTAAGACGCCCGGTACGTGCCACCACTGGTTTCGTCAGTCAGGGTAAGGATCTCGCCAACTCGGTTCGCTACCCAAGTATGGTAACGGCAATGGGTTGAGTAAATCCAGCGAAGTACAGTAGACGAATCTTACCAGTAGGTTTCGACGTCGATCTTCAGTCGTAGCTCCCTTTTAATCGTTTTAGCCAAACGTGCGCCAAAGAACACGGCGGATAATTCCATCTTCGGTATGGCCTTTGGTTGGAGTTGACACATCATTTCTCCCCATTTTTGCGTAAGAGAGGTGGGAGCTTGGATGTGACTTGATAAAGCAATCCCGGAGCCAACAAATCATGGAGGTGCCCACCGTTTGAGAGATCGGCAACAGCGGCTTGAATTTCCCCCGAAAACACACAGAGTGATTCAAAATCCCCATCCTTGGGGCCGGAAAGCTGCATGAGGCTCTGGACGTGAGCTCGGACGACTAGCTGCGGGTTGCCATATCTTTTTTGAAGCCTTTCTAATGCTGTCCGATATTGCGCTGGGTCTCGAAGAGAGTTTGCCACGCTGTTGCGGACCTTTTCGGTCAAGTAGTCTTTGAGAAAAACAATGCGTTGCGCATCGTCCGGAACGACATCATGCACCAAGCTCTTGAAATTTTGAATGAAGTTAAACCAGTTTCTTGGGTCTCCATCGTAAGGGGCGAGGTTGATGCGTGGTAGTTTTGATGCCAACCATGAAGACGGGTGGCTCCGTGGGTTGGATCCGGCGGCATCAGTAATCCAGCTATCCGGCGTCCTAGGTGCGCCAGGCAATGACACTCATTGCGGGTTCCATCCTTGAAAATCGTGTCACCTCCGAAATTGATGTTTGGCTGGCCGATAGAGGGTGCTAACGGTTGAAAGGCAGGAAAGGTTTCGTCCGGTTGCTTGTGTAAATCTATTTTGAATTTGACCCTGGGCACAGAGATGGTTGTACTGGGCCAGGTCGTGCCACCAGGAGTGTACAATAGGCGGGCGTCAGGTGTTGGATAGTAGTAACTGGCTGGAACATTAGTCGATGTGTCAGCAGAGACAAACCCGGGGTGGCCAGCAAAGGCTAGAGTCGAATGGCTGTGGGCGGGATGCCAACAGGAGCATAGACCGAATGGCCGGCGAGGACAAAGGATGAATGGTCGGCTGTAGCTGAGAGCGGAATACTAGCAGGTACATGAGCCGAATGTCCAGTAAGGTCGGAGGCCGGGTAGCTAGAAGCAGGTAAAGTCGTTGGGCCAACAGGTACATAGGCCGGGTGGCCAGCAGCGACGGAAGTCGGTGGGCCAGAAGGTACATAGGCCGGGTGGCCAGCAGCGACGGAAGTCGGTGGGCCAGCAGGTACATAGGTCAGGTGGCCAGCAGCAACGGAAGTAGGTGGACCAGAAGGTACATAGGCCAGGTGGCCAGCAGTGACGGAAGTCGGTGGGCCAGCAGGTACGTAGGCCGGGTGGCCAGCAGCGACGGAAGTCGGTGGGCCAGCAGGTATATAGGTCGGGTGGCCAGCAGCAACGGAAGTAGGTGGAACAGTAGGTACATAGGCCAGGTGGCCAGCAGTGACGGAAGTCGGTGGGCCAGCAGGTACGTAGGCCGGGTGGCCAGCAGCGACGGAAGTCGGTGGGCCAGCAGGTAAATAGGCCGGTGGCCAGCAGCGACGGAAGTTGGTGGGCCTGCAGGGGCAGAGGTTGGTGGGCCAGCAATGACAGAAATCGGTGGGCCAGCAGGTGCAAAACGCTGGTGGCCAGCAGCGACGGAAGTCGGTGGGCCAGCAGTTACATAGGCCGGGTGGCCGGCAGCAACAGAAGTCAGTGGGCCAGCAGGTACATAGGCCGGATAGCTGGCAGCAACAGAAGGCCAGCAGGCGGAACATAGGCCAGATCGCCAGCAGGTATATAGGCAGGGTGGCCAGCAGCGACGGAAGTCGGTGGGCCGGCAGGGAGAGAGACCAGTTGGCCAGCAGCGACAGAGGTTGGTTGGCCAGCAGTGATGGAAGTCGGTGGGCCAGCAGGTACATAGGCCGGGTTGCCAGCAGCGACGAAGTCGGTGGGCCAGCAGGTACATAGGCCGGGTTGCCAGCAGCGACGAAGTCGGTGGGCCAGCAGGTACATAGGTCGGATGGCCGGCAGCAACAGAAGTCAGTGGGCCAGCAGGTACATAGGCCAGATAGCTGGCAGCAATAGAAAGGGGTGGGCCACCAGGCGGAACATAGGCCGGATGGCCAGCAGGAACATAGGCCGGGTGGCAAGCAGCGACAGAAGTCGGTGGGCTGGCAGGGACAGAGGCCGGTTGGCCGGCAGCAACGGAGGTCGGTGGGCGAGCAGGTGCAAAACCTGGGTGGCCAGTATCGAGGGAAGTCAATGGGTCAGCAGGTACATAGTCCGGATGGCTGGCTGCAACAGAAGTGGGTGGGCCAGCAGACACATAGGCCGGATGGCCAGCAGCAAAAGATGTAGGTGGGCCAGCTTGCACATAGGCCGGATGTCCAGTAGCAACAGAAGTGGGTAGGCCAGCAGCAACTGAAATAGGTAGGCCAGCAGGTACATATGCCGGGTGGCCAGCAGCACCGGAGGTCGGTGGGCCAGCAGGGACAGAGGCCGGTCAACTCAACTCAACTCAACTCAACTCAACTCAACTCAACTCAACTCAACTCAACTCAACTCAACAGAGGGTTTTCCTCGTCTTCGGGGTTTGATACACCGTAATGGAAGCAGGCACACAACATTTCCATTGATCCCCGGATTGCTGCCAATCTGGCCTTAACCCAGAGGTCCGTAGATCGAAAGTACGCTCTGCTAATAGCAATACTAAAATTAAATGTACAGTTCACAGAAACGATGATTAATAAACATAATTATCCCTGAGGGTATATATGTATATATACTGAAGGACTATAACAATTTTCCCTGAGGGTATATATGTATATATACTGAAGGACTATAACAATTTTAGGGTGTGGGGTATAGGGGGTAGGGTAGTAGTAGTAGATCTCAGAAGGTTTAATGTCCATTATGTATTTCCATATACGTTTCTTCCCTGAATGACCAATCGTCCCCAAATTTTGTACAAAATTCTGTCAAAATTTGATACGTGGTATAGTGGCTTTTTCATTTGATTCTATTACAATTTTAAAAAATTAATTTGCGTAATTGTTACCTAGCTGGTTGCCGAATCCTAGGCAGTGAATTCGCTTTTGTTTGCGTAACCTTACAACTGTCAATGCATTGCAGTCAGTGCAGAAGGCTGTATAACAGTCACTAAACAGTAAGTGTTTTCTTTAACAAAATGTTTTAAACAGTAGATTTTTATATATTTTTTTATATTGCAGTAGTAAACATGCTGGCAGAACGGAGACTATGGAGAAGAAAGTTACACAGCGGCGACAAGATACCTAATTTTTGATGCTGTATCCGTATGTATGTGTGTGATAGCTCAGCGGTAAGGTGTTGGGCTCATAACATCAAGATCAATGGATCAATACTCTTTGAAACACAAAATTTATTTAAGTTTTCCTTTTTATGCGTATATTTTGTTAAATTTTTAAGTCGCTTAGTATGTCTTAAACTTAAACTATCCTAAGTAATACAGGTTACATTCCCTGAAATTGCTTTTACAAGACAATTCACTTTGTTGTCTATTTTTGAGAAAAATTCTTCACGATAGCATTCTCATTTTTTTTACATAAGTCCCCGTGTTGCTAATTTCGGACAGTATACTGCTGCAGAAGATGTAAAATTACACTGCTATTCATACTAGTCGCATTATGTCAATAATAGCGTAGTGGTAAGGTGTTGCGCTGGCATCATTAAGTTTAATTGTTCAATACTCATGCGGAAATAAAACAATTTTTCTTCAAATGTCATTGTTTTTCTAATTTTTGGAAAATTTTTTAAAGTCGCTTTATAGGTCTGAAACTTATATTATCCTAGCCAATATTGATATGGTTAGATTCCCAGAAGTGTATTTTATAAAACTATTGCATTCGGTAGTACATTTGTTGTATAAAATTCATCAAATTCGTTATTGCATTTTAATTTTTTTACTTAAGCTCCCGTGTTGCTAATTCCGGACAGTAGACTACAGCAGATGAACACTATAAATTGATTGAAATTTAGAAACCTTGGATCCAAAATCTGTTTATCTTTGGCCCACGTTACATGTCTATAGACAATTTTTTTCAAAAAAATTGCCCGAAGGACATTACCGAAGGAATCTTGTCCAATAAACAGGTTGTTGCAAAAGATCTTTAAAAATATATAAATCGAATAACTATCACCAGGCATCGATGGTTCAGTGGAAGAATGCGCCCCTGCCACGCGGGCGGCCCGGGTTCGATTCCCGGTCGATGCACATGTAAATGTTATGTTTAAATTAATAACAGTGCTACGAAAGCCGTAAGCAGAATGTAATACAGACTACATATTATGACAGCAGAGTGGCGCAGCGGAAGCGTGCTGGGCCCATAACCCAGAGGTCCGTAGATCGAAACTACGCTCTGCTAATAGCAAAACTAAAATGAATCATACATACATGTTGAAATTAACAATAATTAATAAATAAAATTATCCTTTAAACAAATTGTTGCAAATGATCTTTAAAGAAAAATAAATGCAATAACGACTGTTGTTTAGTCATCGATGGTTTAGTGGTTAGTTTACTTTTTTAAGGGTGTTTCCGATAGGGAATTCACTTGTATGTAAGGGGTTCATTAAAACATACGCAAAAAAATGCGATATAAACTAAAAGATGTTTAAAAAGAAAATAGATAAAATCAAATACAGATCGACTATTCTACTAGGAAAGGGGTATCTACGAGGAGTAGAGGGTATTCCTCGTCTTCGGGGTTTGGTACACCGTAATGGAAGCAGGCACACAACATTTCCATTGATCCCCGGATTGCTGCCAATCTGGCCTTAACCCAGAGGTCCATAGATCGAAAGTACGCTCTGCTAATAGCAATACTAAAATTAAATGTACAGTTCACAGAAACGATGATTAATAAACATAATTATCCAATAAACAGGTTGTTGCAAATGATTTTTAAAAATATATCAATCGATTGTCTATCACCAGGAATCGATGGTTCAGTGGAAGAATGCTCGCCTGCCACGCGGGCGGCCCGGGTTCGATTCCCGGTCGATGCACATGTAAATGTTATGTTTAAATTAATAACAGTGCTACGAAAGCCGTAAGCAGAATGTAATACAGACTAAATATTATGACAGCAGAGTGGCGCAGCGGAAGCGTGCTGGGCCCATAACCCAGAGGTCTGGAGATCGAAACTACGCTCTGCTAATATCAAAACTAAAATGAATCATACATACATGTTGAAATTAACAATAATTAATAAACAAAATTATCCTTTAAACAAATTATTGCAAATGATCTTTATAGAAAAATAAATGCAATAACGACTGTTGTTTAGTCATGGATGGTTTAGTGGTTAGTTTACTTTTTTAAGGGTGTTTTCGATAGGGAATTCACTTGTATGTAAGGGGTTCATTAAAACATACGCAAAAAAATGCGATATAAACTAAAAGATGTTTAAAAAGAAAATAGATAAAATCAAATACAGATCGACTATTCTACTAGGAAAGGGGGTATCTACGAGGAGTAGAGGGTTTTCCTCGTCTTCGGGGTTTGGTACACCGTAATGGAAGCAGGCACACAACATTTCCATTGATCCCCGGATTGCTGCCAATCTGGCCTTAACCCAGAGGTCCGTAGATCGAAAGTACGCTCTGCTAATAGCAATACTAAAATTAAATGTACAGTTCACAGAAACGATGATTAATAAACATAATTATCCAATAAACAGGTTGTTGCAAATGATCTTTAAAAATATATAAATCGATTAACTATCACCAGGCATCGATGGATCAGTGGAAGAATGCTCGCCTGCCACGCCTGCGGCCCGGGTTCGATTCCCGGTCGATGCACATGTAAATGTTATGTTTAAATTAATAACAGTGCTACGAAAGCCGTAAGCAGAATGTAATACAGACTACATATTATGACAGCAGAGTGGCGCAGCGGAAGCGTGCTGGACCCATAACCCAGAGGTCCGTAGATCGAAACAACGCTGTGCTAATAGCAAAACTAAAATGAATCATACATACATGTTGAAATTAACAATAATTAATAAACAAAATTATCCTTTAAACAAATTGTTGCAAATGATCTTTAAAGAAAAATAAATGCAATAACGACTGTTGTTTAGTCATCGATGGTTTAGTGGTTAGTTTACTTTTTTAAGGGTGTTTCCGATAGGGAATTCACTTGTATGTAAGGGGTTCATTAAAACATACGCAAAAAAATGCGATATAAACTAAAAGATGTTTAAAAAGAAAATAGATAAAATCAAATACAGATCGACTATTCTACTAGGAAAGGGGTATCTACGAGGAGTAGAGGGTTTTCCTCGTCTTCGGGGTTTGGTACACCGTAATGGAAGCAGGCACACAACATTTCCATTGATCTCCGGATTGCTGCCAATCTGGCCTTAACCCAGAGGTCCGTAGATCGAAAGTACGCTCTGCTAATAGCAATACTAAAATTAAATGTACAGTTCACAGAAACGATGATTAATAAACATAATTATCCAATAAACAGGTTGTTGCAAATGATCTTTAAAAATATATAAATCGATTATTTATGACCAGGCATCGATGGTTCAGTGGAAGAATGCTCGCCTGCCACGCGGGCGGCCCGGGTTCGATTCCCGGTCGATGCACATGTAAATGTTATGTTTAAATTAATAACAGTGCTACGAAAGCCGTAAGCAGAATGTAATACAGACTACATATTGTCGCGGTTATTTGAGGCCCCATGGACTAGTTGTCACGTCCGGCGCTTCTGTATCGACCGCAACTCTACCCGAGATGTCCGGCAGTCTTGTCAGCAGATATTTCTCCCGGTAGCTGCTGTCTACGTTAGTGCATAAATACTTGTGTGTGTCCCTTGCTGTCCCCCCAGTCTAGTTGTAACTGTTTGTTAGTACTGTGTGTGTGAGCGCATCGACAGTGAATACAAACTTAATCGCTACTTGAGTCTCAGCGTTATTCCTCCGTGCTACATGGTGGAGATGCAGAACTTGTGGTAAGTCTTTGCGCTGTTTCATTCTATTGTGCTCTAGTTGTGCGGAGGCGGGGGCTGTTAGGGGCTTCCGAGAGTCGTCGACCCAACCGGCCTACGTGCCTTAAACTGTTGGGGTACGAAGCCACAGCACCGGCCGTGTGACGGGCGATTAGGGTGCGATAGCGCGGGGACGGCCATAAGAATTTCTGGGGAGGTAGGTGTGACCTAGTGGTGATTAAGGGGGCGTAGAGGTGGACAGTGGTGCGCTGCAAGGCGGTAGATCACCGCCGGTAACGATTGAAAAAATCGGGAGTTTGGACGACGAGGGGTTCGTCGGGAAGCGGCAGGTTGTCGTGGGCGACGATCTAGGGATCGTGGGTAGACGGTGTGTCATCCGTCAGGTAACGACGGTCGATAGTTGGCGGGGGAGTAGGAGTTTCGTGCAGAAGGCGGTAGATGAGTGGGGGTGCTGGAAGAGGCAGGGGAAGACAGCGCCCTCGAGACGAATTTGGGCGATTTACGCCAAGGAGTGATCAGGCAATCGTAGGCAGTGCCAGCGGAACCCTCAGTCGTTTGGACGACGTTTTAGGGGAGCCGGGAGGATTATCCGAGAGAGAAGACCGATCAGGGGTTATAGCAAGGGAAAGTAATTTGGGACAACACCAGGCTAGTATTAGCGAGGAAGAAACTGTAGCGTGGGCTGACGGCGAGGACAGCTCCAATTCGGAAAGCAGTGAAGGTGGGTTAGAGTGGGATTTTGAGGCTTTTCGGCGCAGATCCTCGGTGGTAAGCGCTCGATTGCTACGCAGCAGGGTCGTCAGAAATTCTGTTGTAGCTGGGATAGTCGCACCCCTTAATCCCGTAGGGATGGCGGCCAAGATTAAATTCCAGACTCCCCCCACATTCACCGGGCGGGATGGGGAAGACGTAGTAAGTTGGATCCATCGCTACGAGAAGGTGGGGAGATACAACCGGTGGGGTGAAAACGAGCTCAGGGACCACATCGAGCTGTCGTTAGAAGGGGCTGCGGGTAAATGGTATGCATGCATGGAGGCATCAGGCAACCTTCCCGCTGCGTGGTCAGACGCACAAGGGCCCCCGGTGGTGGCAGGAGTAAAATCAGCGCTGTTGACACAGTTTACGCCTGTAAACTATGCGCAACATAACGAGGTTAAACTGCGCGGGAGGAAGCAGGGAATTGAAGAATCGGCCCTAGAATACTACTACGATGTGCTCGATCTATGCCGTAGGGTAGATCCGCATATGGCTGAGGCCACGAAGCTAGCACATCTCTGGCAGGGTTTGCGTCCTAGTGTCCTAGAGAAACTATGGAGTTTAAAGCCCACCAACTGCAATGAGTTTCTCCAAGAAGTAAAACGCTTCCAGGAGATGACCGATCGAGGGAAGCAAGACGATTGGGCGATGGGAGTGATGGGAAGGGAGGAAAGAACCCAGCGTAGCCCAGCGGGGCAGCAAGATGCGTCCGTAGCTACGAGGTTGGAGAAAATCGAAAAGATGTTCGAAGACTTAATGCAGAAAAGAGATAATTTGAACCAAGGGAGAAACATTAATAGAGGGAGAGATCCAAAGGCCACGCCTAATTGGACACCCGATGGTAAGCCCATTTGTTTCAGGTGCAGGCAGCCGGGGCACCTAAAACAAAATTGCCAGATTCCCATGGAAAATCGGCAAGGAAACGGGAATGGGGGAACCATCGTGCTACGGGAGATACTCAAAAGACTAACCCCACGTTCCTCGGCCTCCTAAGGGAAGAGAGCGGATTAAGTTTTCCGTTACTTCGCATTGACGTAACGAAACTTGTCGTCCAGGATGTTATGTGTAATGGGAGAAAGATACCCGCTGTCATTGACACGGGGGCAGCCGTATCCGTTTGTTCACCCGGGGTAGCCACGTTATTACGCCTTGAGATAAAACCCTGGCTAGCGAACAGGCTCGTGTCAATTAACGGCCAGGAAATACGTCCCGGAGGAGCGGTAGAGTTGGAAATATCGGATGGCGAGTCAAAAGTAGTCGGCAGAGTTCTGGTGTTAGAAATGGGGGGAATTGACCTCTTGCTCGGTAAAGACTTCCTGGAGAGATTTGGAACGAGAATGAAAATAGGGGCTCTGCCTGAATTCATCATTGGGGACATTCCAATGGGGATGATGGCAGAAAAAGAGATTGAAACACCCGAGTTGGTGTCCCGAGTGGGGCGCATGATACCCGCACGTTCATCGGTGGTGGTCGAAATAGAGTTGACAGCAGGAATCCCGGGGAAGAACGGGGCAATGATTGAGCCCTCGACTAGCGTACTGGAGTGGAAGGGCGTCTCAACGGGGCGATTGTTAGTAGCGGATTGCGAGACGTTCAATCAAGTGCTGGTAACCAATTTCTCAGATTGCAATCAGTGGGTACCGAGAAACATGGTCCTGGGGACGCTAGAAGAGATCACCTTAGCTGAAGAGGGTACAGATAGCGAGAAGGAGGTGGTGGCGTTGGCCGCCCTGGGAGCACCCAAATGGTCACTAGAAGTGTTCGGAAAGTATGTCTCGAAGGAAATTGGGGTGGATAGTCACGACAAGATTGTTGGGGTACTTCAAGATTTTGAGGACTGTTTCGCCGGGGAAAATGACAGACTCGGGGTGTGCAACGTAGCGGAGCATGCGATCGAGACAGGGGACTGTCGTCCCATCCGACAAAGCCCTTACTCGAGCGCATGGAAAGAACGGGAGCTAATGCAGACGCTTGTTCAAGAGATGGAAGACGCTGGAGTAATAGAGAAGTGCAATGGACCCTGGAGTTCACCAGTGGTACTTGTGCGGAAGAAGAACGGGGCCTGGCGGTTCTGTGTGGATTACAGAAAGTTAAACGCGGTGACACTGAAAGATGTGTACCCCTTGCCCAGAATTGAAGAAACCCTAGCCAGATTGGAGGGTTCGGCTTTTTTTCAATCATGGATCTGCAATCGGGTTATTGGCAGGTCCCCATAAAGGAGAGTGATCGCCCTAAGTCAGCTTTTATAACAGCGGATGGCCTTTATCAGTTTAAGGTGATGGCTTTTGGGTTGTGTGCGGCGCCTGGTACGTTCCAGAGAATGATGGACCTGGTTCTCAGTGGGTTGAGATGGTCCGCGTGTCTAGTGTATTTGGACGACATTATTGTTTATTCCCAAACGGTGGAAGAACATGTGAAGAGACTCCGAAGTGTATTTGAGTGTCTTAAGTTCGCGAATCTAAAGGTGAAGCTGAAGAAATGCTTATTTGCACAAACCAGACTGCAAGCTCTAGGTCACGTCATGGATAAGGATGGAATCGCCCCGGATCCTGAGAAGATTTGTGCGGTTCGAGAATTCCCTAGACCGCCGGCTAACGCGACTAATGCCCAGAAAATTAAACATGTGAGGAGCTTTATCGGGCTATGTTCGTATTACCGGCGATTTATCAGCAATTTTGCAAAAATTGCAAAGCCGTTACACGACCTCACGAAACAGGGAAAATCCTTTTGTTGGGGAGCAGAACAAAAAGGAAGCTTTAATGCTCTGAAGGAGCGTTTGATTGAGGCGACACAATTAGCATATCCCGATTATGGGAAGCCGTTTGACATTCATCCCGATGCCTGTGAATACGGGATAGGCGCGGCGCTAGTACAGAAAACGGGAGATGGAGAGAGACCGGTAGCCTTCGCAAGTCGTTTGCTATCAGCTACTGAACGTAACTACTCAATAACCGAGAAGGAGTGCCTTGCGCTTGTCTGGGCAATGAAAAAATTTCACTGCTACATTTGGGGGATGACGGTGAGAGTTGTGTCGGACCACCATGCTCTGTGCTGGTTAACTACGAAGAAGGATCTGGCTGGAAGACTAGCCCGTTGGGCACTGCTGGTACAGGGTTATGAACCCCAGGTGTTGTACAAAAGTGGGAAATTACACGAGGATGCAGACGCGTTGTCGCGGTACCCAGTAGGCCCCGCAGAAGAAGAAGATGAGAGCGATTCCCTGCTACCTGTGCTGCTAGTCACGCTCAACGGGGACTTGGAGCGAATTCGCGTGGGACAAGAATCTGTCCCACAATGAAAAAAAGCATTAATGGTACTAGAACAACGGCCTGACGCCCCATTTAAAAATTTTGTATTGCAACAAGAATTGCTTTATGTGCGTACAATTGGGCAGCAGGGGAGCAGGCTTCGACTATGTGTCCCACTGAACTACAGACAGGTTGTCTTGAAAGCGTGCCACGATAACATTACCGCTGGGCACCTCGGGGTGCGTCGGACAGCAGATCGGATCAAAGCTCGCTACTACTGGCCAAAATTAGAGAAACATGTGTTGGGATACGTGCAGGCCTGTGTGCTGTGTCAGGCACGAAAATCACCTCCCATGAAACCACAGGGCTACATGGAAGTAATAAGAGTAGAACGACCCTTTGAAAAGGTGGGAATTGATGTTTTAGGACCATTTCCGGTGACGGGTGGGGGCAATCGGAACATCATTGTAGCGGTAGACTATCTCTCTAAATGGGCCAAGACGCGGGCCTTACCCACCGCTACGGCTAAAGATGCAGCAGAATTTTTTGTTAAGGACGTGGTACTCCGCCATGGGGCACCGGAAAGCATCGTGACCGACTGTGGGAAGTGTTTCATTGCAGAATTTACTAAGTCCATAATGGCCGCTCTGGCGGTAAACCACCGAGCTACTACTCCATACCATCCGCAGTCAAATGGTTTAGTGGAGAGGTTAAACCATACTTTGGCAGACATGTTGTCAATGTATGTGAATAAGGCACATACAGACTGGGATACCATCCTATCCTATGTCACTTTTGCTTATAATTCAAGCCGCCAGGAATCAACTCGCAGAACGCCTTTTTTTCTTTTGTATGGTAGGGAGGCAATACTACCCATAGATGTCATGATGAATGGGAACCCGAATCCGGTGAAACATGACGGGCAAGACGAGGTGGTGAAAAAACTGGGGGAAGCTCAGCAAGTGGTGGCCCAATGGCTACATAGAGTGCAAGAAAAACAAAAGGACGCTTATGATGCAGGACGAAGAGTGGCAACAGATTTCAAGGTTGGGGATGAAGTCCTGGTGTATAAACCTTTTCGCAAAATAGGGTGGTCTGAAAAGTTGCTACATCGATGGCGAGGACCCTACGTGGTTGTCCGTGAAACTTCGTCGTTAAATTACGAGGTAAAGTTGCCGCGGGCGCGTAAATCAGAAATTGTTCACGTGGTCAGCATGAAAAAATTTGCTAGAGGTTCGCCAGAGGTGACAGATAGGCCTAACGAAGAAAACTTCCTAGGGGATACTTTACCAGTAACTCCGCCACTGGAGGGAGTCAACGGCCAGTAACAACTGAACCCCGACGTGGAAAAGGCCCAATCGGCGAGCTGCGTCAGCAGAGAGAGGAGAAAGGGGAAAGAACTGCACGGCTAGAAGCAATCCAGGAGGAGCCAGAGGAGGAGGAGGGTGTCGATCTCGAAATATTCCGCCCGGAACCACAAGCACCTGAGCAAAGTAGGGGAGGGGAGAGGAGATCGGAGAGAAGTCGAAAACAACCCAAGCGCTATGGCAACCCAATAACCTTCAGCCCCTTGATGCTACTCTTGACACTACTATGTGGGGCAATGCCATGTGGGGCATCTCCTCGGGAGAGATTCGTAATGAGTGGGGTAGTTTTTCAAAATCTTGGGGAAGTCAACTTCAGCGACTCGGAATGGGTAGTCGTGACTGAGGTGTCTTTTCGACAAGTTGAGGCTACCCTGGGCCATCTTGGACAATGGCTGGCGGAGAAACTAACACAGCACGAAGGTGGGCCACTGAACGAGGATTTTAAGATTGGTAATCGAATCAAAGAACAATTAACGGAACGAGCGACAGGCTGCCTAGAGGAACTAGGGGTAGTCAAGAGTAGATTCAATCACCTGAAGGAAGCAATATCCGGGAAACAGCAGAGGGCCAAGAGAGGTTTAATTGATGCCGGTGGGAGTGCCCTGAAATGGCTTTTCGGCGTAGCGACGGATCGAGAACTGGAGGAGCTTAGTAAACATCTCGACTCTCTGTCAAAAGAGACATCCGGTATTGTGAGCACTCTGGCTGAGCAGGCGACCCTTGTCAATGAAAGCTTGTGGGAACTACACGAGCACACTGTAGTCTTGAGTCAATTGGAGCGAGCCCATCAGACGCTGGAAAAGGAATTAAATAGAGCCAAAATAAATTTCGTAAACGCAATGAATGCATTGGAACGACAGTCAATAGTCACGGCAAGAGTGGATGAGGCTTTCCGAGCGGCACACCGGTTATTGGAATGGACCGAGATGACAGTAGACGACATAAGCATTGGGTTAGCTCTACTGGCGTCTGGCCGATTACCGCCTGAAATGTTTCCTCCCGCCCAATTAAGAACAGTTCTGTCAGAAATCCGTTCCTCTCTAGCCTCAGGGTGGGCCCTAACTCCCGCACTTCAAAGAGGAGATCTTTGGCGGGCTTATCAGGAAGCGAATGTTGTGACAGCATCCACAGAGAATGGTCTCAAGTTATTCATTCATTTCCCTATAGTAGAATTTGAAAAGACTTTTGAGTTATATGAAATTTTTGTGTTACCCGTGTATGACGCAGAAGGTGGGGTAGGACTTCGTCATTCTTCTTCACCCCAATTTTTGGCAGTAGCAGGAGATCAACAAACGTTCATCGAATTAACCGAGGAAGAGGTAAGATCCTGCAAAGATAACTCGGGTTCGGTATGCCCCCTCGCAAGGGCCATCGAGCGGAAAAATGCAAAGAAAACGTGTTCCATGGCGTTGTTTTTACAAGATACAGAAAAGCAAAAACTTGAGTGTCAACAAGTGTTTGTGAAATGGAAAGGACCTGAAGCTTTGTATCTTGGACAGCGTCAGTGGGCGTTGTCAATAGGGAGAACCCAAACGTTGGTAATCACGTGCCCGGCGCGAGCTGGAAGTCGGAAACAGTATAAACGAGAGTTGGCGACCGTCGAAATTGTGGAAATTCCAAAAGGGTGTTCGGGTCAGACAGATGACTGGATCCTTCAGGCCAGCTATCAGAGGGAGTCATCTACTTCCTGGGAGGAATCCCCGCCATCCCAACTGAAGGGCATCAACTGGACACTCCCAACAGGATCGATAGACAAGCCCCAAGAATCGACGTCGACGTCACTACAGGCTATGATCGCCTCGACCCTTGGAAAAAACAAGGCAGCCAGAACAATGGCCGA